>NC_139525.1:16157115-16590695 GCF_947247035.1 Vipera ursinii
TCTCCCAATCCCCTGATCACCGTTGTTGCTCTTTTCTGCATTCGTCTAGAGTCTCACCTCTTTTTCCAACAAGTAGTTGGAAGGCCAGAGGATCCTCTGCCAGGCTAGAAGCGATGCCAAGCTTTTGCTCGGAGGAATCCTAAAAGACTTCCATGTGCCTGCCGGTCAAAGCGGGCTGACTCACCGATTCAGACAGATTTTGCAAATTTGATTTACAAATATGTCAAGGGGGTCTTTCCTTTTTAGAAGCACGCTTGCTGTTCGCATCCTTTCCCCAAGCAAGAATTACTGATGCTTTTACACAGAATGGGGGCAGACTGTTTTCTCCCAAAATGAAAGCATCTGACGGATTCTTTTCATGAATGGATGCACAAGAGTTTGTTTTAGTGACTCTCTGAAGTCACGACGGCACTGAAAAAAGTGACTCGCGATCGTTTTTCACACAACTGTTGCAGCATCCCCATGGTTACAGGGTGAAAAATCATGGGTTCTTGGCTGCTGACTCGTATTTGCGTCGGTTGCAGTGTCCTGGGATTAAGGGATCAGCTTTTGCAACCTTCTGACAAGCAAGTGGGGGAAGCCAGATTCACTTAACTGCCACGTTCCTAACTTAACACCTGCAGTGATTCACTTAACAACTGTGGCCAGAAAGGTCATCAAATGGGGCGAAGCTCACTTAACAACTGTTTTGCTTAGCAACAAAAATGTGGGCTCAGTTGCGACGGTAAGTCGAGGACTACTAGAATGAGTAAGGAGGAACGAGAGGCAAAGTAAGCCGTCTTTGGAGCTTGGAGGGCTGTTTCTCTGAATTTCCTTTTGCTGCTTTTAACCTGAATGTGTACTTTGTCCTGAGTTACTCTGGTGACTAAGGGGACCTACAAGCTGACCGGAAAAAAAGAAACAAAATGCAAAATCACAAGGCTTGCCCACTACCCAGTTACAGGAATTGGGTATGTCTAGGCCAGGGGTAGGCAACCTTGCCTCTTTTATGACTCGTGGACTTCAACTCCCAGAATTCCTAAGCCAGCTGGCCTAGTCCAATGAAAAGAAGGACTAGGGTGGCATGGTAGCAGTCTTCCAATATTTGAGAGGCTCCTACAAGGACAAGGGGCACAGCAGAAAGTCACTTATGACCATTTTTTCACACTTACGACCACTGCAGCCTCCCCATGGTCATGTGATTTACATTTGAAGGCTTTGACCACCGGTTCATCTTTATGACGCCGAGCGTCCCAAGGTCACGTGATCCTCTTTGGAGACCTTCTGACAAGGAAAGTGGATGGGAAAACCGGTTTCACTTCACAACCGTGTTACTTTTTTAAAAAACTGCAGCGATTTACTGAACAAAGGTAGCAAAGAGATGGGACCAAAACTCACTTAACAAATCTCACTTAGCAACAATAAATTCCGGGCTCAATTGTGGTCGAGGACTTCTTATATTTTCCAAAGCACAAAAAAAGGAAAGATGAGAAGAAATGGATGGAAACTAACCAAGGAGTGAAGCAACCTAAAACTAAAGAGAAATTTCCTAAGGGTGAGGACAATTAACCAGTGGAACAGCCGGCCTCCAGAAGTTGTGGGTGCTCCATCACTGGAGGCTTTCCAGAAGAGACCGGACAACCATTTGTCTGAAATGCTGTAGGGTCTCCTGCTCAAGCAGGGGGGGTTGGACTAGACGACCTCCAAGGTCCCTTCCAACTCTATTAGTCTACGTTCTACGAGAAGGATCACTCAGGTCTCGCCACCATCTGACCAACCATCAGCCCTCCTTTGCAGCTTCAGCCTGTGGTCAATCAAGCCAGCAGGGCAGGGCGGCTCCATCTCATTGTCCACCCTGGGGACTTCTCACTGACCAGTCCGGGACAATGAGCTTCTGGAGAAACCCAGCCGTGTCTCTTCCAAACCTGACCTTTCTCCTGCTCGCCCTTCCCCAGATGGCGCTTCTTTCACTGGAAACGCAAAAAAATACCCCAAAACCTTCGCTGTCCCTCAAAAGCAGGGGTCTTCAAACTTGGCCCTTTTATGACTTGTGGACTTCAACACCCAGAATTCCTCAGCCAGCCATGCTGGCTGGCTGAGGAATTCTGGGTGTTGAAGTCCACAAGTCATAAAAGGGCCAAGTTTGAAGACCCCCCTGCTCAAAAGGAAGGCGAGCTCCGCAATCCTTCCGTCCCATCAAACATTAACAGAGAAGCGGCTGAAAGCGCAGCGGGTGGAAAGAAGGGAGAGGTGGAGGAGCGGGGAGGGAAGGAAAGCACCCCCACCCCCCTTCTTGGCCAGGGGGTGGGAATGCAGAGAGGGGGTGGTGGGGGTGGTGGGGGACTCCCCCAGGCACTTACCGGTCTTTCCCACGCCGCTTCCCCCCAGGACCACCAGCTTGATGACTTTGTTGGGCGCACACTCCAGGAGCGGGTATTCCGGGATGGGCAGCAGGAGGAAATTCATGGGGTACTGGGACATAGTAACCCAACCGGGCAGGCCAGAGGGAGAGAGGGAGAGGGGGGAGCCCAGGAAAGCCCCCCCAGGCGCTGGCGGGAGAGTCCCGGGAAAGGGAGGGCAGCCTCAAGGGGGAGAGAGGTGGGGGCTTCGGGCTTCCCGGCTGCCCTGCGGCCCGGCATGGTCAGGCGAGCGGCATCGCCGCAGGAAGGAGCCCGGCCGGGCAGCCCCTTCCCCAAAGCTGCTGCTCCGGCCAGCAGGGGAAAGTTTGCAGCGCTGCGGACTCCGGGGAAAGCTGAGCGCCGCCGCTCCGCAGCCAATCAAACCGGCCGGGCCGGCATTCCAGCAAAAGCGGGGGGGGGGGCGGAGTGGGGGGGCGGCAGACGGACCGGGCCTCCGGCTCGGCAGCTCCCGGCTTTGCGGACGGCGCCTCGGAGGGGAGGCGGAGGAGGAGGAGGAGGCGGCGTCCCTGGACCTGGGACGCGCAGGGAGGGTATGGCTTGCTTGGGGAGGGGGGAGTGGGGGGGGGCTGCCGCAGATGAAAAGCCCCCGCTGGCACCTCTGCAGGGGAGGGGGTCCAGTAAGCCCCCCACCACCACCGCCCGTAAGCCCAGGTCCCGCTTGCAAACGCCCCTTCCTCTTTCCCTGCGAGGGACGGGCTGAAGGAGGGGTCGTGGAGTAGAAGGTCACACCCACACCCACCCCCACCCTTTGCCTTGCCCCTCCATAGACACAGACAGACAGACAGACAGACAGACAGACACACACACACACACACACACACACACGCACGCAAACACACACACACACACACACACACACACACACACACACACACACACACACACGGACTTGTCCCTCCAGAGCAGTGTTCCTCACCCTGAGCAACTTTGAAGCCAGATGGACTTCAGCTCCCAGAATTCCCCAGCCAGCACGGATGACTCATGAATTCTGGGAGTTGAAGTCTAGATATTATTATTATTATTATTATTATTATTATTATTATTATTATTATTATTATTATTATTATTATTATTATTTATTTATTTATTTATTTATTTATTTATTTGATTTGTATACCGCCCTTCTCCCCAAGGACTCAGGGCGGTGAACAGCGACATAAATATCAAAAATGTACAAATACAAAAATTGAAAATAAGTTAAACCCTAATGCCTTAATATATCTTAATATAAGGATGAGGAACACTGCGGCAGGGACACCATCCAGAAGAAGCCTCTTGGAGAGGAAGGGAAAGGTCTTCCCAAAAACCCAGAAAGTCCAGTTGCCTCCTGAAAAAAGCACCTTTGGGACTGCAGCCGGGAGTAAGTAACTCGGCTTCAGAGGGGTGGGGGTGGTGGGGGATCTGGGAAAAGGGGGTCTGATTAGGCTCTGCCACTCTTGAAGACATTGAGGAATCTTGTAAGGAGGTCTCTCCGAAACCATGACCCAACCGATCACGTTGTCTAGTATACAGGTAGTCCTTGACTTACATCAGTTCATTGTAAAATGGCACTGAAGAAAGGGACTTATGACTGCTTTTCACACTTTTATTTTATTTATTTATTTTAATTCCATTTATATCCCGCCCTTCTCCGAAGACTCAGGGCGGCTTACAAGCTTAGCAGTAGCCTTCATTCTATGTATATGCCTGCTTATTAGGGCTTTCACACACCCCCCAAGCGGCATTATTACAAAGTCAGCTTATTGCCCCCAACAATCTGGCTCCTCATTTTACCTACCTGGGAAGGATGGAAGGCTGAGTCAACCTTGAGCCTGGTGGGACTCGAACCTGCACTAATTGCAGGCAGCTGGTGTTACTTAAGGAGGCATTAGCCCGTTGCAGCATCCCCATGGTCATACGATCAAAATTCAGATGTTTGGCAACTGACTCACATTTATGACCGGCGCAGTGTCCCGGGGGGGGGGTGTCACATGATCCCCTTTTGCGACCTTCAGACAAGCAAAGTCAATGGGGAAGCCAGATTCACTTAGCAACCACGTTACTAACTTAGCAGCTGCAGTGATTCACTTAACAACTGTGGCAAGAAAGGACATAAAATGGGGCAAAACTCACGGAATAATTATCTTGCTTAGCAACAGAAATGTTGAGCTCAATTGTCATAAGTCGAGGGATATCTGTATTATATCATTTTAAAAGACAGAAAGTTGCTATGAAGCTCCAAGCTCACACCGTAATATTTATTTATTAAATTTATATGCTGCCCATCTTGTGATTCGAGGCGACTCTGGGAGGCTTACAGTGTAAGTATCAAGAACCGTGGAGAACAGAATATAACGGAAAGCTCTAAAAGGAAAATGATTTTGTTGCTGGAATTCTTTCAGTCCCGTCACTCACCTCATTAAACTTCGTTAATGAGAATTTTCTAAAAATCAGGCTTGGAAAGGAACCACTTTCAAATTAGGGTAGCTGCTAAAAAGCCCAGAGAACAAGGGACAAAATGTGTATTGTGAGCAGACAACACAAAGTACTTTGAGTTAAGTCCTTGTATCTGACATCAGAATGCAAACGTGAAAGGCTAGAGTTTGCATTGTGCTACAATGACCCACATTTTGTCTCTTTCATACCATTGTAATTTCTACCATCTGCCTATTCTATTTCTGTGCTCAGCCCTCAAGGCACCCTTCAGATAAACACCACAACAAAAGTGGGCGCTTTGCAACAGAGCAGGCCGAAATTTCATGTTTGTTGACCGATTTACTCCATTTATATGCTTGCCCTCCTGCAGTTAACTTCGGTTTAAAAACGATTCCAAACATCAGCTCTGCACAATTAACTTCAGGTTAAAAATAGATAAACCAAGACATAGCAGAAACAAATACATCCCAGGACAAACACAGTCATTGTCAATCCTTATACAACACACTCATCTACACCTCTGTCCAAGGTAAAGTCAGGTTTTAAAACCTTGAAGGATAACAAGATTTTAATTAACTTCCTAATTAATATTTAAAGTGTAAAGTTTCAAATATTGCTTGGGATAACGAATGTGGAGCGTACGCACTGAGAGGGTCAATTTGCTCTAGTGGTTAAATGCCAGGCTAAAAACCAGGAGACGGTGAGTTCTAGTCTTCCCTTAGGCATGAAGCCAGTTGGGGTACTTTGGGCCAATCACCAGGAGACAGAGAGTTCTAGTCCCACCTTAGGCATGAAGCAGCTGGGTGACCTTAAGACCTCATTCTCTCTCAACACAACCCACCTGGCAGGGTTGTGGTTGTGAGGAAATTAAGAAGACGAAGTATTAGTTATGTTTGTTACTTTGAGTTATTTATAAAGTAATAAAGGTAGGATAAATAAATACCGGTACTCTAAATCTAATAAATCTAGCTCTGAAGACACTGTAGGAGAGAGAGAGATTGGAAGATACTCTATCTGGTAGCACTTTTTCCAATAAGCACAGTCAAGAGATTCATAGAAAAGATGGATTTGGGGAAAGATTTGAAGTGGCAACTCTCTTGCAGGTGTCTGGAGAGGAATTTCCAAGTGTCAGGGATAGCAAAGAAACAAAAATCAGCTTCAAAGTGAACAGGTGGCCTAAGCAGATTAGACAGAATACACACCAATCTTTCCCCTTGGTAAGACATTGTTGACACAATCTGAAGAAAGAGTTTGAAGAAGGTCAGAGAGATAAGAAGACTTGCTAGACAGTAGTTCCTTTACAAGAGATTGTTTCTTCAGAGGCAGGAGAGAGTTCAGGGACCCTTATCTTGTTTGCTTACATATTGCAAGACCATCCGGAGGTGACTTTCTTGATTTATCTCACCTTTCCCTTTGACAGCCAGGTGCTAATCACTCAAAAATATTCCCAGAGAGGAACAGGACTGGCAAGCATTCCCCAAGAAGTGGGGGAACTTCTTAATTTAGGTCAGCGATTCTCAACCTTGGGAACTTTTAAGACACGTGAACTTCAAGCCCCCAAATTCTCAGCAATATCTAAGCTGGCTGTGGAATTCTGGGAGTTGGAGTCCATATGCCTGGAAAACCCTGATCTAGATTGGCTACACATCAGTTTGTTCAGACCACCGTAGTGTCCTGGCTCACATACCTAATTCTAAGCCGTAAACCATTACGCAAGCTTTGACCCTCTTCTGATCTTTTCCAAGTCACAGATTTGATGAAATAGCTTTGAGGGAGCCGGGCGGTTTAGAAACATGAAATATAAACAAACTAATTAGTAGTGTGGGTGCAGCTCACTTCAAAATGGGAGGATTTAAACTGGGAGGAGGAGGCGGAAAGAGAGCCGATGGGAAGCTGGGTTGTGTGTGAGGCTGATACAGGGTGTTTCTTTTGACTGCACCCATTTTTAAGATGGGTGAACTTCAGTTCCCAGGATTCTCTAGCTAGCATGCTTGAGAAACACAAGCAAGGGAACTCAGGCTGGGTCCTGAAATGGAGAGGAGAATTACGAAATGGACTGGAATGAATTCTCCCGAGACTTTTTGAGTTGTGAAATTCATGAGAAAATGGATAATGGTGAGGAGCAGGGGCAAGAAAATATCGCCCCAATTTCTGCTGCTCCTTAAGGAGAATAACAGAATAGAATAACAGTTGGAAGGCTCCCTGGGAGGTCTCCTAGGCCAGGGGTAGGCAACCTTGGCTCTTTTATGACTCATGGACTTCAACTCCCAGAATTCCTGAACCAGCCATGCTGAGGGGAAAGGGAGAGGTTTCCAAGCTGAGCCATGCTGGGTCAGGAATTCTGGGAGTTGAAGTCCACGAGTCATAAAAGAGCCAAGGTTCCCTACCCCTGTCCTAGTCCAACCCCCTGCTCAGGTACTACTCAGGTATTAACGATACTGCAAACTATTTAAACCTAGGAAGGAGGATGTTCATTCAAGTCAGAAGAGTAGACTCAGCAACTAGAACAGGGATGTCCAACCTTGGCAACTTGGCTGCTTGAGGAATTCTGGGAGGTGGCATCCACAAGTTGCCAAGGTCATCCTAAACTAGAGCCTTCAGCTCCAGGGCTGAATATTACTTTGAAGTGCTCAGCGTCTCCCAAGCATCAGTGCTTCACTGGCCAGATAAAAATTGCTCCACGGTTCATCCTTCCCAGGTTCTAGAGCACTGTGGCTCAACCTTGGCAATTTTGATGTTACTGAAATATATGCTCCAGAGAATTCTGGGAGTTGCAGTCCACCCACCTTAAAGCATGCTGGCCAGGGAATTCTGGGAGTTGCAGTCTACCCATCTTAAAGCATGCTGGCCAGGGAATTTTGGAAACCAAAGTCTATACGTCCTCAAGTTGCCAAGGTTGAAAAGATCAGATGTTAAGGACCCATCAGGTTTGCTGGAACCTTCAGATTACAGGTAATCCCCAACTTCCTTTGGTGACTTCAAATTTACAACAATGACCCAACGGATCACAAGTTGTCCACTATACCAGCGTTTCCCAACCTTAGGAACTTGAAGATGCGTGGACTTCAACTCCTAGAATTCCCCAGCCAGCTATGCTGGCTGGGGAATTCTGGGAGTTGAAGTCCACGCATCTTCAAGTTCCTAAGGTTGGGAAACGCTGCACTATACAGATAGTCCTTAACTTCAACAGTTCACACAGTGACCATTCAAAGTTACAGCGGCACTGAAAAAAGTGGCTTATGGCCATTTTTCACTTACAACTGTTGCAGCATCGTCAGGGTCACACACTGAAGATTTAGACACTTGGCAACTGACTCATATTTTTGAGGGTTGCAGCGTCCAGCGTCCATTAAGCACTCAATGGGGAGGCCAGAATCACTTTACAATCCTCTTAACTCACTTAACGGCTGCAGTGATTCACTTTTTTTAAAAATTCCATTTATATCCCGCCCTTCTCCGAAGACTCAGGGCGGCTGACAAGCTTAGCAGTAGCCTTCATTCTATGTATATGCCTGCTTATTAGGGCTTTCACACACACACCCCAAGCGGCATTATTACAAAGTCAGCTTAATTGTCCCCAACAATCTGGGTCCTCATTTTACCTACCTCGGAAGGATGGAAGGCTGAGTCAACCTTGAGCCTGGTGGGACTCGAACCTGCACTAATTGCAGGCAGCTGGTGTTACTTAAGGAGGCATTAGCCCACTGCTCCACCAAAAACCGGGACAACTTGATTGTTTTTCAGACTTAGGATCCTTGCAGCGTCCCTGTGGTCACCTGATCAAAATTCAGACGCTGGCACAAATGGCTCATATTTATGACGGTCGCAGCGTCCTGGGCTCACGTGACCCCCCCTTTTGGGACCTTCTGAGAAGCAAAGTCCACGGGGAAGCCAGATTCACCGAACAGCCGCGTGGCTATCTTAACAACCGCAGTGATTCCCTTAACAACTGGGTCGAGAAAGGTTGTAAAATGGGGCAAAATTTACTTCGCCACTTACTTTGTCTCACTTAATAACAGAAATCTTGCACTCGACGGTGGTCGTTCAGGACTACCTGTAATCCCTCTAAGCACGAGACTTTCCGAAAAAACTGGGTGGGGGGGCCGCGGGAAAAGCCTCCCCGAGGCTCCCCCGCCCGGACCTTTTGCAACCCCCCCTCCCCCCCTTGCAGGAATCGCAGCCCCCTCCCCGCTTTCCCGCCCCGTTTTGCACCAGTCGCGCCTCGCGCTGGGCGAGCCCGGAAAGGGGCGGAACGGAGGACGGGCGGAACTTTCCTTCCGAGGCTGCGCGGGCAGGCCGGAGCCGAGCGCGAGTGACGCGCCGCCGCCGTCGCCGCCTCCTCCTCCTCCTCCTGCTGCTGCTGCTGCTGCTGCTGCTGCTCCAGCCGGAGCGCTTTCTCGGTGGCGCCAGCTGCGGCGGCGGCGGCTCCGGCGGCGGCGGCGCTCCCTCGGGCGGCGGGCGGCCAACATGGCGGCGAGGACGGGCTGCGGGTGGCCGCGCGGATGGCAACGCTGATGACCGTCCGGAGACTCGCCTCCATCTGTACCATGGTGAGTGGGGCGGGGGACGCCCCGCGGCATCCCCCCCCCACACCCCGCGGGGTTTCCCTTTTTTTGGGGGGGGGGAGGGGAGAGGGAAATGAGGAGGGGTCTTTGCCCGGGCGAGGAGGGGGCAGGCGGGAAGCCTCTCCCCTGGGCCGCTTCTGGGGGCAGCTCCCTGAGCACGTGCAGAGTGCTTTCTCCCGCAGGAGAGAAGGGGGAGGAAAAGCCGCCCCTTTGCCAAGGAAGCCTTTAAGGAACGGGGGGAACGCAGCTGCCTTTGGGAGGGGGGGGGGGTCTTTTTTTCTCCTCTGTTTTTATTTATGGGTTAAAGGCAGATCGCGGGCCCACCCTCCCGGGGCTTGGGACCCTGCGGGGTGCCTGGAATTCCATAGACAAAGCCCATCATCCACACCCTCTGCCCATGCGGGGGTGGCTCAGGAGAAGCCACACACACACACACACACACACTCCCGCTGCTCCCTCTATCCCAGCGTTTCCCAACCTTAGGAACTTGAAGATGCGTGGACTTCAACTCCCAGAATTCCCCAGCCAGCTATGCTGGCTGGGGAATTCTGGGAGTTGAAGTCCACGCATCTTCAAGTTCCTAAGGTTGGGAAACGCTGCTCTATCCGGACCTTCCAAGCTGGCCTGGCCTGATGGGATGGGGTTGGGTTTTATAAATTGGTCTTAACTTTTAATTTGTACTAAGTTATTACGGGCATTGCTGTTTAATTACTTTTTAATTTTTGTATCTTGTTTTTATTATGTATTGCCCTGTTCACCGCCCTGAGTCCTTCGGGAGAAGGGCGGTATACTTACTTACTTACTTACTTACTAAATCAATCAATCAATCAATCAATCAATCAATCCCAAATGTCCGGGCAGAGTTTCTGTTTCCTGCTCCTTTTTTTCCAGATAAGGATTCAAGCTTGTAAGCCGCCCTGAGTCTTCGGAGAAGGGCGGGATATAAATGGAATAAAAATAAAAATAAATAAATAAATAAAATAACACCCACCCCGTTTGGGGCCACTTCTGGACCCTTTCCCTCCCCCTTTTAACTAAGATGGGGCATTTGTTCGTCCATCACTTTTTATGATGGTATGTTTATGACACAGGTGTTCTTGAGACTGCATACTCCTTTGTTTTTCTCTTTTCTGTAGCGAGACGTGTATGCAACGGTTCTGTCTTAATGCATCAGGCCTTGGATTCTAACGTTACTAACACCGCAACTAAACAGCTACAAAGAGCTGTCATGAGAGGGAAAAAAATGAGGGGAGAGTGCATTCTAAGTTTACACACAATGCAAAAAGGGATCTCCCTCCATTCCTTAATAAGGTTTTAGTTGATTTTTATTCCGCTTTTTTAGTTTATAAGTAATGCAAGGCAGTGATGGTACCTAATACACTTCCTCCTGTTTTTTTCCGCAACAGCCTTGGGTTGGGCTGAGACTTGACTTTTCCCACTACTTTCTTGTTCCTCTTTGGCCCCTTCTGCTTCAGCTGCTTTAGTTATTTTTCTCCTTGGTGTGTTTTGTCACAGAAAACGTACTTCCGGGTGGAAGTGGCGTGAAATGCATGCATGCATTGTGAGGGGCACAGATGGGTCATGCATGCACGTGCTGTGTGGACCCGAGTAGCCTGTTGGGGAATGCGTGACAAAAGGGCAGCTTCCCAGAGTTCAGTTAATTAAAGTGAATAGGATATTATTCCCACATTTTTAATGTAATTTCATGTCATATTTTCCTGCATAGAAGTGGCCCAGATAGGTGAAATAAGAAACGATACAGGTAGTCCTCAGCTTATGACCACAATCAAGCCCAACATTTCTGTTGTTAAGTAAGACATTTGTTAAGTGAGTTTTGTCCCATTTTACCTTTCTCACCACAGCTCTTAAGTGAATCACTGCAGTTGATAGGTTAGTAACACGGTTGTTAAATGAAACTGGCTTCCCCATTGATTTTGCCTGTCAGCAGGTTGCAGTTGGGGATCACATGACCTTGGGACACAGCAACAGTCCTAAGTACGAACCACTTGCCAAACATCTCAATTTTGATCGCACGATTGTGGGGATGCTACAAAGGTCATAAGTGTGAAAAACGGTCATGTAACTTTTTTTCAGTGCCGTAACTTTGCATGGTCACTAAATGAACTGTTGTAAGTTGAGGACTACCTGTATTTAACAATATGGAGAGATTAAAATGCCTAGAAATAGTAATAATATATTAAATGTATATGCCACCCGACTCTCAGGAACTCTGGGTAGTTGTTATATGTCGAAGCCTTGAGAAGATGTTTTGGCCCCCTTTGTCTCCTTCATTTTTATTGAGCCAGGAAATTGCGTTAGATCAGGGGTGTCAAACTCGCAACGTCACATGACGTGTTGCGACGTATCACTACTTTTTTCCCATTGCTGGCAACGAGGTGGGCGCGGTTTCGCTATGTTGCATCTGGCCCGTGGGCCGGCAGTTTGACAGCCCTGCGTTAGATGCTCTTATAAAGTGGTGTATCCTTAAAGTAACACAATGGTGTGTTGCAGTGCAGGTCATTTCCAGCCAGCAAACATGAGATTTCTCCCTCTCACAGTTGTCAAGAGCAGAAAGGAAGGCAGACTTCTGCAAATGAGGTCCTTGCCCCCTGGAGCTCTTGCAAGCAATTCCTTCTCTCCTGCAGGATTTATGCTTGTACAGCATTTCAATTTCAGCAACGACTATCTAGAATTCTTGGGGAAGATTTCTTGACATTTTGTATATTTCATCTTTTAGCTTCCTTCTATCATCATGAAACTTGGGATAGTTTTGGCTTGCAGGAGGGAATGCAATTTGAAACTTCATCCAGATGAGAACTGTGCCTTGTGGTTGAGAATAATCTGTTAAACTGAGTGATTTGCATTCTCCCTGAATGCCTCTGTTGTTGATTTGCGTCTCCCAGCACTACAGCTGCTGGAAATTGTGTTCAAAAAAATACCTGGAAGGAATGTGTTGTACAACGGTGCCCTTAAGACTGAGGGATGGCGTTGAGATGTCAGCAATGTGGCATTTTGTTAAACCGCAATTGTGTCAGTGGTTGGGCGTATCATTTAACAGTGTTGGCTTGTTTATCAACAGGGATCTAAAGGAAACTGATTTTGCCTCCATTAAACGGGATCTGTTTACATGCTTTATTGTGGCTGATGTGGCTGAGGGCTTGGAAACTACATCTGTAGCTCAAACCCTTGCCAGGATGTTTGGATCGCGTAACGTCCTCTCAGGCATGTTATGATGTTGGCTCCTTATTTCCAGTTTGTGAAGTGCTGGTATTCGTGCTGAAGGCATTAAACGGTGCCATTGGGACTGCAGGTTTGCCTTCATAATCCGGGCCTGCTTATGGTCGAAGACCACTTTCCAAGTGGCTGGAGATTCCCAGCCATCCAGGTCATGGTTGTCCCAAAGGTGCATTTTCAAAAGAGAAGGCTCTGTCTCTGGTGGGCCAGACAGTGGAACATTAGAAGCTTCTTGGATGAGAAGCGAAACATCTTCAAGGAAAAACAGAGAAAGTCCAGCTGCCTTTTCAAAATGCACCTTTGGGATCAGTTTCTTAGGTTGGGTGTCTCCCAAATCCTTTGAATCATCTCCCACATAACAAAGTTTCCAATTTTTCTTTGCCAGCTAGTTGTACTATATCAGTGATTCTCAAATCTTAACCGTTTTAAGATTTATGGACTTCAACTCCCAGAATACTCCAGCCAGCAATCTTGTGACTGGGGGTATTTTGGGGAGTTGAAGTCCATGTAATTTTAAATGGCTACAGTTGAGAAACACTGCTGTATTAAGCTTTTAAATAGGCTGTTTAATGCAATTGTCCTTCTTGTTCTGCTGATCACTTAGGTGTCTAATTTTGTGGTTTGATTTTTATGTTTAAAAGTGATCTGTTTTTGAGGGGTTTTGCTCTGAAAAATGGGCTAAAAACAACAACATGGGAATAACGATAATATACAGGCATTTCCCATCTTATCTTCTCCCTGGATGCTTGAGCTCATATATTTTGAATCATGTTTTCTCCTAGGCCAGTGGTGTCAAACTGCCAGCCGGTGGGCCAGACACGTCATCAGGAAACCGCAACCACCCCATTGCCGGCAATGGAGAAAAGGCTCCGATATGTCACGCAATGTCACATGACGTTGCAAGTTTGACATGTCTGTCCTAGGCAAATTAAAACCCTTTCTGAGATTAATCAAGTCTAATCAGTTTGTCTTCTTATACCTCAAAGGGTTTACCTCCTCCCCATATCCAAGAAGGCCATTGGCATTAAGTTCATGCCCAGATAGTTCCAATTTCTCCTGCCAAACCACACCTCGCTCTGCAGAGATCTGTAGTGTTTATGGCCATTCACCCATTAAAAGATTTGGACGGTGTGTGTCAATCTTGGCAATTTTAAGATAGGTGGACTTGGCTGTCTGGGGAATTCTGGGAGTTGAAGTCCACCTATCTTAAAGTTACCGAGGTTGAAAAACCTTAGTCTTGGATGAAAACATGCTCAGTGGAGGAAAAGCAACCACTTGACCTTTCCAGGGCAGCCTCTTTGTCTATCAGTATTTATTTATTCATCTCATTATGTTAGTTTCTAATGCATTAACATGAATAAGGCACTTGTAGCAGTTTTGGTCCATGGGGGAAAATAAACAGTCCGTAAGTAGATAATACAGGTGAAACTTGAAAAATTAGAATATTGTGCAAAAGTTCATTTATTTCAGTAATGCAACTTAAAAGGGGAAACTTAATATATGAGATAGACTCATTACATGCAAAGCAAGGTAGTTCAAGCCATGATTTGTCATAATTGTGATGATTATGGCGTACAGCTCATGAAAACCCCAAATCCACAATCTCAGAAAATTAGAATATTGTGAAAAGGGGCAATATTCTAGGCTCAAAGTGTCCCACCCTAATCAGCTAATTAAGCCATAACACCTGCAAAGGGTTCCTGAACCTTTAAATGGTCTCTCAGTCTGGTTCAGTAGGAATCACAATCATGGGGAAGACTGCTGACCTGACAGTTGTGCAGAAAACCATCATTGACACCCTCCATAAGGAGGGAAAACCTCAAAAGGTAATTGCAAAAGAAGTTGGATGTTCCCAAAGTGCTGTATCAAAGCACATTAATAGAAAGTTATGTGGAAGGGAAAAGTGTGGAAGAAAAAGGTGCACAAGCAGCCGGGATGACCGCAGCCTGGAGAGGATTGTCAGGAAAAGGCCATTGAAAAGTGTTGGGGACTTTCACAAGGAGTGGACTGAGGCTGGAGTCAGTGCATCAAGAGCCACCACACACAGATGGATCCTGGACATGGGCTTCAAATGTCGTATTCCTCTTGTCAAGCCGCTCCTGAACAACAAACAACGTCAGAAGCGTCTTACCTGGGCTAAAGAAAAACAGACCTGGTCTGTTGCTCAGTGGTCCAAAGTCCTCTTTTCTGATGAGAGCAACTTTTGCATCTCATTTGGAAACCAAGGTCCCGGAGTCTGGAGGAAGAATGGAGAGGCACACACTGCAAGATGCTTGAAGTCCAGTGTGAAGTTTCCACAGTCTGTGTTGATTTGGGGAGCCATGTCATCTGCTGGTGTTGGTCTACTGTGCTTCATTAAGTCCAGGGTCAACGCAGCCATCTACCAGGAGATTTTGGAGCACTTCATGCTTCCTTCCACAGACGAGCTTTATGGGGATGCTGACTTCATTTTCTTCAGGACTTGGCACCTGCCCACACTGCCAAAAGCACCAAAACCTGGTTCAATGACCGTGGGATTACTGTGCTTGATTGGCCAGCAAACTCGCCTGACCTGAACCCCATAGATAATCTATGGGGCATTGCCAAGAGAAAGATGAGAGACATGAGACCGAACAATGCAGAAGAGCTGAAGGCCGCTATTGAAGCATCCTGGTCTTCCATAACACCTCAGCAGTGCCACAGGCTGATAGCTTCCATGCCACGCCGCATTGAGGCAGTAATTGCTGCAAAAGGGGCCCAAACCAAGTACTGAGTACATATGCATGCTTATACTTTTCAGAGGTCCGATATTGTTCTATGTACACTCCTTGTTTTATTGATTGCATGTAATATTCTAATTTTCTGAGATTGTGGATTTGGGGTTTTCATGAGCTGTAAGTCATAATCATCACAATTATGACAAATCACGGCTTGAACTATCTTGCTTTGCATGTAATGAGTCTATCTCATATATTAGTTTCCCCTTTTAAGTTGCATTACTGAAATAAATGAACTTTTGCACGATATTCTAATTTTTGGAGTTTCACCTGTATTTACACAAAAACCACCAAAATGACATTGAAGCATGTCTCCTTTGGAATCCTCCAGAATCCTCTGTCAGCCTAGATGTTAATTCGGGGGTGAGGGAGGATGGGGCAGAAGAGGAGTAGGCAACCTCGGCTCTTTTATGACTCATGGACAGAGCCGAGGTTGCCTACCCCTGGGGCAGAAGAAAGAAAAAGCTGTTTACGGGTAGTCCTCAACTTACAATCAGTTGTTTAGCAACCATTCGAATTTATAACGGATGTAGTACTTGGTTAGTACTTACGATCTAGATTCAGAGTTCTGACAGTCGGGCACTGACCCCACTCCTCGTGGTCACATGACTGCAGTTTCGGTAATCAGGCACCATTTATGGCTGTTTGCAGCATTCCACAGTCACACAACCTCTTCTGTTTATGACAGTTTTGCCAAAAGCCAGTGTTTACTTCCAGTTTTCAGCAAAACTAGCCCATAGCAAACCATGGGATTGCTTGATTGGGGCGTCTGCTTAATGAACCCCACAAAAAAGATCACAAAATCAGGTTGGTAACATGACTGACCTGCATTATGTGATGAGTAGGCTCCATTACTGTCGCAATTTGAGGATTTCCTGTACTTTGATCCTAAATTCCAGCTGAATATTAGATGAAAACTTTTAAAAACTCAGTGCAGTTCAACAGCAGAGCCTCAGACCAGGGGAGATGGAAGATTCTCTTTGTAGGAGGTGAATTCTGGGAGTTGAAGTCCACAGGGGCTTGGAAGGCCTCTGTCTGCTTTTATTTGGATTCCTGGACCCCCTAAAGCAGGGGTAGGCAACCTCGGCTCTTTTATGACTCATGGACTTCAGCTCCCAGAATTCCTGAGTCAGCATAGCCGAGGTTGCCTACCCCTGCCCTAAAGTCTCCTTCCAATTTTCTGATTCTGTATATACTGAAGTGAACAGCATCTAATGTCAACTGTGTCTTAAGGTCCCCCATCTCTGTCTTAAAACCATAGACTTCAAGGCTTGAATATCCCAATCTTAATTTTTGCATTTTCTTGCTGCTTCTCCTCCTCTTCCTCCTTTAAAAAAAACCATTTGAGACCTTCAGTAATTTTGAATTAAGAAATGAAAAAAGGTTGTAAAACTGGGCAAAACTCATTTAACCGATGTTTCATTTAGCAACACAAATTTGGGGCTGAATTGTCATAAGTCGAGGACTGCCTGTACTGTATGCCATCTGGTTGTAGATTTTACATGAGAGCAAAGCTCTTTTTGGACAAGGAGATTCAGTGTCTGATTTTGGAAACGCTCGGAAGCTGTCCCGTTTTGCATTACTAAGTGCATTTACTTGAGACTTCTTTGTAATGGAGAAGGGGTCCATTTGCACGCTATAATATATAATTTTGCTCTCAGTCCTTTACTCTTCCTGCATATCCACTGTAAGTAGCCCTGTAATTATCTTACCCAAGCAGGCTCGCATCTAGATGTAAATAAAAACCTGCCACATCTAAGCTAAATGGGAATTTTAAGAATCGCAACCCCAGAACAATCCGAGGGCAGGTTGAAAAATCTTGCTATCGGAATGCTTCTTCCAAGCTGATGCTGTTCTATTCTTCCAGCTCTTTCTCCGGCTCTGCAAGGGGACTTCATAGAGCTGGTATTTCTTTCTCTGCAAATCCAATTCATGATGCTAAATCACCCAGTTGTTTATTTATTTATTTATTTTTGTAATCCTTCTATTCTTTGGCTTGCTTCCACGAAATGTAGGTTTTTGCTGCAGCATCTCGAGAACAAGTATCTCTAGATTCTAGAACATAGAAGCAGATTATAAAGGGACTTGTGAATGCTAAATGTGTGTGTGTGTGTGTGTGTGTGTGTGTGTGTGTGTGTGTGTGTGTCAAAGACTTTAGAATCTAGAGTGCCAAACCATGGTATACATCAGGGGTCCTCAACCATGGCAACTTTGAAGACTTGTGGACTTCAACTCCCAGAATTCCTCAGCCAGAATTCTGGGTGGTAAAGTCCACAAGTCTTAATGTTGCCAAGGTTGAGGACCCCTGGTATACATGTTAGGCATGGTAGCCTGAGACGAGGCTAAGGAACAATGCAGGAAGCAAAGAAATATACTTAAAATGATATTTTTGCTTGGCAGTAAAACATCAGGGTGATGCATTATTCCACCTTTTGCCAAATTTGGTGATGTGAGAAGATGGGGAGATCTTAAACAGTTAAATCACTCACCTGGACAAGGAGATTGATGCTTTTACCTGGGTAACTGACAGTCTGGGAAGACCACACAGGATCCTAGCATTGGAAGGAACCAGCAGATAACCATCCAGTCTGAGCTCACCTAACCTATTCCCGGTGGAAATGGAAATGGGATCGAATTAAATAATTAGGAGTGCTTAAAGCACATGCCGTTTTAGGTCAGTTCAATCCAGGATAAGGAAAGGAAAGTTACACTGATGAAAGAGCAGTCGGATTTTTTTACTTTAATAATAATAGTAATAATAATAGTAATAATAATAGTAATAATAATAGTAATAATAACAATAATAATAACAATAACAATAACAAGAAGAAGAAGAAGAAGAAGAAGAAGAAGAAGAAGAAGAAGAAGAAGAAGAAGAAGAAGAAGTAGTTGGAAGGGACCTTGGAGGTCATCTAGTCCAACCCCCTGCTAAGGCAGGAAACCCTATACCATTTCAGACAAATGGCTGTCCAGCCTTGTATTATTTTTACAAGTAACTCAAGACAGCGAACATATCCAGCAAACCTTCCTCCTCCTATTTTCTCCACCACAACAACCCTGTGAGGTGGGCTTGGCTGAGAGAGAGAGAGAGAGAGAGAGACTGGCCCAAAGTCAACCAGCTGGCTTTTGTGGCTAAGGCAAGACTTGGTCTCCTGCTTTCTAGCCTGGTGCTATAACCACTAGGCCAAACTGGCTTTTTATGTTCCTGCCTCCCCCTTCACCAAGGAGGCTGCTTTCTCTATTTGCCCTCCCCCCATCCCCCCAATCCTGGCTGCCATATGCACATTTTCATTTTGTTATATTTTATTTATCCAATTTATTTGCCACCCGTCTCGTGGTTCAGGTGTTTACTACCAAGCAAAAATATCATTTTAAGCATGTTTCTTTGCTTCATGTGTTGTTCCTTAGCCTCATCTTGGGCTACCATCTCCCCTGGCCTAGGGTGACTCTCTTGTTGGCTTCTCTATGACTTTGTCTCCATGACCTACATCAAGAGGGACAATTAACCTTAGAGTAAGCCCTTTGGATGGCAGGGGTTGACTAGGTAGAGTTGGAATTCAGCCATGTTTCTGAACCGTTCATTGATCTTTGATTGCCAGTATGCAGGAGATGTCTTTCTAAGGCGGACACGTCAAACTCGTCACGTGAAGTCGCGCAACGTATCTGGACGGTTTTTCCATTGCCGGCAATGGGGTGGGCGCGGCTTCCGGATGATGCGTCTGGCCCATGAGCCGGCAGTTTGACACCCCTGTTTTAAGGAGTAGCTGAAGAATAGCCTACCCTGGAGAGTAGCAAGTTCATGACACATCCAGAGACACAACAGACCACCTCCCGTCTGCATGGCTGCTTTGGTTTTACAGGCATCTAGAGAAATAATTGCCAGCCTTAGCCATTTTAAGATGCATGGACTTCCAATTCCCAGAATACCCCAGTCAGCATTGCTAGCGCTGACTGGGGTCTTCTGGGAATTGAAGTCCACAGGATGGAGGAGGAGAAAGCTCTGCTGGATATGTTTGTTATCTTGAGTTATTTGCAAAAAAACAATAATATTTTACAATTTATGATTGTATATTTCCATATGTTTTTCAAACTACAGTGAAAGGTGCTTTAATTTGTGATTTCCTTGGTTTTGGCTCCTCAGAATGCCACAGTGTTGTGGTTTAGATTAAAGCAGTTATCAAATAGTCACTCGTTCTGTTTTTTCCCAAGCCATTCGATGACTTACTTCAAAACTTTGACCTTTTTAAGACTCATTGCCAAAATAAACACACATCCAATTGCAGTTCGACATTTCTTAGAATTGTTATTTTTATTGAAGGGAGTAATTCTGCGTTGGAGATTTTGCTGCACAGAAAGGAGGACGTAAAGGCCAAGGCTGATAAATTACTTCACAATTGACAGAAGGAGAACAAGTAATAAAATTAAATAAAATTCAAATCTTAACCCAAGCTGAAGTTTATCATTTTAATCCTCTCTCTGGTTTACAGGATTTGATGGGAATTCCTGCCTGCTGGTGAAGTGCAAAATACAGCACTGCCACATGCTATGTATTTTAATTTTCCCTGTAAACCGCCCTGAGTCCTACGGGAATAGGGCGGTATATAAATTTAATAAATAAATAAATAAATAAACTTATTTGCTTCTACACAAACCTTGCAGGTGTCGTGCAAAAAAACAAAAAATCTGTTCCTCTGTAGCTTTTCTACTTTCCAGCTTTGTGTTTTTTTATCTCAGTTACCACACGTTGGATACTGTGGTTGGTCCACTAGTTTTACACTCAAGCAATGTCTCAACCTTGGCAAGTTTAAGAGATATAGACTTCAATTCCCAGAAGGCTGGGGAATTCTGGGAGTTGAAGTGCATACATCTTAAAGCTGCCGTGGTTGAGAAACACTGCACAAGAGTCTCTGATGATATAGTAGAAGAGTGCTTTGTAATTTCCGCAGTGGTGTTCAGGTAAGCACTTGGGACTTGACTCACTTCAGTGCAATTGGTGTTAATCCATCATTTTTCAAGCTTGGTGGTGTGCATGGAAGAATATTGTTTGCCTCTGTCACGAAGTAAGCGGTACATAGTCAATTGTCAAGTTCTGTAGGTAACTACCAGATTATATCCTGGGTATGTGCTAGTCCACAGGTCTGCAACTCGCGGCTCCAGAGCCGCATGCGGCTCTTTCAGCCGTCTCCTGCGGCTCCCAGTCCTCTGCCATGTGCAGTCCCCCCCCCCCAAAAAAAGTGGGACTAAAAAAGTTCAACCAATCAATTCAAATATGCAGGGTAGGTGCATATCTCACCTTGGCTCCACTCTTCAGTCAAACCCTGTTCTGCACATGCGTGCATGTATGCACATGTGCACACATTTTTTGCGGCTCCCAGATTTTCCTTTTGTGAGGGAACCGGTTCTGAGTGGCTCTTTCACTGTTTCAGGTTGCTGACCCCTGTCTGTTTGTTGGTTTTTGTTTTCTAATCTTCCCATCTCAACTTTTCTCCTGTAGTAAGGATACTACTTGGTGCTTGTCGTAGAAAAAATTGGCAGGCGTTCTCTAGCAAGCGAATGAATGGATTTGGGTGACAATCAGTTAATAGGGATGTATAAAGATAAGTCGTTCCTTGACAAAACGATGCTTCAGCATCCCTTCACGGGTACCATCTTGTATGTAATATTTTTCACAATTTCGTATTTTGTTGCTTTAATGTAGATAGTCTTTGACTTAACAAGAGTTTGTTTAGTGACAATTTGAAGTTACAATAGCCCTGGAAAATGTGACTTACGACCATTTTCCACATACGACTGTTGTTGCAGCATCCCCATGATCACGTGATCAAAATTCAGATGCTTGACAACTGACTCATATTTATGACGGTTGCAGAATCCCAAGGTCATCTGATCACCTTTTGTGACCGTCCCACGAGCAAAGTTGATGAGGAAGCCAGATTTACTTAACTATGTTACTGACTGAACAATCGGAACAATTCACTTAGCAATTGTATGAAGAAGGATCATAAAATGGGACAAAACTCACTTAGCTGTGACAATTGGGGTCAATTGTGGCCAGCAATAGCACAATAGAAGAGAGCTGGAAGGGACTGTTCTGTCCCAGCCTACGTGAGTCCTTGTTCTGCTCACAAGGAGAAACCCCTCTTCCAAGAAACAGGCAGGAACCGCAAGAAAAAACCAACCCCTTTTATTATTCACAGACCTGAGTCAATGTCCAAGGCAAACAAACACAGTCCACAGAAACTCGATCCTCAGCATGAACAGTTGCCTTCGGCAACCAGCACCTGTCACATCATCCCTTTTATAATTCAGCCAAGGCGTGGCTTCCTAATGCCTTCTCCTTTGCCTTTGGAGCCGCCCCATTGCACTCCTCTGTCCTACTCGCTTCTCTTGCCTGCACTTTCGTGCATCCTGGATTTGTCCCAACTCTGCTTCATCACTGTCCAGCTCAAGCTCCTAGCACAGCTGTGTCTCAGCCTGAGTGTGAGTAGAGGGGCCAGGCTCCTCGTCTGACTGTAAGTCTTGTAGCATCTCAGAGCCTTCCTCTGACTCTGATGTCACTCCAGGCCCCTCCTCCTCCTCCTCTGATTCCTCAGACTCAGCTGCCGGATCCATTGGCTGGCGAGGAATCACAGCAGGGACCTTGGAGGTCTTCTAGTTCAGCCCCCACCCACCCCACTTGAACAAGAGAACCTATACCAGTCAACCTATACTGGTATACCTATACCAGCCGAAGATTACCTGAATTAAGACAGATACCTATTTGGAATGCCTGCATTCTGGTAATTCAATTGTTAATTGAACTGATTGGAAGCTAAGTTTGCAGAAATTCTTATTTTTCTGACTTAGTTGAAACTGGTTTGGGCGGGTTGCTAAGATGTGGCTTCTGGGCTGCTGCCCGGAGAGGGCCTGCTTGCCTGTTTTGAGTTCACCCCTGTGCCAGAAGTAGATGGGGACGTGGGTATTTTCTCTGGGCTGCTTCCAGTCGTAAGTGATCATGATCAGGCCAGGGTTAGAAGCAGTGCTTTTAAAAGAGAAGCTTTTTGCGTTGTTGTTAAACTCATCCTGCCTTTCCAAGCATGACAAACAACACTGCAGTGGGTGAGCTTGGCCAAGGTATTAGTCAGTATCTCATCTCCTTGCAAATACGCTTAGATGTAGCCTGTTATGTAGGTGAGCAAAGGCTGATCCACACCAGATACAGGCAAAGAGCTTTGAGTGTTGATGTTTCATATAAAAGAGCGACCCCCAACCTTTCTTGGCAACAGGGACCAGTTCCGTGGAAGACCCTTTTTACACAGACCGTGGTGGTGGTTTTGGTTTCACTTGCCTGCCACTCACCTCCAGATGTGCTAACCAGTTCCTAATAGGCCACAGACTAGTATCAGTCCATGGCCTGGGGCAAGGGTAGGCAACCTCGGCTCTTTTATGACTCATGGACTCAAGGTGGCTCAGGAATTCTGGGAGTTGAAGTCCATGAGTCATAAAAGAGCCGAGGTTGCCTACCCCTGGCCTGGGGGTTGGGGACCTCCGATATAAAGCCTCGGTGTCCGACCTTTTGGCTTACCTGGGCCTCATTCAATGAAGAGCAATTGTCTTCAGCTGCATATAAACTATATAATATAGTTATTGTACATATAAACATCACTAAAAATTGCATAATTTACATTCTTGTAGGGCTGCACTACAAGCTGTCCAGGGCCGCATGCCATCTGTGAGTCATGGGTTGGACACACGTGGTATAAAGTATTCAATTCTGCATTGTAGTTTGCTCATTTGGTGGCTGCTCTGTTTGCCCTCAGCATAGCCATAGCACTTAGACTTATATACCGCTTCACAGTGCTTTACAGCCCTCTCTAAGTGATTTACAGAATCAGTTTATTGCCCCCAACAATCTGGGTCCTCATTTTACTAACCTCAGAAGGATGGAAGGCTGAGTCAACCTCAAGCCTGTCAGGATCGAACTCCTGGCAATGGGCAGTGAATTTGCCTGCAATTCTGCATTCCGACCACTGCACCATCCTGGCTTATTTCCTGCGATCTTTGTCTCAAACACGAAAGTGCTTAGGGGCGATCTGACTTTAGGCAGGCTTTGATTTTATATAGGTAGTCTTCAACTTACGGTCGCAATTGGGAAAACGTCCATCGCTAATCAGGGTGGTTGTTAAGCGAGGCACGCCTGATTTTACAACCTTTTTTTTTGCCACGGTTGTTCAGTGAATCACTTCAGTTGTTAAGTGGATCGTGCAATTAAGCGAAATTGGCTTCCCTTTGTTGACTTTGCATTGTGGAAGTCAGCTGGGAAGGTCACAAACTGCAGCCATGTGGCCCTGGGATGCGGCAGTTGTCATACATACATACATACATACATACATACATACATACCTGTTGCCAAGTGCCTGCGTTTGGATCACGTGGCCTTGGAGATGCTGCAGTGCTGAAAAGGGTGAGGACCTCTCCTTAGTCACTTGTTTCGTTGCCTCTGAAGCTTCAGAAATGATTGATTCGAGCCATGTTGTTAGTCAGTGACTGCTTGTAGTTACTTTAACTCAGCTGCCCACTTCAGCCATCCTGAGATTATTATCTCTTCTACCTTTGGATTCTTTTCTGAGACATTCCCTTTGACTCCACGTCCTTCCCTTCCCGTTTTTTATCCCAGCTAAATTGAACGCCTTCCCGGTGACTCTTTTGTCTCACTTCGTTGTCTATTCCTCCTCGGCTTTCCCAGACTTCCACTTCTGTCTTTTAAAGTGCAGTTCAGACGGTCATTTTGCTGTTTTCATTTGTCTTCTTCACAGGCCACCTTGATCCTGTTAGTATGGGGTTCCTTCTCTGGAAGTGCTGTCATATCATTAACATAACATAGCACTTTTTATTTGGATCGTAGACCAGCATAGGAGGACAGAAAATGACAGAGATACAAAGATTATAGTGAGTCATTTCAGCAGTAAAAGTTGGTGTGGCGTTAAACATACTACAGCTCTGTGCATAGAGTTGCAGTACTACTACGAAGCTACCTGAAAGATAAAATGCAGACTGTCAAATCCAACATTATTCTTAACATTTCTCCTCCTCTAGCTGCTTTTATATTGTATTCGGACACAAACTACAGATATTAATGACTTCATTTGCCCCTAAGATCTTTAATCGCTTTATCTCTACCTTTCGAAGAGTTTTTCCTTCCCAGCTATGCTTCTGGTCCCGTGTCCTGCGTCCTTTACCAAAAACATCCTTTCAGAAATAGTATGTATTTT
The DNA here is from genome assembly GCF_947247035.1 of Vipera ursinii. Classification (NCBI taxonomy): domain Eukaryota; kingdom Metazoa; phylum Chordata; class Lepidosauria; order Squamata; family Viperidae; genus Vipera; species Vipera ursinii. The sequence continues at coordinate 16,181,736 of NC_139525.1, forward strand.
TGCTGCGGTGGCTGAGGTCTCTGCTTTGTCTTCAAACTCCTTGGCTTTGATCAAAGTTAAAGGTCTCCATCTCTTAGTACAGGGGTCTTCAAACTTGGCCCTTTTATGACTTGTGGACTTCAACTCCCAGAATTCCTCAGCCAGTCAAGCTGGCTGAGGAATTCTGGGAGTTGAAGTCCACAAGTCATAAAAGGGCCAAGTTTGAAGACCTCTGTCTTAGTAGATGGTTTTCGCCCTGTCCCTCACGTTGTGTGTTCGAATGCTCTTTAACCCCTGTTTCGATGTCCCTCTGGTTTTTTTTCCTTTCTTTCTTGTTCCCCCCCTATTTATGCTTCACCATGCTTTGCAATTTATATATTAGTGAGGCAGTCTTTACGTACCGTAGTTTTCCTTTCTGGTGGTGTCTGTCCTTTCCTAACCTGTGGTCTTCTGGATATGTTAAGATAAAGGAGTTAGGTGGCTGAACTAATGGGAGCTATTATTCAGCATATTGGATCAGAGGAAGCCAGTATAATCCCGTGTCTGCCTCTGGTAGATCCAGCCTTCCATTCATTAATCTCCATGTCTGCTAGTTACATCGCCATTCTCAATGTAGGTATAATTCCACCTTAACGGTTGAGTTCCATTTTTTCCTTTCGTTCATTTGTCTTCTTTGTCAAGCACAGATTCATGCAGTGATTACCTTCCATCTCATCTTTTGGGTTTTTATCAGTCTTCATTCTCTGCTTTATCTAGAAGTCTATCATTAAAATACTTCTGCTCCCTGATGGTTGGCCTCTGACATTATTTCTCCGGTTGCTTAAAGGACAGCCTGGCTTTGAAGCCTTCCGAAAGCCGAGTTCCTCGTTATTTCCGGTTGCCATTTATATATAACCTATTCTCCAAAGCACCTGAAGGCCAGGCAAGGAATAACGGATGGAAACTGGTTGAGGAGAGATTCAACCTAGAAACAAGGAGAAATTTTCTGACCGTGAGAACAGTCAACCAGGGGAACAGCTTTGCCTTCAGAAGTTGTGGCAGCTTCGTCACCGGAAGCTTTCAAGAAGACACTGGATTGCCATCTGTCAGGAATGGTGTAGTAGGGTCTCCTGCTTGAGCAGGGGGTTGGACTAGATGACCTACAACAGGGGTCTTCAAACTTGGCCCTTTTATGACTTGTGGACTTCAACTCCCAGAATTCCTCAGCCAACATGCCTGGCTGAGGAATTCTGGGAGTTGAAGTCCACAAGTCATAAAAGGGCCAAGTTTGAAGACCTCTGACCTACAAGGTCCCTTCCAACTCTGTTGTTCTTGCATTCCACCTTTAAATCCCATCCTCAGCAGTCTAAAGGTCTTCTTCTGTCTGATACTCTCCCTCCTTTCCCTCTTGCTGTTCCCACCTTTTCTTTCCAGATATGGTCTTCTGTATCCTTTCTGTGTGGCCTGGGGTTTAATTCCTTTCACCTCATCTTCCTGTTCAACCAAGATTACAGATATGTAGCATAATTTGCTTAAAAAGTATTTTCCCCTCCCTGATTCCCTGTCTCCTTTTCATCTTGTAATAAAGAGCTTTGCACGCTGAACGATGTGGTAAGAGTAATCATTGTTCTTGCAGCTGCTTTGGCATGGACGTAATTGTTAGCTGTGGGACTGGAGAGTGTCAGGATTATATCAGAGTAAACAGATTTCTTATCTCTTCGTTTGAAAAAGCTTCACAGAAATGCAGCCAGTTTATCAGACTTGCTAAGCATATTCTAATTCTATTTTTTTTTAATACGGGTGGGTTATCTGGCATTAATCCCGATGCAAAAGATTTTCAAAGAAAGAAGATTGAGCAGTTTGAAGTGAAAAGGGCGTGATTTCTAGCCTTTGATTTACAGTTTTAATAATGCTTGCAGATAAATGGGTAATAATAATACATGTATTTCATTCTGGTATAATACCTGTCAGGCCGGTTTTATAATTAAAACAATATAAAACAAGTTACACTGTAAGTCTTCAAACCAACCCCCAAAATAAATAGAATTAGCTGCAACCCAGCAGCAGAATTTGCGGGGTCACTGAAGCAGCAACAATGTGCCCAACCGTGTCCGTGAAAGTGTAGCTGCGGGTTGCATATTGAACTGCGTTCAGGAAGAAAATTTACACAGGTCTATTGAGAGCTGCCAAAAACTCTCTGGGCCAGCTGCAACTTCTGAATGCTCTTCAAGGGCAGCCCCACCTAGAATACATCATAGTAATCCAAACACAAATGACTTAAGACATGAGTCGCTGTCAGCAAGCCTCCTGGTCCACAGTTGTTTGCACAAGACAAACGGTACAAAGGTCTTCCTGGCCACGACTGCCACCATTCACGAGTCTTAAGAGGACACCCCATGTTGCATGCCAGCTTCGATTAGGGAAGAACTTGGCGGGTCGAATCCTGAGTGCCGCGTAACAGAGTGAGCGCCTGTTACTCGTCCCAGCTTCTGCCCACCTAGCAGTTCGAAAGCATGTAAAAATGCAAGTAGAAAAATAGGGACTACTCCGGTTGGAAGGTAACAGCGTTCCGTGCGCCTTTGGCGTCTAGTCATGCCGGCCACATGACCACGGAGACATCCTCGGACAAGCGCTGGCTCTTCGGCTTTGAAACAGAGATGAGTCGGAAACGACTAGCACGCATGTGCAGGGGAACCTTTACCTTTACCTTTTTTAAAGATGGAAAACCTCTGGATCTGTGAGGGCTGTAAGATGCACAGCCATGTTCTCATGCCAGGATTGAATCGCAGCCTCCCTCTCCCCCATCCAAACTCCACAGCGTCCAAGGAACCTTGCTAACATGCCTTGATTGTTCCAGGACAGAGATGTATAAATAGGTCTCATATTGTCCTATTGATAATACTTGATCTCACACCAACAGATCCCCTAAGAGCTTTGTGTAGACGTTCGATAGGAGTGCAGAGAATGTGTGCAGCCCTGAGGCACCCTATAAAGCAAGGGGCTCTGCTCAGTTTTACTCCTGGAGGAAACGGAAATGACGGAACCGGTTCTGTAGAAAGGAGACGCATTGTGGCAGCAGGCCTTTCAGTCCGCTAAGCCAGGGCTTTTCAACCTTTTCACCCATTGTACCACTTTTAGGATATGGCAACATCCGAGGACCACCAGTCGCCTAGCAAGGTGTCAAAAACTTGATCACCAAAAAAAGGAAAAAAGTGATGAAGTACAGGTAGTCCTCGACTTACAACAGTTTGCTTAGTGAGTGTTCGAAGTTACAATGGCACTGAAAAAAGGGCCCCCCAATCCACAGCCGAGCAACACACCTGCCTGTCTACCTGGCCGTGCTCTTTCTCTTGTCCGAGGTTGAGGATTGGCAGCGGGGGTGGTTTGGGGGGGTGTTTGGTTTTTATTCCCCCCCCCCCCCGCTGGGTGGTTGCAGCAGGTTTTGGTTACTTCATATGACCCTGAATGTAAATCACAAGGCCCTTGAGATGCTGCAACATTCCAGCTGATCGGCGCTTCTTCTGGGCTCAGAATCGCCAGGATCAATGCCGAGCTCCATCTGGAGGCTGGCGCTGATCCTGGCGCTTCTGTTGAGCCCTGACAGCCCCGAAGAAGCACCAATGAGCTGGAAAGCGGCACTGATCCTGGCGCTTCCGCTGAACCCCGACAGCCCTGCAGCTCCAGCCGTCTCTCGCTCAGGCTTGTGCGCTGCTGCCACCGGTTCAGCTCATTCCCCTCCCCTGCTACCCCTTTTCTAGGATGGTCGCGTACCACCTGCCAGGGGCCAATGTACCACAGGTGGTACCCGTACCACTGTTTGAAAAGCCCTGTGCTAAGCCAGCTGAAAGGATGCCGTGATCCGTGGCATCAAAGGCTGCTAAGAGATCTAAGGAGGGTCAGGATGGTGGACTACAGTTATCCCAAACCCACCAAAGATCATGAACCGGTACTGTCAAAACCATCCAAGTATTTAAGCCTGACTGGAAGGGGTTCCATTAATCTGCTTCTTTCGGAGCTCTCTGGACCCATAGGCCAGTTACCTTTAGCCTGAAGACCGGACAAAAACTGTCCAGATTTGTTGGATCAAGCAATGGTCTCTTACGAAGGGAATGGAAAGCCATCTCTTTCAAGGCAGGTGGAACCCCCTCCTTTTGCCAAGAAGCGTTCAGATCCCAAAGGGGCTTTTCCCAAAAGGCAACTGGGCTTTCTTGGTTTTCCCCTTAAAAAACGTTTCGCTTCTCATCTAAGAAGCTTCTTCAGTTCTGGCTCTTCTTGGATGAGAAACAAAAATGTTTAAAAAAAAACACCCCACCAACCACGAGAAAGTCTGGCTACTTTTTGGACAAAGCACCTTTGGGACAACCATGACTTAGATGGTTGAGAATCTCCATAGGCATCAAGCATTTACTTCTCACGGATCCCCCCTCACCCATCACCTCTTGGGAAACGTTAATCGATCAGGAGGGAGAGACGTCTAAAAGACGAGTGGCCAAACTCACTGCGCTGAAGATTCTGTTCACTTCATGCATAACTGTCTCATGGGAGACTTTGAATCACCAGAAACTTCAATGAAGGGAAGGTATAGATTCTGGTAGAGAGTTTGGCTGATTTTGCTTGGCCTCTAGAGGTTTTTTGCTAATATTACCCAGTAAGTTAGTGGGACCTATTTAGGTTATAAATGTTATGTTTGCCTAAGGTATCTATTCTTCCATTTAGTCTTTTCTGGTTTTCTTAACTTTTCTCTAGGACTATTTTTTAAAAAAACGTTTCAGGTGTTAAAGTGGAACTTTGGCGCATCACAACTATTACTACATATGAGGCTTTGTGTGCATCACCTGGAATGGTATTTTAGGGGAAGAAGATTAAAAAGCAAGCCTTTTACAATCCAAAACTGACATGCAAAGAGATGATGTGCCTTAAGCATCTTTACTAGGAAACTTTGTATGTGTGGTACGTAATAAATCTGTTCTTATTTTGCCCATGAATGGATTTCATTGCCCAATAAAAGAATTGTTGCAACAAGCAGGCTATAAAGGATGGAGGAGTACAATATGTCTTCCACAAATCAAATAGAAAAACAGGCTTTAAGTAGCAAGTTGTACTTTTATTACAATATTGTAATAAAATAATGGAGTAAGAAAGAGAGGAGAGAATATATCTGGCTGATTTAATCCGGTTGTTTACCCATAAAAAGACTCTTCTGGAATGGCAAAGAAGGTTCCAATGCAACCTTCTGTATGAAGTGTCCGTCTTAAATCCTCTCCTTGGACCATCGATACACTTGTCAAATAAACTGGTATCACACATTCTTCCATAGTTAGAGGTTTAGCATTGCTGTTTGTTTTCTTAACAGGCTTGTAGTCCTGGGCTGTTCCTGAAATCTTGTGTTTTCTAGGGGCCCTAGTTGAGGTTCTTCTAAAAGGCATGAAGGATGGCCATCAGGAAGCAGGAAAAAGTTTTTCTCAAGGTCAAGGATGATGTGATGCTCAGAAAATAAGCCTAGTTGGAAGAAAGAATGGGGTTGCCACGAGGACAAGTGTTGACTAACTCTCAAGGCTTCCCAACATATTGAGACTGCTCACTCTAGCAGAGGAGACTTGACAACACTGGCAGATCTAAGACAAAATAAGAGAGTTAAATTACTGTGGTAAAATAGCTAGTCTTTCTTTCAGGTAAATGTTTATTTGCATCCCAGTCATTATGTTTCTCATGTTACTATCGACAATGTTTTGCCACGGTAGAAGTGCATGAAAAATTCAGGGGAGACTTCTGCTAAACAGACTTGATGCTGACACAGCATTGAGAGCCGTGGTAGCGCAGTGGTGAGAATGCAGTATTGCAGGCTAACTCGCCGCACACTGCCATCAGTTCGATCCTGACCGGCTCAACGTTGACTCAGCCTTCCATCCTTCCGAGGTCAATAAAATGAGGACCTAGATTCTTGGGGGCAACCGGCTGACTCTGTAAACTGCTTGGAGAGTAAAGTAAAGCACTACGAAGCGGTATATAAGTCTAGTGCTATTGCTACCTTTCTTGCCTTTCCCATTTCCTTCCTCCCTCCCTCTTTTTCTTCCTACCCAGCTGTGGTGGCGCAGTGTTTAGACTGCAGTGTTAAAGACTAACTCTGTCCACTGCCAGCAGTTCGATCCTGACCGGCTCAAGGTTGGCTCAGCCTTCCATCCTTCTGAGCTTGATAAAATGAGGACCCAGATTGTTAGGGGCCATATGCTGACTCTGCCAACTACTTAGAGAGGGCTGCAAAGCACTGTGAATTGGTATATAAGCATAAGTGCTGTTGCTATTGACAGGCGGCTCTTGGCCAGCCTTTTTAAATAGAATATAGATATCTCTTTTTCTTTTCAGCAGCCCCATTTCTTCTGAATTGCTATGTACAATGCCCAGAAGAAAACTTGGTTTTGTTGAAGGAAGCATAAATAAAGGAAGTGACACAACTGAAGTTCATGTACCTCAGTTTTTGTATCTATTTTATTTATCTGTTTTACTCATTTATAAGCCTGCCTGTCTAACAAGTATATTTCACCGTTAGCTACTGTACACCTTGGGCCCCAATTGCCTTAAAGTGACAGCGCAAAGTGTAGTTAAGGTAAAGGTTCCCCCGCACATGCGTGCTAGTCGTTTCCGACTCTAGGGGCCGGTGCTCATCTCCGTTTCAAAGCCGAAGAGCCGGCGCTTGTCCGAGGACGTCTCCATGGTCATGTGACCGGCATGACTAGATGCCAAAGGCGCACGGAACGCTGTTACCTTCCCACCGTAGTGGTCCCTATTTTTCTACTTGCATTTTTACGTGCTTTCGAACTGCTAGGTTGGCAGAAGCTGGGACGTGTAACAGGCGCTCAACTCTGTTACGCGGCACTCGGGATTCGACCCGCCAAACTGCCGACCTTCTGATCAATAGGCTCAGCGTCCTAACCCACTGAGCCACCGCGTCCCTTTTAAAGTGTACTTATTGACTTGAAATTAGAAAAAGGGGCTTGCACTCCTCTATACATTCATAATCTTTTCTGTATTATTTTTTTAAAAAAATGCTTCCCCTCCCAACTTCTCAAGATGAGAGGGCTCTTTTCTGAAGTTGAAAAGCTCAGTCGTGGAAAACTCAGATGTTCTGAAGTGTCACCAGCCAAACACAGGTCTGTCACTTCAAGCCCAGAAAATTTCTTGCTTCATGTGTTGTGTTTTAGCATCAATTTAATCTTTGGGGCATTTTCTGAAGCAGACAGCTAAGCCCTGCTTTTTCACTCCCGGGAAGTTGTGCTGATGTTGGAGTCAGCTCTCCTTTGCAGAGGTTGAGATGTTATTGATGGCATCTTGAAAGCAATTTCTTTCTTTCTCTCTCTCTTTCTTTCTTTCTTTCTTTCTTTCTTTCTTTCTTTCTTTCTTTCTTTCTTTCGATGCACTTAAATGGAAATAGGAGAAACCTTCCCCATCAGTGGTCAGTTGGCTGAGATTCTAAATATTCTTGGAGGGCTTGTTGAAAACCATCCAGTTTATATATTTCGACTTGAAAAGACATCTCTCTGAAAACACAGCTGCTTGAAAAGCTCCTCTATTGTGCAGATTTGGAAAAGAAACCATTTTTTTTTTATTCCATTCTAAGCGGGGAGACTGGTTTTTAAAAGTTCTGAGTTGTGTAAGTCAAGAGGTGAAATGGGGTTTCTAGATAGGGAAATGCATTGGCCGTCCTTGCAAAACCCAGTTGCAAAACATTCTCCAGGATGTTTCAGTTTAACAGGTTTTACTTGTTTGTAGCTGAAATGGTTACCTCTTCAGATTCATTCATAGTTTTGAACGGGAGCCTTCAGATCTGAAAGTTTAATTACAAGAAATGGATTCTGCTTTATTAAAGGCCAGTTTCAAAGTGTTTCCTATGAAATTAGGAATTGCAAATGCTCTGTAACTATAGCTCTATAGTTACAGCTATTTTATTTTACTCTTTAATTTTCTCTCTCTCTCTCTCTCATCTCCCTTTGCAGTTTGGCTCATGGTCAACTCAACTTCAAAAAAATAGAAGCAATATTAGGAAACTTAAAGGGAGATGTGGCGTAGCAGTAGGAAATTACTTCAATGGAGGATTGTTTTGTTGATTTCCTAAGGACATTTCATTTTGTGTTGTCCGTGATGTTTCCAGCTTTGTTTATATACTAATTTAAGCAGCATTTTGTGTTTTATTTTTCCTTCTATTAACTTGTGGTCAAAACAAATAGTACAGACGACTGTGTTGCCCAGTGTTTATATGACTTACAGAAACTGCCTCAATGATATTCAGCAAAGAGACCGAATTCTTCAACATTCATTGATATGTAGGCAACTTACAGGCCGAGTCTGGAGAGGAAATAAAGGTTGTGTCTGAATGAAAGGCTAAGCTCTGTCTTCCTTCTATTGTAAAGTTTTAGATCAGGGGTCTTCAACCTTGGCCCTTTTATGACTTGTGGACTTCAACTCCCTGAATTCCTTAGCCAGGCACATGTGCCTGGCTGAGGAATTCTGGGAGTTGAAGTCCACAAGTCATAAAAGGGCCAAGGTTGAAGACCCCTGTTTTAGATCCTCCATTCCTCAGGCAGAGACCTTAAAGGTAAAGGTAAAGGTTCCCCCGCACATGCGTGCTAGTCGTTTCCGTTTCTAGGGGCCGGTGCTCATCTCCGTTTCAAAGCCAAAGAGCCAGCGCTTGTCCGAAGACGTCTCCGTGGTCATGTGGCCGGCATGACTAGACGCCAAAGGCGCACGGAACGCTGTTACCTTCCCACCATAGTGGTCCCTATTTTTCTAGTAGCATTTTTTACGTGCTTTCGAACTGCTAGGTTGGCAGAAGCTGGGACGTGTAACAGGCGCTCACTCTGTTACGCGGCACTCGGGATTCGACCCGCCCAACTGCTGATCTTGTGATCGACAAGCTCAGCGTCGTAACCCACTGAGTACACCTCATTTATTCTTCTGTGAGATGCTTCATAGTCAATGGCATTAAATCTAGACCTCTGACAGGGCACCTCCACTAATGGGAGATGTCCAGTAGCAAAAAGGCCAAGGCCACCTTCAGCTACAGGAGTTCACTGAACATTTTTGAACCAGCCCAGCTACCCCTGCCTACCCCTGCTCTAGGGAGAAGTGGGAACCTCTCAGGGTTTTGATAAGTTGCAGGTGCACCTTACTAAATGGGAAACTGAAGTGCTGTAGAATAGCAAATTATTAGAGTCCTTTTCTAGTATCTTATATGCGGGTGGAATGGTCCCCTCACGGTCTCTTCTTTCCCTCAAATCCGCAAGGCAGCTTTGGAGACCCACCGGGGAGAATTTGAGCGGTGCCCTGTGTTGAGGTGGGGAGGAATGCTGCTTTTGTTGGAGCAGGTGATTTCTGTAATGTGGAGTTTGCCTGTTGCAAAAGGGGGATTCTTCTTGCTCAGAGATGGATCGGTAGTCCTCGGCTTACGACCTAGAACCACAACTGACCCCCTCCCCGCCCCCAAAAAATTTCTGTTGCTAAGTGAGACACTTGTTAAGTGAGTTTTGCCCCATTTTACAGCTTTTCTTTCCATGTGTGTTAAGTGAATCACCGCAGCTGTTAAGGTAGTAACAGGGTTGCTGAGCGAATCTGGTTTCCCCATTGACTTTGCTTGTCAGAAGGTCTCAAAAGGGGATCACGTGACCCTGGGGCACTGCGACCGTCATAAATATGAGTCAGTTGCCAAGCATCTGAATTCTGATCATGTGGCCGTGGGGATGCTAGTGCAAAGAGCAGCCCTAGGTCCCTCTCTTCAGTGCCGTTGTAACCTTGAACGGCCAATAAATGAACTGTTGAAAGTTGAGGACTGACTGTTCCCGCTGTTTTGTCTTCCAGGGCGCCAATGCCTCTGCTTTGGAGAAAGAGATTGGTCCGGATCAATTTCCTATGAATGAACATTACTTCGGCTTGGTTAACGTGAGTGGCTGTTTTGTTCTTCTTGGGGAGATAGATGCCTGTTAATTGTGTCTCCTTTTGTGATCCCTTCTTTTTATTTTATTTATTTTATTTTAATGCCATTTATATCCCGCCCTTCTCTGAAGACTCAGGGCGGCTTACAAGCTTAGCAGTAGCCTTCATTCTATGTCTATGCCTGCTTACTAGGGCTTTCACACACACCCCGAGCGGCATTATTACAAAGTCAGCTTAATTGCCCCCAACAATCTGGGTCCTCCTTTTGTGCGGAACTGAACAGCCCTGAGCACCCCTTGTGTTCACTGCCCCTGGAGCCAGTTTGTATCTTGAGCCTCAGAAGCTCTGCTTAAAAAGCCGACCTTTACCAAGTTAAGTAAAGCAAGAGTTAAAACATTTGTTTGCTTGAGGATGTTTCTGAATTGGCTCGATTTGTTAGGAAGAAGCAGCAGAAGCAGGTTGTCTGAATGTGATACAAAACTCCTGAGACAAGTGGGCCACAGAGAAGGGGACTGGCTCAGGAATAGTTTCCTTCCTGCTCTTCAGTCCCCCTTTTTTTAAAAAAAAAATTAAATAAACCCACAAACATTTGGGCCAGAGCTTGCAAGTATTTGCTCATTGTCAGAGCTTAAATCTGCCCCTAATTCTGTGGAAGGAAACGTTAAGGCTTGACCCGGGAGTGGTCAAGCGTGAGTTCCTATCTGAAAACTGAATTGAACTTCCAGATGTGTTGATGGGAGGATCCCAAAAGCGTAGAATTCCATTGGACGGAGCCAGGAGGGGGGCTAAGAAACAGCACGGAGGGCACCCCATAGGAATTGTAATAGGCACAGAGGTCGTGAGGTCATGTCAAAGTCCTTGGCCCTTCTCAGTGTGAGCGATCTTCTCCCTAAATGGAAGTGAAATGGCGGAAGGGCCTGTAACGACCCCGCTAAAGCTACAATACAAACATTTCATCTTGATTCAGCCCAGGGTTGAAGAATACAGTTCCCATACAGCTCCCCAAACATCATTTTGAATGTACAGATGTTAATTTTGTTTATACTAAGAGTTACCACTGTCTTGGCAAGGATGAAGTGAGGTGTTGGAGATGTGGTGGTCGTGGTGGTGATGATGATGATGGTGGTGGTGGTGGTGAGGATATATTCTGAATGTCAAATGATTTCTCCCAGAAGTGATCATCCCATCAGACTCTCTTTTCATTTCTCTGAAATGAAGCAACCTTCAAATGTGACAGATGCAAACATCTGCTTTCAGCTGTGTAAACAGGAAGCACGTAGACACTGTCTAACCCAGGGCATTTTTTTCTCCTAAGAGTGCTGGTCACTTCTCTAAATATTCTTGATCTGAGCTGACTCTGAAAAGAAGCTCGTTTAACTCTCCTTGGCATCCCGTCAGAGTTCACATCACTCAGAAACGGCACCCTTGCCCTGAGCACCACCCAGTGTTGACAGTCCTAGCCACATAGCCACATAGATTCCTCTGGAGTGGCCTCCAACAGGACATGGTTTCCCTCCCCAATTAACTAGCATTGCTGGCTTGTGAAACAAGGGTGGGAGGGTGGGCCAGATGGCATTGCAAAGCTTTTTAAAAGTCTGGGTCAGCTGCCTTCACTGAGAGTCAACGAAGGAAATACTTCAGGCATATTGTGGGCGACATGCAGCTGTAGGACAGTTCAGGGTTGAGGAAGTCCTGGCAAAGCTCCCGATCTGGCCTACAGGGCTTGCAACTTGCAAGACAGAGTCCAGGTGGAGATTGCAGAGGGGATACATTCGGAGCAAGTGCGGCAGTTTCAGGTTAAACATAGCATTCCTGAACAAAAATCTCTCATGCTCCCTGCAGCCCTGAAGCCTCCGAAAGATTGTCCTTCCTCAAATGTCTTTTTTGTGAGAATATTGTATAAACACCTTCAATTTTTATGCTATTTTGCCAGCCTCCTCCCACCCACTTCCTTGCTTGCTAACTTAGAAGAGTTGGAAGGATCTTGGAGGTCTTCTGTTCCAATTCCCTGCTTGAGCAGGAAATTCTCTACCACAGGGGTCCCCAACCTGTGTGCCACGGCCGCGGCCTACTGGCCACAAGGCCGCGGGATAGGCTGGCCAGTGGGCACACACAGACCTACTTGCAGTAGCGCCGCAGCCGTGGGGCACAAAAATGGGCTGCCACTGTGCCTCAGGGTGAGAAAAGGGGCCACCACTGTGCTGTGGGGCGTGAAAAAGGACTGCTGCCATGCCGTGGGGCATGAAAACAGGCCACCATCGCACCACAGGGCATGAAAATGGGCCACTGCCACCACATGGGGTGTGAAAATGGATGGCGCTATGCCGTGCAAGAATGGGGCAGGGCTAGCAAGTATCATGCAACCACTAGCCCCGCCCCGTTTGTGTCACATGCGTGGTTAGGGTTAGGGTAGTTAACCGCATGCATATGCGTGTGTGTAAAATACTTCCCCCTTCCCTTTCCCTCTGGTCCACCAACTGAGTTCTGCTCTACCAGAACTCTGGCTGGGGAATTCTGGAAGCTGAAGTCCACAAACCTTAAAGTTGTCTACATGTTGTCCACAAGTCTTAAAGTTGCCAAGGTTGGACACTCCTGCCCTACACTCTTGGTTTTCTTAGTTCTCTTTTACTTGCAGTTGAATAACCATTTTGTCAACACACACACACACACACACACACACACACACTTATCCCAAAGGTGCTTTTTCAAAAGGCAATTGGACTTTCTTGGTTTTCTTTGAAGACGTCTTGTTTCCCATCCAAGAAGCTACTTCAGCTCTGACTGGATGGTGGGGAATGGAAGGATTTATATTCCTTGCAGACAGCCGGTCATTTGCATTCTTTTAGAGAGTCGTTGGGGCCATTTGGAGGTTTTTCTGTGTCCTCAAGGACAGAGGTGACATGAGTGGCACAAATGGGTGTTGAGCTTTCTTGGAATTGCTGAAAGGACTGTGTTGCACCACTCAGGTGACCTTGAGGACAGAGATCAACCTCCAAGTGGCCTCAAAGACTCTCTAAAAGAATGCAAATGATCAGCTTTGTGCAAGGAATATAAATCCTTCCCATCCCTACTCTCCAGTCGGAGCTGAAGAAGCTTCTCGGATGAGAAGCGAAACACCTTCAAAGAAAAACAAAGTCCAGTTGCCTCTTGAAAAAGCACCTTTGGGACAAGCCATGAGCTGGACGGCTGAGAATCTCCGTAGACACACTCTTACTTACTTTTCTTTTTCTCTTCCCTCAGTTTGGAAATACCTGCTACTGTAACTCGGTCCTCCAGGCCCTTTACTTCTGTCGTCCATTTCGGGAAAAGGTTTTGGCCTACAAAGTCCAGGCCCGCAAAAAAGAGACTCTTCTCACATGCTTGTCGGACCTCTTCAACAGCATTGCCACCCAGAAGAAGAAAGTGGGGGTCATCCCCCCCAAGAAGTTCATTTCCCGGCTGAGGAAAGAAAACGGTAAGGCAGCCCCTTGCTTCTCGGAGGTCTTAGGACAACCAAGATGTCGGTTTGTGTGGATTGCGAACAGCTGTGGTTGGAGGCCCTTGTCTGCCTCAGAACTCTGGATTTGTGGGTGCAGAGGAAGGCCCCTCACACAGGTAGACCTCGACATGGATTTGGTGGCTGCTCAAAGTTACAACAGAGGGACACGCTGGCTCAGTGGGTTAGGACGCTGAGCTTGTCGATCAGAAGGTCGGCAGTTTGGCGGGTCGAATCCCGAGTGCCGCGTAGCAGAGTGAGCGCCTGTTACTCATCCCAGCTTCTGCCAACCTAGCAGTTTGAAAGCACGTAAAAATGCAAGTAGAAAAATAGGGACCACTACAGTGGGAAGGTAACAGCGTTCCGTGCGCCTTTGGCATCTAGTCATGCCGGCCACATGACCACAGAGACGTCCTCGGACAAGCGCTGGCTCTTCGGCTTTGAAACGGAGATGAGCCCCTAGAGTCGGAAACGACTAGCACGCATGTGCGGGGGAACCTTTACCTTTTTACAAAGTTACAACAGCACTGGAAAAAGTGACTTAACACTGTTTTTCATACTTACGACAGCTGCAGCATCCCCATAGTCACACAATCAAACTTCAGACCCTTTCAGGCAACTGATATCTATGACGGTCACAGCGTCCCGGGGCCACGTGGTCCCCTTTTGCGACCTCCTGACAAGCGAAATCAATGGGGAAACCAGATTCACTTTACAACCAGGTTACTAGCTTAACAATGATTCACTTAACAACTCGAGCAAGAAAGGTAATAAAATGGGGCAAAACTCACTTAACAACTGTCTCGCTTAGCAACAGATATTTTGGGCTCAATTGTGGGCGTAAATGGAGGACCACCAGTACTGGACACGCATTTCCATTAAGCTCCCTGGCCCACTTAACCTTTTAAAAGATTCTGTTAATTTAAGAATCGAGCTACTTGCAAATAGAGAACCACCATATTGACCCATAGCAAAATCCCCCCCCCACACAGAGATGGTAGTTCAACGTCTGATTAAGGAATGTCTTTTAACTGACTATGCTAACCTTGAGAACTATTTAGTAAGTAAACGAGACTCATATGGTAATCATTTTGTAACTGTCCATCATTTGTTGTCCTTTGCTCCTAACTACAGGTAGTTCTCAATTTAGCAACTATTCATTTAGTGACCGTTCAGACTTACAGCGGCACTGGGGGAAAAAATGACTTATACATTTATGACCGTTGCAGCATCCCCATGGTCATGTGATCTGAATTAGTGTGCTTGGCAACTGGCATGTACTTATGACAGTTGCACTGGCAGAGAGTGAGGCGATCATTTGATTCATAGCGGCATTACATCCATGCTGCGAATATGTTCCCATCTTCTTTTTAAAATACCTATTTTTAACTAAGCACTTTTGCTTATTTTTAATAAAAGCATACCTTGTTGCTTTCCGCCCTTCCTGGTGTCCAAAATCCTGTAACGACTTTAACCACGTTAGGCTGGCAGTCTAAGATCTTAATTCCTCTGCTCTTCTTCTTTGTTGTGTGCCTTGTTATCAGAGCTGTTTGACAACTATATGCAGCAGGATGCACACGAATTCCTGAACTATTTGTTGAACACAATTGCGGACTTGCTACAAGAAGAGAAAAAGCAGGAAAAACAGAATGGCAAACTCCAGAACGGAAGCATCGAGAGTGATGAAGGGGAGAAGGCCGCGCTCACCTGGGTCCACGAAATCTTCCAGGGAACACTAACAAATGAAACTCGCTGTTTAAACTGTGAAGCTGTAGGTAGCTCTTTACTTTCTCTGAAATCCCTACTTAGCGTGGTTAGTTTCCAGGAGTGTTGACTCCCATCTTCCCGCTCGCAGCGTATAAACAGATGAACGCGTCTCTCTTTCAAGTGGCTAAATCCGCATTTAGCTAGAACAGGGGTCTCCAAATGTGGCAACTTTTAAGACTTGTGGACTTTGGGGAGTTGAAAAATCCACAAGGTGTTAAAGATGCCAAATTTGGAGACGCCCTGAGCTAGAAGAATATTTCTCAGCTTTGGCAACAAAGATGTGTGGACTTCCAACACCCACAATGTTTCCTGCCATGACTGGTTTGGTCTGCGTTCAAGAATAGTAGGGCATGAAGTTCATAACTCTAGCCTATTCTTATCTCAGTTCTTGTTCTGGCATCTTTGATGCTCTCCGAGCTTGGTTGTTTGCTTGCTGATGTTTCATTGCCCAAGTAGGTAACATCATCAGCTTGAGAGAGTTTGCGGCTTGCCCTGGCAATGATGGTAGGTGGTTTCTTCTTTGGTTAGGGCAGATCTTGCATCCTTGAAGTAGTTGCCCGGTTACATTCTTCGCTCTAAAGGTCCTGAGTACATCAGTACTTTGGACCTGAATCTGAAGCTTTGGAGTCGACACAAGACTGGTTTGCATCACCCGAAGGAAACCATTTTGTTGCTCTCAATGTGCCAATCCCTCCTTGAGGTGCTTTTTCATCTTTGGGCTTCAAGCATTGCACATCTCTGCACTGAGTCCATTCATGTGTCCTGCTAAACCAGGCAGTTGGCTTGAAGTGTACCACAGCTATGATCTCCAAAACGCCCCAACCTGGAAGCTAGCTAGTTTAGGGCTGTGTGCTAATTCTGCCCTCAGCTAGCCAGAGAACATAAAATTTATAATGATTATCTTCTTGGGAGGGAGGGTGACATTCAAAATACACTCATTGTGGGATTCAGTTTCTCAGTTCATAACTTTTATGTTTCTTTTTAGAACATGTCTACACAGCAAAAATGCTGGGGTGGATGGGGTGGGGCCATGTTTCTCAACTTCAGCAACGTTAAGAGGCGTGGCCTTTAGCTCTCAGAATTGTATGCTGTGGAATTCTGGGAGCTGAAGTCCACACATGGCTGGCTGGGGAATTCTGGGAGTTGAAGACCACACATGGCTGGCTGGGGAATTCTGGGAGTTGAGGTCCATACATGGCTGGCTGGGGAATTCTGGGAGTTGAGGTCCATACATGGCTGGCTGGGGAATTCTGGGAGTTGAGGTCCACACATGGCTGGCTGTGGAATTCTGGGAGTTGAGGTCCACACATGGCTGGCTGTGGAATTCTGGGAGCTGAGGTCCACACATGGCTGGCTGTGGAATTCTGGGAGTTGAGGCCCACACATGGCTGGCTGGGGAATTCTGGGAGCTGAAGTCCACACATTTTAATGTTGCTGAGATTAAGAAACTCTGAACTAGAATCTGGTAGCCTATAACCTTTGCCTCCATTTAATAATAGTTGTCACTGATTTTATTTGGAACCCTACAGATAGTTCTCAATTTACAGCAGTTTGTTTAGTGACCTCACAAGTTACTTATGACCGTTTCTCACACGACAGTTGCAGCATCCCCATGGTCATGTGATCAAAATTCAGGTGCTTGGCAACTGGTTCGTATTTACGGCGGTTACTGTCTCCCGGAGTCATCTGATCCATTTTGCGACCTTCTGACAAACAAAGGTCCACGGGGAAGCCAGATTCATTTAACAACCGTGTTACTAACTTAACAACTGCAGCGATTCACTTCACAACTGTGGCAAAAAGGGCTGTAAAATGGGCCAAAATTCACTTAATAACTATCTTGCTTAGCAACGGAAATTGTGGTCATAAGTCGAGGACAAGCCTAAAACCCACTTTCCTAGGAGTAAATGGAGGGACTGTGACTGGCTCGGGATCCCTCACTGAGATAAAAGGTTTGTCAGAGAACACTGCTAGGAATTAGATGCTGTACAGTTGTACATTCTTCATTCTATTTCTTAAACATTTTAAAATCTGCATTTTTTCCCCTCTTCAAGGTGAGCAGCAAAGATGAAGATTTTCTGGACCTGTCGGTTGACGTGGAACAAAATACATCAATCACCCACTGCTTGAGGTAACACGTTTCAACAAAAACAGAAAATGCAGCCAGATAAAACAGAAGGATATTTTATTTAATCCCAAGACACTGAAGCCCGAAGCCAACACTAATACATTAAGTAGCTTCCTAGAGTGTTATTTATTTTGATTTAACTATGTGTATTCTGCTTTTTATCAGACCTCTAGACTGAAAAAAGGGATTCGGGAAGAGTTATTTGCTTGCTTTGGCCATCATGCAGCTGCAAATCCCTGACTTACTGTGCCGTTGTAGATCCCAGTTGTTTGATGTGATAATGATGCTATCAAGCGATGTCACAGGCACAAACCCACACACAATAAATTAGCAGCAGCAATTACTTGATTGGAACGTTACCGTTAGCCACCAAAGGGTCCCAATCAAAGTCACCGGAAGGGTCTCTTTCTTAACTGTTACTTCTCTGAATCATTTAGGGATGGGGCCTAAAGGAGACAGGGGAAAAAATAGGAAGAGAGATTAGCTTCAACCGTTAAATTGCCTGTTTTGTGGTGCTGGGTGACAGTTGCCCTTCCCCACTGCAAACAGAGACATCTTTGACCTGAGAGAATCTGTTCACTGCTGGAAAACCTGATCGTTATAGCTTCTGCTCCAATCTTCCATTTTGCAGAGGCTTCAGTAACACCGAGACGCTGTGCAGTGAGTACAAGTACTACTGTGAGCAGTGCCGGAGTAAACAGGAAGCACAAAAGAGGTAAGGCTAAGGTGCATTTTCGTTACATACCTGGGCCCCACCGAGGACTTCGGTTCTAGATCGCCTTAACAGACCGGGCAGGTAGACTCTGCCGAGAAAGAAGTGATGGACTCTTAATCAACTCTTCCACTTTGTGGTTGAAAGGGATCTTCCTGCTGTTGACGAATGAGACATTTCTAAGGAATTTGTGAGTTTGTCGATTAGACAAGCTAGATTACAGAAAGAGGAGAAAAATGAGGGAACTTCAGAGAGAGAGGTTGAAGTACATTTGATTCATAACTGTTGTGAAGACATTCAGAAGCCGCTTCGCTCTACAGGTAGTTCTCAACTTACAGCAGTTCCATTTAGTGACCATTCAAAGTTACAACGGCGCTGAAAAAAGGGACTTATGACCGTTTTTCACACTTACGACCGTTGCAGCATCCCTGGGGGGGTCACATGATCAAAATTCAGGTGCTGGTGCAACTGGCTCATATTTATGACGGTCACAGTGCCCCGAGGTTACGTGGTCCCCTTTTGCGACCTCCTGACAAGCAAAGTCAATGGGGGCAGCCAAATTCATTTAACAACCGGGTTACCAACTTAACAACTGCAGTGATTCATTTTACAACTGTTGCGAAAAAGTTCGCAAAGTGGGGCAAAACTCACTTAACAAATGTCTCGCTTAGCAACAAAAACTTTGGTCTCAATAGTGATTGTAATTCGAGGATTACCTGTATCTTTTTTTCTTTCTATTTTATTTTTCCTCGATGTTTTCCTCACCTTGCAGTTTATGGGTGTTTTTTTTTCCCCTTCCTTTCTTTTTAAAATAAATTTGCATAGCCTCCCAACTCACACGTAGCCGACTTCTTCCTCACTATATTAGTTTGTGTTGGTTTTCACCGTCTTGTTGTGTCTTTTTGTAATAAAAAGTAAATAGAAAAACGAGTGAGTTACTTGTTACAGCTTAATTGAGAGGCATTCAAAAGCATCCGGCCTAATCTCAGAGACGTGAAGAATGGCCAAATGAGTTTCTACGTGAGAAGGAAAAGGGGGCTGAATAACTCTTTCCCTGCTCCTGCTCTGCATAATTCTGTTCATTTTCTTTTTATTTTGCACGATTAAATCTGCAGACCAGTAATTCAGTCATTCTGAGCTGCAGGGGGCCCAGGAGCTTTTCAGAGCACTGACATCCAGTGGATCGATAAACTTGTGAATTTCAAGTGTCAAAGGGTGAAATTAATCACACCAAATAAAGAGACAAGCTGAATAATAGCGTAATAAATTCTGTACAGGACCGGATGGTATTTCTTGTGGAATTTGACACTTGTGGGCTTCAAACTTGTGAGTTTTCTTGATGCAGTATGAGTGTGTGGGGGGTGAGGGGGGGGGAAAGAAGGGCAGAGGCCCCTAGTTTAGTCTAGGCCAGGGGTAGGCAACCTTGGCTCTGTTATGACTCGTGGACTTCAACTCCCAGAATTCCTCAGCCAGCTTGGCTCAGCTTGGAAACCTCTCCCTTTTCCCTCAGCATGGCTGGCTCAGGAGTTCTGGGAGTTGAAGTCCACAAGTCATAAAAGAGCCAAGGTGGCCTACCCCTGTAGTTAGGCCCCAGATTAGAAATCAGGAGACTCTGAGTTCTAATTCTGCCTTAAGACATGCAAGTTGGCTGGGTGACTCTGGGCCAATCTTTCTAATCCTGCCTTAAGTATAAAAGCCGGCTGATTGGTTTTAGGCAGTCCCTCTCTCAGCCTAGCCCACCCCACAAGGTTATTGTTGTGGGCAAAATAGGAGGAGGAAGGAGCACTAGGAATGTTGGACACCCTGAATTACTTATAAAAATAATAAAGGCTGGATTTTTAAAATCTAGTTAATAAATAAAGGCATTTTTCCTGAATTCTTTGTCAATATTAACCAATTTATAGCTGCCTTGCATTCAGTTGTTGCTTAGTGCTCAGATCAACCCACTGCCAGAAACTTCAAATCTTTCCTGGGTTTTTTTTGGGGGGGGGGCTTGGCAAAACATATATATATATATCAAGCACTGTTTTATTCACCCAGGTTATTTTTTTTTACCTTAATAATCTGTCTGGGTGGTAAAGAGCATAACTTTGTAAGACCTGCTTTTGTTTTTCTTTTCTTTCTCCTTTGATCTTAACATTGCTAATCAAGGATGCGCGTGAAAAAACTGCCCATGATTCTCGCTCTGCACTTGAAAAGGTTCAAATACATGGACCAGCTACACAGATACACCAAGCTTTCCTATCGTGTGGTCTTTCCTCTGGAACTTCGACTCTTCAACACGTCAGGAGATGCTACAAACCCAGATCGCATGTATGATCTCGTGGCTGTGGTGGTGCATTGCGGCAGGTAAAATGCCTCCCCAAAATCCTAGGGCAGGGCTAGGCAACCTTGGCTCTTTTATGACTCGTGGACTTCAACTCCCAGAATTCCTGGGCCAGCCAGGACTCAGCTTGGAAACCTCTCCCTTTCCCCTCAGCATGGCTGGCTCAGGATTTCTGGGAGTTGAAGTCCACGATTCATAAAGCGGCCTAGGCCAGGGGTAGGCAACCTTGGCTCTTTTATGACTCGTGGACTTCAACTCCCAGAATTCCTGGGCCAGCCAGGACTCAGCTTGGAAACCTCTCCCTTTCCCCTCAGCATGGCTGGCTCAGGATTTCTGGGAGTTGAAGTCCACGATTCATAAAGCGGCCTAGGCCAGGGGTAGGCAACCTTGGCTCTTTTATGACTCGTGGACTTCAACTCCCAGAATTCCTGGGCCAGCCAGGACTCAGCTTGGAAACCTCTCCCTTTCCCCTCAGCATGGCTGGCTCAGGATTTCTGGGAGTTGAAGTCCACGATTCATAAAGCGGCCTAGGCCAGGGGTAGGCAACCTTGGCTCTTTTATGACTCGTGGACTTCAACTCCCAGAATTCCTGGGCCAGCCAGGACTCAGCTTGGAAACCTCTCCCTTTCCCCTCAGCATGGCTGGCTCAGGATTTCTGGGAGTTGAAGTCCACGATTCATAAAGCGGCCTAGGCCAGGGGTAGGCAACCTTGGCTCTTTTATGACTCGTGGACTTCAACTCCCAGAATTCCTGAGCCAGCCAGGACTCAGCTTGGAAATCTCTCCCTTTCCCCTCAGCATGGCTGGCTCAGGAATTCTGGGAGTTGAAGTCCACGAGTCATAAAGCGGCCTAGGGCTAGGCCAGGGGTAGGCAACCTTGGCTCTTTTATGACTCGTGGACTTCAACTCCCAGAATTCCTGGGCCAGCCATGGCTCAGCTTGGAAACCTCTCCCTTTTCCCTCAACATGGCTGGCTCAGGAATTCTGGGAGTTGAGGTTCACGAGTCATAAAAGAGCCAAGGTGGCCTGCCCCTGCCTTAGGGGATAATAATCAAAGAGACAATTTGTAATTCAGAGCCGGGGGATCCTCTCTGAGCTTGGTGGTTTTCTTGCAGATGTTTCATGACCCAACTAGGTAACATCCTCAGTGCTAGAAAAGGGTGGGCTTTGCAGAGCGGGGAATAGGAGAAGGTAGAAAAACTGTGGGGCCCTTGGTGCGCTCCGAGCTTGCTTGTTTTCTTGCAGACATTTCATTGCCCAAACTAGGTAACCTTATCAGGGCTAGATGGGAATGAGTTTTGCAGACCTGTGGGGTCCTTCATGCTCTCTGAGCTTGGCTGGTTACTTGCAGGCGTTTCATTATCCAAACTAGGTAATATCACTGCTACAGGGACTGGGGTTTGTAGAGTAGAGTTGGAGGAGGAGACCTCTGGGGTCCTTGGTGCTCTCTGAGCTTGGTTTCATTATCCAATTAGATAACCTCATCAGTGCTAGGATTAACCCTGATAATGTTAGCCTAGTTGGCAGTTGAAACACCTGCAAGAAACCTACCAAGCTCAGAGAGCACCAAATTAGAGGTAGGTTACAGCCCCTTGGTGTTTCTTAAGTTGCAGTGAACTTTAGCTTGAACCAATGCTAGTTTGGGGCTGGCATTCCAATTTTGGGAAGAGGTAGATCAGCCGTCAAGATACAAAGGTAACTGCATGCAATTCCAGACAGGGCTATGATTTGTCTCTCATTTCTCTCTTTCCCCCCGCCCCGCAATTAAGTTCCCCCCTTCTGCCTGAGAACCACCTAAGCTAAAATTGCTCTCAATAAGCTGTTGCTTGTTCTTCACAGATCGCTTCCGTCCCTGAATCTCCTTGCCTCTTACGGGATCTTTTACCCTAACCCTCCATTGCAAACCGGAAAGGGGAAATCCTCTGCCGTTCCGCACCATTTTCCCCCCTCTCCCATTTCATTTATTGTCTGGCCTTTGTATAGGTGACCCTTGACTCACAACCACAACCGAGTCCAACATTGCTGCTGTTAAGCAAGACAGCTGCTAATTGAGTTTTGCCCCATTTTATGACTTTTCTTGCCCCATTTGTTAAGCGAATCCCTGCAGCTGTTAAATTGGTAACACGGTGGTTAAGTGAATCTGGCTTCCCCCATCGACTTTGCTGGTCAGAAAGTCACAAAAGATGATTCTGGGGACACGGCAACCGTCATAAATACTGGCCAGTTGCCAAGTGTCTGGATTTTGATCACGTGATCATGGGGATGCTGCAACAATCGAGCATGAAAAGTCATAAATCACTTTTCCAGTGTGGTTGTAACCTTGAATGGTCAGCAAATGAACGGTTGTAAGTCAAGGATTACCTACATACCTTGCTCCACCAGCTTGTCTGGAATAAGAGTCGGATGTCCTGCTCAAGCAGAGGGTTGGACTAGAAAATCTTCAAGGTCCCTTGCAACTGTTGTTAGAGTGCATCCCTGAGATAGCTTTAGTAGAGAAGGATTGTGTTTAAGAGTGTTGATGAGGCCGAAGGTCGCTTATCTGTTGTATGCACACAGGAACCTTTTGCATTTTTTCTCCTTGGGAGTATAATTGGTATATAAGCATTTTTTTAAATGTGTATATCAGTTAAACAGATGGATGGGAAAGGTTGCTTTATTTATGGGAATCCAGATGAAAGATACTTCATCTATTGCAGAGGAAAATTGAAACCAGCTTATTATTAGAACAAAGAAGCTCTTAAAGCAGGCTGGCCAAATGATTTAAGGGTTTTCTAGAGTGGCACCACTGGGTACCTAAGCTGCGTATTTTCCAAATGTTTATTGAATCCATTAATTTTGGCTTTGTTATCAATGCCTGAGTTGTAAGCCTTCCTAATTCCTTTTTTTTGCAGAAGAGGTGTGTAGTATACAATCATTCATTCTCTCTCAAAGGTTCCATCCCAGCCGTAGATTGAACTCCCACATCATACGGTGCATGATTTGTGTAACCACAGTTTCCTCACGGAACCATGATTGATGCTGTTCTGTCAGTCATGAAAGCCTGGATTTGCACATGACAGCCTAGCACAAGCTGTGAAGCTCTCTGCCCCTACAAACAAGGCTTAGATTGCCACATACATTTTAGGATTAAATTTCAAGATGCAAGTAAGATCTCGTCAGCATATATTACTTTGGCTGGAGACAAGTCTGCTATGCGTGGACAGCTTTTGCTTCAATTTATGTTATTTATTCAAGTTGTACGGTTTAAATTCATGATTCAGGGTAGCTAACAGTGTTTAAACACAAGGTAAAAAATGTGTACTGAACCTGAGGACTATACAGGCAGTCCTCAAATTACAGCCACAATTGAGCCCAAAATTTCTGTTTCTAAGTGGGACAGCTGTTAAGTGAGTTTTGCCCCATTTGATGACTTTTCTTGCTGCAGTTGTTAAGTGAATCACTGCAGTTGTTAAATTAGTCACACGGTTGTTAAGGGAATCGGCTTCCCCATTGACTTTGCTTGACAGAAGGTCACGAGGTGATCACATGACGCCGGGATACTGCAACCGTCATAAATACGAGGCAGTTGCCAAGCGTCTGCATTCTGATCACATGACCACAGAGATGCTGCAACGGTCCTAAATGTGAAAACTGGTCATAAGCCACTTTATCCAGTGCCGTTGTAATTTTGAACCACATCACTAAGCAAACTCTTGTAAGTCAAGGATTATCTGTAATGAATAGGAATAGAATGGAATGGAATAGAGGAATGAAGAACAGAACAGAATAGAGGAGTGAAGAATAGAGAATAGAATAGAATAGAATAGAATAGAATAGAATAGAATAGAATAGAATAGAATAGAATAGAATAGAATAGAA
This sequence comes from Vipera ursinii, assembly GCF_947247035.1. NCBI lineage: Eukaryota > Metazoa > Chordata > Lepidosauria > Squamata > Viperidae > Vipera > Vipera ursinii. The sequence goes on from NC_139525.1 coordinate 16,205,883, forward strand.
TAGAATAGGAATAAGAATAAGAATAAGAATAAGAATAAGAATTCTTTATTGGCCAAGTGTGATTGGACACACAAGGAATTTGTCTTCAGTGCAGGAGCTCTCAGTGTACACAAAAGGTATAAGTGATAAATCATGATCATAGTCATTGTAAAAATACATTCTTCATAAATCATTAGATACAACACTTAGTGTGTCATAGGATACTAGATAAGCAATCAGCATAAATCATACTAGGAAACTAAATAAAACAATATAAATCGTAAGACACAAGCAACAAAGTTATAGTAATAAGGAGATAGGTAATAGGAAAGATGGGAAGAATAATAGTAATACAGCCTTACTAAGTTTTGACAGTTTTTCCTTATCCAATGGGCAGCGTGGAAGCCACCAGCCTCCTTTGCCCAACCTGTGTGGAGCCCAGGAGTGGAAAGGCAATAAAGAACATCAACATTCAGTCAAGGATTCCTGGTAGGAAAGAGGACCACGAAGCCAGTGCAGAGAGCGGGCCAAAGTTTGGAAAGCTAGATGAGTGTCATGGCCACAGAAGTGGCAAGCCACACCCAGAACCAACATTGCTTCCACCATATTGATGGTCCGTGACTTTTATGGAGAGAGGGGTTGTTCTTACTAGCCCTTAAGGAGGAGCTAAGTCTATTCAAGAGACAGTCCTGACTCCCGAATCAGTTTTTGAGGTTGGAATATATTTTATTTATAACTGTTGCGAAGACGTTCAGAAGCCACTTCGCTACACAGGTAGTCCTCAACTTACAACAGTTCATTTAGTGACTGTTCCAAGTTACAACGGCACTGGAAAAAGTGGCTTATGACCATTTTTCACACTTGCGACCGTTGCAGCATCCTTGTGGTCACAGGATCAAAATCCGGGCACTTGGCAGCTGGTTCATACTAGTGACAGTCACGGTGTCCTGCAAACAGCTTTTGCCACCTTCTGACAAGCAAAGTCGATCGTGAAGCCAGAAGGGACCTTGGAGGTCTTCCAATCCACCCCACCCCCCGCTCACTTAACAAATATCTCACTTAGCAACGTAAATTTGGGGCTCAATTGCGGTCGTACGTCGAGGTCAGCCTGTACTCTTCTCATTGCTTTACCACCCGATGGTGACGCCATCTTGGGATTGTGGGGGAAGCTTCAGGACCAGGAGCCCAAACGGGAGTGGCTTTTGCTCTTAATCAAGTGGAGATGTCTTCACTCTAGTCCTCATCCTCCCTTCCGTCTTGACTAAGGTCAGGGATTCATTCTTCACAAAATCAGCCGCAGCTCCCACTGAAATGGATGGGACCACAACCAGTGTTATGTCCACTTCTGTCAGAGCAGCTTCTGAAGATGAAAAGCCTAGGCCAGGGGTAGGCAACCTTGGCTCTTTTGTGACTCGTGGACTTCAACTCCCAGAATTCCTCAGCCAGCATGGGGTAATTTATGGCCCCCTTCATGACTCGTGGACTTCAACTCCCAGAATTCCTGAACCAGCATGGCTCAGCTTGGAAACTTCTCCCTTTCCCCTCAGTGTGGCTGGCTGAGGAATTCTGGGAGTTGAAGTCCACGACTCATCAAAGAGCCAAGATTGCCTACCCCTGGCCTAGGAGAACCCTAGCTGGAATCCACGTGTCCGCATCCGGCATTAACCTTCCCTCTCTCCTTGGTTGCAGTGGTCCAAATCGTGGGCATTACATCACCATCGTGAAGAGCCACGGATTTTGGTTGCTCTTTGATGATGACATTGTAGAGGTAGGTTTGGGTCTTGCTCCAGGGCTTTGTATAACTTTGGCTCAAAGCTATTTTTCAGTTTATGCTTTTGTGTCTAAATGTAAATACGAACTCTTCATCATCAATCACGCAACCACAGTTTCAACCCCAGCCCCAATAAATCAATACTAACAGACCTTCGAATGACATCAACGAGGCACAAGGCAACAACAATCCAGTACAGCAGAAGACTCGAGAAGCCTGTTCTCCCTACTGAGGTTGGATGAGGAGCTGTAAAGTAGAATAGAATAGAGCTGGAAGGGACTTTGGAGGTCTTCTAGTCCAGCCCCCTGCTGAACAGGAGAACCCATACCATCTCAGACAGGTGAATGTCTAGTCTCTTCTTAAAAACCTCCAGTGGTGGAGCCGCCATGATTTCTGAAGGCAAGCTGTTCTACTGATTGATTGTCCTCACTGTCAGGAAGTTTCTCCTTAATTCAAGGTTGCTTCTCTCTCTGTTCACTTTCCAACCATTGTTTCTCATCCTGCCCCCTGGTGCTTTGGTGAACACCGTGGCAGCCCCTCAAATACTGGAACACTCCTATCATGTGTCCCGTTTCTTCTTTAGACTAGCCAAACCCAAGTCCTGCAGCCGTTCTTCATATGTTTTAGTCTCCAGGCCTTGGATCATCTTAGTTGCTCTTCTCTGAATTTTTTTTCCAAACTCTCAACATCCTTTTTGTCATACGTTGACCAAAATTGGCTGCAGTATTCCAGGTGTGGTCTTGCTAGGGCTTTGTAAAGCGGTACTAGTACTTCACCCGATCTTGATTCTATGCCTCTGTTTATACAGCCCAGGATTGCGTTAGCGTTTTTGGTTGCAATGCTTAGGACAATGTCGGAACAAGATGGTTTCATAGCAGAGGAGGAGGAGGTCTCTTCCGAAGAGCTCAGAAATTGGATAGAGTTTAGGAAAAGGGCTCCAGGCTATTTAGGATCCCCTAAGCCAGTGACTGTTTCAGAGATTCTGAGGAGATGAATAAGGGAACAGATAAATTATAGAGTGTGGTATAAAGCAACGTTGCTCAGCCTCAGCACCTTCAAGACGTGTCAACTTCAACTCCCAGAATTCCCAGCTTGTGGAACACTGGTGTAAATGCCTCACACATTTATTTATTTATTTTAATTCCATTTATATCCCGCCCTTCTCCGAAGACTCAGGGCGGCTTACAAGCTTAGCAATAGCCTTCATTCTATGTATATGCCTGCTTATTAGGGCTTTCCCACACCCCCAAGCGGCATTATGAGCCTTGGTGGAGCAGTGGGCTAATGCCTCCTTAAGTAACACCAGCTGCCTGCAATTAGTGTAGGTTCGCGTCCCACCAGGCTCAAGGTTGACTCAGCCTTCCATCCTTCCAAGGTAGGTAAAATGAGGACCCAGATTGTTGGGGGCAATTAAGCTGACTTTGTAATAATGCCGCTTGGTGTGTGTGTGAAAGCCCTAACAAGCAGGCATATACATAGAATGAAGGCTACTGCTAAGCTTGTAAGCCGCCCTGAGTCTTCGGAGAAGGGCGGGATATAAATGGAATTAAAATTAAAAAAAAATTAAAATTAAAAAATTAAAAATTATTACAAAGTCAGCTTAATTGCCCCCAACAATCTGGGTCCTCATTTTTCCTACCTTGGAAGGATGGAAGGCTGAGTCAACCTTGAGCCTGGTGGGACTCGAACCTGCACTAATTGCAGGCAGCTGGTGTTACTTAAGGAGGCATTAGCCCACTGCTCCACCAAGGCTCATATTATGAGCTTCCTGAAAAATCACACTAGGGCATACTTTCCAGTTTAGTAACTGAGCAACAGGATTCTGCCAGGTGATGACCAGCGTAGTCCATCTGCAAGTCCTTGACTTAACAACGGTTCAGTTAATGACCGTTCAAAGTTTACAGTGGCAGTGAGAAAAGTTGCTTATGACCATTTGTCACACAGCCTTTGCAGCAGCCCCATGATCACGCAATCGAAATTCAGATGCTTGGCAACCGGTTCATACTTACGAAGGTCACCGTGCCCTGGGGTCATGTGATCCCCTTTTCCGACCTTTTGACAAGCAAAGTCAGTGGGGAAGCCGGATTCGCTTAACAACCATGTAACTAACTTATCAGCTGCAGTGATTCACTTAACTGTAAGTGGAGGACTGTCTGTAATTAAACATGGTTTAGCTCGGCCAAATTGTCTGGGCTCAGAAGATAAGAAATTCGCTGGAGCTAAAAGTGGCATTTTAGACGCTGCACATTGTTGTTGTTGTTTTGGCAGCTGTTTGTTTTCCAGACTTGCTGTCTAGACTTAGAACTAGCATACGACCAATCAGCGACGGAACCGACCACCCTCACCTGTTAAATTTTGCACCACACAAACAACCAGCTACATGATCAACCGACAACAACACCACACAGGTCCTATATAAACAGAAGAAAAAGTCAACAAAAAACTCCTGCTGAAGATGTTACCTAGTGTGGTAATGAAACATCTGGGAGCGAAACATCAAGCTCGGAGGAAGAACCGTTGCTAAAATGCACAACCAGAGATACAAATATTCTCCACAGTTTCTAACTGCAAATTATATTTTTTGTGTTTGTCTTTGACTGACCACACATTCCATCATCCAAATATAACAATAGATGGGATAAATGTTTTCCACAGAGACATGTGAAAGCAAAGGTATACAACATTTCATATTTGAACCAATCAATTCAAGAGATCCTGACTTAGATGAGACAAAAGTAGACTGCTGCACAGTTCGGTGTTAATCAGAATAGAGCTGGAAGGGACCTTGGAGGTCTTCTAGTCCAGCCCCCTGCTCAAGCAGGAGAGGCTATACCATCTCAGACAAGTGTCTGTCCAGTCTCTTCTTAAAAACCTCCAGTGATGGAGCGCCCACGATTTCTGGAGGCAACTTCTGTTTCACTGATTCATTGTCCTCATTGTTAGGAAATTTCTCCTTAGTTCTAGGTTGCTTCTCTCCTTGATTAGTTTCCATCCGTTGTTTCTTGTCCTGCCTTCTGGTGCTTTGGAGAATAAGTTGACCACCCTCTTTGTGGCAGCCCCTCAAATACTGGAATATTGTTATCATGTCACCTCTGCCTCTTCTTTTCTCTAGACTGGCCATACCCCGTTCCTGCAGCCGTCCTTCATGTTTTTGTCTCTTCATCTTGTTATGAAGACTTAACTTTTTTTTTACAATACAGTTTTCAGTTTTGCAGCCTTCTTGCTTGTAGAAATGGGTAGCTAAATAAAATGAGTTAGCTAAATCACCATCTCGCTCGGTCCTCTGCCCACCTGGTGGGTCCTTAAAGCTTTACCAGACTCCATAAATTTTAAAGACTTCTCGATTGGAAGCAGCTATATTAGATTGGCCCCCGCCTTGAAAGTCGCACGCACAGAAGCATCATAAGGTGCTTTGCAGCCTGATTTAATTTGTCTTAACTGCTATGATTAGTGAGTTGGGAAGGAAAACAAGGACCCCTTTTGCTTTTCAGGGCTGCGAGCGAAGGGTTTTTTCCTCAGGTCTGGAGAGAAAAAAGCGTGAGTGATTCAGTGTTTCCGTTGGATGAAAGCTAGTAGCTTTGAAAGCAGTTTTCAGCATTTTGAAGCATTCAGTTGGGTCCCCCGCAGATTTTCAAATTTTTATATGCAGCGTACAATGTACATAAAAACCTGACAAGAGCTTTGATTGGACTGTGGCGGCCACCACCTAGATATTTTTGAACCAAACCCTGTGAATATTCCTGCTATAAATACTGGCAGTTTTCGACTTAACAACAACTGGGAGAAGAATTTCCGTCGCTAAGCGAGATAGCTATTAATTGAGTCACGCCTGACTTTGCAACTTTTTTTGCTGCAGTTGTTAATCAAATTAATGCGGTCGTTAAGTGAATCGGACGGTAATTAAGTGAATCCGACTTCCCCCATTGACTTTGCTTGTTGGACTTCACTGGCTGGGAAGGTCTCAGTTGGCGATCAAATCACACACACACACACACACACACACACACACACACACCAAGACGTAAATGCACAGCGGTTTCTAAGGGCCCAGATTTTGATCACGACTGCTGTAAGGACGAGGAGCAGTTGTAAGTCATTTGGGGTTGTTGTTTTTAGTGCCGCTGCACTTTGATTCCTAAACAAACGGTTGTAAGTTGAGGACTCTGCAAAAATCACCTCTTGAGAATATGGTTTGAATAGCCAAACCCGCTCCCTAGACTGGTGAAAAATGTTGAGCCTGAACTGCAGCCGTAAGTCTGCAGTCTTATGTAATAGTCCTCAACTTAACAACAGCTCATTTAGTGACGGTTTTAAGTTACAGCGGCACTGCAAAAAGTGACATGAGCATTTTTCACACTTACGACGGTTGCTGCATCCCCAGGGTCACATGACTAAAGTCCAGACACTTGGAAACTGGCTCCTATTTATGACGGTTTGCAGTGTCCCGGGATCAAGTGATCCCCTTTGGCGACCTTCTGAGAAGCAAAGTCGGGGGGGGGGACACCGGATCCACTTAACCATCCGGTTACTAAATTAACAATTATGGCAAAAAAAAAAACACCTCACAAAATGAGGCAAAACTCCCTTAGCAAATGCCTCATATAGCGACATAAATTTTGGGATCAGTTGTGGTCATAAGACAAGGACTACCTGTACAGGCCACATCTGGATTTCCACCTGTTCTTTTTTTGTGGAGTCATATAAATGCATTCAGCCCCGCGGACTGCAAGGCCCCGTGTTTAAATTTGCAGAGAAATCATTAACGGCAGCCACGAGAAAGTGGATTGTTTTAATTCATTGATTTGTTGCATATTTAATGTATTTTAAATGCAATATATTTAAAGCAGGAGCCCCTTTTTTGCCTCTTATGTCCATTTGTTTGCCCAGAGAGGAATATGCCTGCTCTCTCCCTCTCCCTCCCTCCCTCCCTCTCTCTCTCTCTCTTTCCCTCCCTCCCTCCCACTCTCCCTGGTTGAGAAGAGGTCACATGTGCCGAAACGGTCGTGCACCATCCCTTAACTTGTGCTGACTGTCTCCGTGAGGAGAGCCAGGGCCACTGACTTGATTGTCGGGTTGAATTTTAATGAAATGCATAACAGACTAACAGAGTCGGAAGGGACCTTGGAGGTCTTCTAGTCCAACCCCCTGCTCAAGCAGGAGAACCTATGCCATTTCAAACAAGTAGCTGTCCAGTCTTTTCTTAAAAACTTCCAGTGATGGAGCACCCAAAACTTCTGGAGGCAAGCCGTTCCACTGTTCTCATGGTTAGGAAGTTTCTCCTTAGTTTTAGGTTGCTTCTCTCCGTGATTAGTTTTCATCCATTGTTTCTTGTCTTGCCTCCTGGTGCTTTGGAGAATAGGTTGGCCCTCTCTTCTTTGTGGCAGCCCTTCAAAGTATTGGAACCTTGCCAACAGGTCACCCCTAATTCATTGTAATAATGCCGCTTGGGGGGGGGCGAAAGCCCTAATAAGCAGGCATGTACATAGAACGAAGGCTACTGCTAAGCTTGTAAGCCGCCCTGAGTCTTCGGAGAAGGGCGGGATATAAATGGAATTAAAATAATAAAAAATAAAAAATAGGCTGGAAGACCCCACAATGATAGAGACTGGGGAAAAATGCTTAAGTGAGGGGTCCTTGGTGCTCTCTGAGCCTGGTTGCTTTCTTGCAGACGTTTCATGACCCAAACTAGGCGACGTCATCAGTGCTAATTCTGACGATGTCGCCTAGTTTGGGTCATGAAACATCTGCAAGAAAACAACCAAGCTCAGAGAGCACCAAGGACCCCTCATTTCAACCCTGAGCTGCAAAGGTTCTCCTTTATCTGCTTAAAATCAGGGTGTGAAAACGCTAGACCAGAGGAAGCGATTCTGATCCTCTCTCTCCCATTAACCTCTCCATTGTCTTAAATTGTAGAAAATCGATGCTCAAGCAATTGAAGAATTCTACGGATTGACCTCAGACATTTCCAAAAATTCAGAATCCGGATATATCCTTTTCTATCAATCAAGAGACTGAGATGGCGTGTTTTCGAAACATCTTGTGCACATAAGTAGGGATCATGGCTGTGCCCAGAAAGGATGGCAGAACCGATTCCTCCTGGCTGTTGTGGGCAATTTCCAGGAAATCTAAGGAGTGCATTTTCTCCAGGAGGAACAGTCCTGAGCAAGAATGCATTTCACTTTGATTTTCTTTCTAGGCTGTTTTATACTTGCTAACTTCCAAATTTTTTTTACCTCTACTTGAAACCTGGCTGCTTAAAACTCTTCAAGAACCAAGAAAGTGATTTTTAAAGTAACATTGTAAAATCTGCTCACTGTTTGGTCCTGGCTTAAGACCCTTTTTTGGTTTCCGTTATTGCCATTTTTCTGTATTCTAACAGAACGATTTCGCCTCCGGTTATTTGCTGAATTCCTGTCCTCTTTTGGGACTCAAGCGGAGGAAAGTTCATGTAAGTTGCAGTTTTGGTAATTCAAGACTGCAGCCAGCTTAAATCCTCCCGGAAGCATCGTGGTTTAATTTTTACTTTTTTTTTCTATGGGAAAAGGACATTAGGCATTTCTACAGGGTTGAAGATTTTGTTAAAGATGACCCTTTTTATTTCTGATAACACTATTTATTCTACATTCGTTCTGCTTTGTCTCTTTCTTAAAAATTTTCCTTGGAAAGTAATTTTTATATGCTTTATAAATCTGTTAATCCTTTGTAAAAAGAGATTTTGACTCAGAACCACAATACTGTAGAAGTCAGAAAAGAAATGAGTGTAAGTGTTGGAGGTCACATCTAGCATATAAACTTTAAAAAAAAAACAGTTTCTTGGAACTATTCTCTAAGCCAAAAGTGCCCTCTGCTGAAACAGGATCTGTTAAGGGTTCAGTTTTGCATGTAAGAAGCAATTCTCGGTGTGGATTGACATGCTGTAAATGGACATCACCGCTCTAAACTCTTTAAGGTTTAAATAATAATCATGATTTTGGCCTTGGAAAAACAATTCAGGGGAGGGTTAAGAACTTAACCTAAGGTCCATCAATGCCTTGAAAAGAGTTCCTCATAACTTCATCTCCCCTTGCTCTCCACCTATCATTTTCCAGTCCACATTTATGTTGCTGCTGTTGCTGCTTCAACAGAGAGAAAAATAAGGCAGTATTAGGAAGACTAAGCCACAGTTAGCTTCTGTTTTCCAATGTTTCGTATTATAACTCTAACCCTTTTTAAGAGGGGGGAAATGTGCAATGGAGAAGACTCTGGCAGAATTATTTCAGCTCATAAGAACGTTGAATTGGGCTGTGACCGAAAAACCAGTTTGGGCTGTGGAAACTATTGGCGCCTCTCCCTTTTTACAGCAGCTTCCCAGAATTCCACTTAAGGAGGCATGGTGCCCAGGCCTTCTCGCAATGAACGGGAGCTCATCCCAGCAGCCCTTGACGCGCCTTGATGAACGCATAAGAGTTCTTTGTTGACCCGCACGAACCATCGTAAGAATGGGCTTCCAGTTTTGGGAGAACTTTGAAATTATTTCTGCTCATCCCGAAGCTTTCCTCAGTCATGTTCTGCCGGGAACTGCCAAGAAGAGAATCGACTCAGAAAATTGCAAAAGCTGAACTCCAATCTGGGATTTGAAGGTCAGGCAAAGGGCTACTCCAAAAGGTTTGCCTGGCTTTGTGCCGGCAACAAAAAGTTGTGTTTTCCTTGCTTCCTTGGGTCCATCTCTGTTGGTTGAACTTTTCCATTGGAAAGCTTTCAAGGATGGGAAAGGGTGTCCATCTCTGCAGCAGCATCCAAGCTTCACAGACAATGTCCAAGAAGAAGGAGGCTCACCGGCGTCTGCCTTAGTCCGCTTCAGAGCATCAGAGGTTGTATCTACAGTTTTCCATGGAGGCTGGGAGAAGCTGGAACTCTTTTTCCAAGAGCAGAAGACCCTCGATGCGGATACCAAGCTGAGCATCCTGCCCCCCCCCACCCCAGAGAGTTTATAAGATTGCAGCCATTATAGCAGTGACATTCCATTAGTGACACATAACGTCACCTGTGCGTCTTTGAATAATTAAGATTTCAAGAGTCTCACTACTTCAGGCAGGCAACTGGTGTGGATACGTTCAGTCCCATATGCCAGAGTCCTATTTTCTTCAGAGGTTGTCATCTCTTAACACAAATAGCTGTTGACAACTAGTTGGCAGTTAAGCATTACTTATGCATTGGGTATGAACTTTCGGGTTGAAATCTTCTCCAAGCAAAACCACAAAAGAATCTTAATCCACTTCATCCTGAAGCCCCATCTTGGGTGGGTGGAGCTGACAGGTCCATAGGCAAAGCCCCCCATCCACCCCCCATCGGAAGGCAAGAGCCACCGCCCAGCATAGGAGAATGCTAAGCTTGTATTTTGTATATTTGGTGACAATATTTTAACGAATAATACCCGACTTGAAAGAGGGAGAGAATATTGAAATATATATATATATGTTATAGATTAAAAGTGCACTTTTGCTATAGATTTATAAGGGGATTAAATTGGAAGAGAATGGTGTGATGTGACTTCTGTATAATAAATGACCCCCTGATATCGCCAATAAAGGTCGCGTATGGTGAAATGTCTCAGTCATATGGGTTTGTGGTACTTTTTAAATGTCATTGAAATGCCACATAAAGACATCTAGGTACATTTTTTAATCTGCTTTTCCCCAGTACTCTCAAAGGAACAGTTCCAGACATTGTGTTAGGATGTGGCTTCCTGAACAAACTACAGTTTTATGAGTTCACGTATCACATGAGGGTGTTCAGCCAAAATGGAGCCAATGCCACATGAGTTACGTCGTGCTGTAGCGTGATATAAATTTGACTTCTGTCACTTCCAATTTAAAGTCCTTGAATTCTGGCCACAACTGAGCTGAAAATTTCTATTGCTAAGTGAAACATTTGCTAAGGGAATTGTGCTCCATTTTACAACCTTTCTTGTCACAGTTGCAGCAAGTGATTCCCTGCAGTTGTTAAGTTGGTAACACGGTTGTTAAGTGAATCTGGCTTCCCCCATGGACTTTGCTTGTCAGAAGTTCACAAAAGGGGATCACGTGACCCCTGGACACTGCGACCGGCATAAATACGAGTCAGTTGCTAAAGGTCTGAATTTGAATCTGTGGTTGTGGGGATGCTGCAACGGTTGCTAAGTGAAAAACTCATCAGTCACTTTTTTTCCTTGCTGTTGTAACTTTGAGTGGTCACTAAGTGAACTGTTGTAAGTTGAGGACTGTCTACATTGTCCAAATCTCGCACGGATGTGGATTTTTCTAAGAGGTGTATCTGAGCCAACTAGCAAGCAGTAGAAGCCGACCTCAACCTCTGTGTGTTTAGCTCTCTTTGTTCTACAGTGGAAAAGATGTTTTTCTGTTTTCTTTCATCTGCATAAATGCAGATGAAGTCTGCTTGGAAGGCAGAGTTCATTTGCATTTATGCAATTCTAATGGGAATGCTAGCTTGCCTTGCTGATCCGCTTCGATAATAAATATTCAGAGCACGCTGCAGATGTCCTCAATAATCCTTAGATGTGCCCCAAACCTGGGGTTAGCAAATCCCAGGATGTAAAACCCATCGTGGCCAACACATTGGGAAGGCATTGCTTGTTAGGCCCAGATTTCTGTGGCTCCCTTCTGAAATGCAAGGGAATGTTCTGTCGATGCACATCTGGATCCCAGTTTAAATGACCAACATGGAGGAGTTGGAAGCTGTCATTCAAAACATGACTTCTTGTAGGTGACAGCCTTTAGACCACATTTGAACACTTGAGGAATTCTGGGAGCTAAAGTCCACAAGTCTTAAAAGTTGTCAAGGTTGCAGACCCCTGCTTGAGGCTACATGGACTGAAGCTTGCATTATCAGAGACATCTGGATGGGAGTGAGAAGTACGAGGGTGCCAAGTGTTTATTTTTGGTGATGTGACAGGCTAATAGAAGAGACATTTCCCCATCTACTCTTCTAGAACATAGAATAGGGTTCGAAGAGACCTTGAGAGGTCTTCCTAGTCCAACCCTTGCTCAAACAAGAGACAAATGGCTGTTCAGTCTCTTCCTAAAAACCTCCAGTGATGGAGCACCCATAACTCCAGGAGTCAAGCTGTTCCATTAATTGTTCTCACTGTCAGAAAATTTTTCCTGCTAGGTTGGATCCCTCTTTAACAACCATCCCTCTTTTACTTCTTCTCCTGCCCTCTGTGCTTTAATGCCCCTGAGGTCATCTGCTGTCCTAATTTATCATTGTCTTCTTTCGGACTTTACAAACAAGCTTGGACAGTCACTTGGCTTTTCTTCAAACAAACAATCAAACAAAAAACCCTTGCAAGCTGATGTGAGATCCAGAGGCAGTTTCTCAAGTCAAGTTGTCTGTCGTGGATGTTTTTGCCTTGACATTGTCTTTCTAGACAGGACATGTTGCGATACATTCCCATCTACGGAATCCAACAAGATTGACAGGCACATTGACCGCTATGCATATCATGTAGCAGTTTCCAGGACAGAAGATGGAACTTCTTTGTTACTCTTTGCACAAATGTGTGTGTTTTTTTTAATGCAACACCTACGCCAGCCTAGGCTGATCTGCAAGTTCTCATTAGCACTTGAGCAAAAAAAAAAAAAAAAAACCCACCAGAAATTGCAGTCCTGTAACATACCTGGAGAGCTAGTTTGGTGTTGTGGAGGCACCACACCAGAAAGCTGGCCGATCATGAATTCTAATCCTGCCTAAGACGTGAAGCCAGCTGTGTGGCCTTGGGCCAGAGCCCAAGGAGGAAGCAGGCTAGGACAAACCACTTCTGAAATCTTACCAAGGATTGTCCAGGCAGTCACCAAAGGTCAAGACTGACTCAAAGACCCCATTTAAAAAAACAACAACCCAACAATTTCTGCCAAGGCAGTGACATGGAGATGTTCACGTAGAGAAGGGGGCTGGCCTAGGTCTCTTCCAGCCCTTGATTGTATGTACTGTAGTCACCAGGAGTCAAAGCTGACTTGACTGACACTATTTTGATGCTGTGCTTCAAAAATTGGGTTTCACCTGCTACTGCGTGGGACGAGATAAATAACATCTGCCTTGGGTTTGTCCTGGAATCGTGTGAAATGATGGTGAGAACAATTTCTTACTTGCCGCTGCATTTTTGTAGCAAGAAACAAGGAATGGTTTTCCTGCCTTTCCCAAAGATGCTTAAAGCTGCTCACTTCCTACTCTCCATCGTGACATTTCTGTCCAAAGGGTGTGGGGGAGGCATTACTCTCAAAAAAAAAAAATCTAATGTGGGGCTTTTTTCTTATGTGTTTGAGTAGGCGACGAAGGAAAAAAAGAACCATCTTTGGGATCTGTTTTGAAAATGCTGACAAGTTTATGGAATGTAGAATGTAGCGATGAAGAGCTAAAAATAATAACCACCAATCATCTATTTTTATGGATTTTATTCCCCAAAGCTCTGGTAGCTGGCATACACAATTACTCTAAATTAAAACTGGAGAACTCACTTCTCATAAACACAAAAGACTAATCTGGGTGATTTTTTTTAAAGCTTTAATAACATGCTCTCCTTAGACTTCTGGGGTCTGTGAAAAGGAGGAGGGTCCACCTTGCTCTAAGAGAGGGGTCTTCAAACTTGGCCCTTTTATGACTTGTGGACCTCAACTCCCAGAATTCCTCAGCTAGGCATGCCTGGCTGAGGAATTCTGGGAGTTGAAGTCCACAAGTCATAAAAGGGTCAAGTTTGAAGACCCCTGCTCTAAGACTTAAGTGGTTGGACTTAACTAAGACTTAAAGAACAACCTGCCTCCAGAAGCAGTGAATGCTCCAAGACTGGAGGTTTTTAAGAAGAGACTGGACAACCATTTGTCTGAAATGGTATAGGGTTTTGAGCAGGGGGAGGACTAGATGATCTCCAAAGTCCCTTTCAACATCATCATCATCATCATCATCATCATCATCATCATCATTATTATTATTATTATTATTATTATTATTATTATTATTACAGTATTATATTGTTATTATTATCTGTGTAGTGTGTGTGTCTGTGTATGAAATCTGTTACTAGTACTGGTGGCAAGCTCATTTCATCTGCTCACTCCCCACCACTCCTATTTAAAAAAGGCACCATGTAGCCACTGTTGAGTCAGACATAAAAAGAAGAGGAAAAAATAGCAAGAATCGTGAGTGACAGTCATTAAAAGCTCTGGAACTAAATATATTTTGCTGCAGCAAAAGAAAATAAGTTGCAGGTTTATGAAGTTTTCTAAAAGGATGAGTTGTCAAGAAGCAAGAAGAAAAGAGATGTTAAAGCAGGAGTCTTCAGACTTGCCTCCAGAAGCTGTGGGGTGCTCCAACACTGGAAGTTTTTAAGAAGAGACTGGACAACGATTTGTCTGAAATGGTATAGGGTTTCCTGCCTGAGCAGGGGGTTGGACTAGATGACCTCCAAATTCCCTTCCAACTTCTTGTTATTAAAGATAGAGATGATAGAAATAGAAATAGAGATAGATAGAATTGTTAGTCAATAGTCTGCCTATTGAAGAGTGTTCTGCAATTTTGTTTTTCTTGATTTCCCCCCCCCCCTGACTTTAGTTATTAAATCACCCTGTTTCGTGTTTCAGATGTGGAGAAAAATTATGACATAGCATGACATGGAATGTCAGTTTCTGAGCACTTAGGATGACATTCAAAGCAAAGTTGTGTCATGTTCCTACAAACTTCTAGAGGCTGCGGGATATTTTTATTGCCCTCTGAAGACAACAAGAAGGTTAAAATACCAGAACAATGTTTCTGTGTGGAATGACAATGCCTGTCTCTGACAAGCTGCTGTTCAAAGTTGACCTCTGGGCTTCCTCACCAGCTGCGTCTCCCTGCTTTGGCCCTTGAAAATCCCTCTGCAAGCACCTGCCTCTTTCAACAGCTGCCTCATCCTGACCTTCCTCTTCCTCCTCCTCCGTCTGGAACCTTCAGCTTTTGTTCTCCCGCCACTGTCAATCTTTCTTAAGCTAAAGAGAACAGGAATGGTAAAGCAACGTATCCGACCATTGGGTAACAATGGGGAACATTTTGGTCACCACGCTATAAAAGAGGTGTTGAGATCCTAAAGAGTGCAAAGAACAGCAACAAAGGTGATTAGGGGGCTGGAGGCTAAAACATATAAAGAACGGTTGCAGGAATTGGCTACGTCTCATGTAATGAAAAGAAAGACTAGGGGTGATATAATAGCAGTGTTCCAGTATCTCAGGGGCTGCCCCAAAGAAGAGGGAGTCAAGCTATTCTCCAAAGCACCTGAAAGCAGGACAAGAAGCAACGGATGGAAACTGATCAAGGAGAGAAGCAACCTGAAAATAAGGAGAAAATTCCTGACAGTGAGGACAATGAACCAGTGGAACAACCTGCCTCCAGAAGCGGTGAATGCTCCAACGCTGGAAGTTTTTATGAAGAGACTGGACAGCCATTTGTCTGAAAAGATATAGGGTTTCCTGCCTGAGAAGCGGGTTGGACTAGATGACCTCCAAGGTCTTTTCCGTTATTCTGTGAACAAGCTGGAGAAGAGCCACTACACCCAGCAAATTCTCCCTTCAAACTCAACAGAGACAGGAAAGCAGTCAAGGGATTAAAGTGTAGAAAGTTTCACGGATGAGTTCAGGGTAATCTCAGCTTTGGAGTAAGAGCTCTCAAACAAGGGCCAAGAAGAAAGAGACTTGCTTTGCAACCTCCTAAAAACATGATTACAGTAGACCAGGGGTGTCCCACCTTTGGCAATTTCAAGACTTGTGGACTTCAAATCCCAGAATTCCCCAGTCCCAACCACTTAACTGCTGGAAATCCACCTACTTGTAAGCAGACTCTCCAAATCCCCATTTATTCTATTTAGCAAACGTTCTTGGTAGCAGGAAAATGGTTCCAAGTATTGGGGGCAGCAAAGGAGGCCCAAAAAAGTCAAGAAGGTGGTTGTGACTGTGTGTTTGAAGTTCACCATTTGTGCAAGACACACATGATAAAGAGGCATGATTTTAATCATGCAGTTATGGTCACCACGTTGATTTTTTGGATACATAGACATATTTATTTATTTTATTTATAAATATAGCCATAGTCTATAAATATAGACATAGCCCTCTTGCAGATGCTCCTGCTTGCAACTAAATAATAGTCCTACACACACACACACACAGAGAGAGAGAGAGAGAGAGAGAGAGAGAGAGAGAGAGAGAGAGAGAGAGAGAGAGAGAGAGAGAATTTGTACACTTGATACCTCAAAAAGGCTCAGAAAGAACTTTTTACTTGTTCAAGCTGTCCTTAAAAATAGCAGTTCTATCCCTCTCCCTGTCCCTCTCCTTCTGTTTTTGGAGGTTCCATTTTTGAGTTTTCCATTTCTGAGTTATCCAGGTTTAATGTTCAGAACGTTTGCTAGATGGCAATGATAATTAGAAAGCAAGTGCCAAATTTCCCAAGAGCTGTGTGTTTATGAGGCAAGCTGTGGCTGAAGCAATCTCTGCTTATTGATTGATTGAGCAAGTGAAGGAGTCAGATAATTTGCAATGCGGCCCGGCCATGGGTCTCTTGAAGAAAGAGTCTCATAATCAGCTTTGGGATGTCAGACAATGGCGAGAGAAAGGTCAGGTCCATCTGCAACCTCATGGAACTACTCATGACCATTAGAGATGGGTCTCTGGTTTCTGTCTTGGAAATTAGAAATCATGTTGAAGCAATGCCAAGAGCAGCTGGGGCCAAGGGCCGTGATGTAGTTCCTGCATTCTTCGCTCACGCTTGTATCAGCCCTGCCTCAGCTTGCACTTTTAAGTAAAAAAAAATGACCCTTGGCTCCATTTGTTGCAAAAGGTACGGTTTTATTTGAAGTCAGGTGAATTGCAGTAAAGCAAAGCCAGAACTAGAAATAAGGAGAAATTTTCTGACCGTGAGAACAATCAACCGATGGAACAATTTGCCTTCAGAAGTTGTGGGAGCTTCATCACTGGAGGCTTTCAAGAAGCGACTAGACTGCCATCGGTCAGAAATGGTGTTGGGTCTCCTGCTTAAGCAGGGGGTTGGACTAGATGACCTACAAGTTCCCTTCCAACTCTGTTATTCTATTCTAACTGAAATGTGTGCATCAATTCCCCAAGTGAAAACTTTTCCCCTGCTTAGCCACTTCCCACTGCTGGCCCCTCTCCCATCTTCCAATCCATCCCCAAGAAAATGATTTTGAAATGGCCACTCTGATTGTAGGCCGGCTACAATCTTTGTAAGGTGACCTTGAAAGATGATGTATCATTGGTCTTTAATGCCAGATAAGTTGTCAAGAATGTATAAAAATACTTCAGTTGAATGTGGGAAATGAAATGTAAAGAAGGGCCCTTTTATCACTTCAGGGCGGATATGTGATAAAGCAAAGAAATATCGGAGGAGGATTCACATCTTAATACAGAAGATTCTCAACGTGAATATAAAGATAAAGACTGGAACTTTTCTTCTGGGTTTAATGGAAAAAGCCTTGGGGGGGGAAATTGGGAACTTTGATCTTTTCTATATGTTGACGGCAGCAAGATTGCTTTGCGCACAAAAATGGAAGGACACTTTGATTCCTACCGTGGATGAATGGTTACAAAAGTTGATGGGGTCAGCAGAAAGGGCCAAATTGACTGCTTTGATCAAAGAAAGAAAAAAATACAATTACTTTTGTTTCTACTGGGAAACCGCTTCTGGACTTTGTGCTTGAGGTGGGGAAAAAATGAAATTTTGGGTTTTACCGATTAGATAGACTTTGTTGTTGTTAGCTGCGAAGTCGTGTCCGACCCATCGCGACCCTATGGACAACATTCCTCCAGGCCTTCCTGTCCTCTACCATCTTCTGGAGTCCATTTAAGCTCATGCCTCCTGCTTCAGTGACTCCATCCAGCCACCTCATTCTCTGTCGTCCCCTTCTTCTATTGCCCTCGATCTTCCCCAGCATTAGGCTCTTCTCCAGGGAGTCCTTCCTTCTCATTAGGTGGCCAAAGTATTTGAGTTTTAGCTTCAGGATCTGGCCTTCTAAAGAGCAGTCAGGATTGATCTCCTCTAGGACTGACCGGTTTGATCGCCTTGCAGTCCAAGGGACTCGCAGGAGTCTTCTCCAGCACCACAGTTCAAAGGCCTCAATTCTTTGGCGCTCAGCCTTTCTTATGGTCCAACTTTCACTACCATACATTGCAACTGGGAAGACCATAGCCTTGACTATGCGCACTTCTGTTGGCAGGGTGACGTCTCTGCTTTTTAGTGTGCTGTCTAGATTTGCCATGGCTTTCCTCCCCAGGAGCAAGCGTCTTTTAATTTCTTGGCTACAGTCCCCATCTGCAGTGATCTTGGAGCCCAGGAAAATAAAATCTGTCACTACCTCCATTTCTTCCCCATCTATTTGCCAGGAATTGAGAGGGCCAGATGCCATGATCTTGGTTTTCTTAATGTTAAGTTTCAACCCAAGTTTTGCACTCTCCTTCTTCACCTGCAACAAGAGGCTCTTTAGTTCTTCTTCACTTTCTGCCATTAGAGTGTTATCATCTGCGTATCTTAGGTTGTTGATATTTCTTCCGGCAATCTTAATTCCAACTTTTGATTCATCTAGCCCTGCCTTTCTCATGATGTGCTCTGCATATAAGTTAAATAGGCAGGGCGACAGTATACAGCCTTGCCGGACTCCTTTCCCAATTTTGAACCAATCAGTGGTTCCGTGTCCAGTTCTCACTGTTGCTTCTTGACCCGCATATAGGTTTCTCAAGAGCCCAATAAGATGGTCTGGTACTCCCATCTCTTTAAGAACTTGCCACAGTTTGTTATGATCCACACAATCAAAGGCTTTAGCATAGTCAATGAAGCAGAAGTAGATGTTTTTCTGGAACTCCCTAGCTTTCTCCATGATCCAGCGTATGTTGGCAATTTGATCTCTAGTTCCTCTGCCTCTTCGAAATCCTGCCTGCACTTCTGGTAGTTCTCGATCCACATACTGCTGAAGTCTAGCTTGTAGGATTTTAAGCATGACTTTACTAGCATGAGAAATGAGTGCAATGGTGCGATAGTTTGAACATTCTTTGGCACTGCCTTTCTTAGGAATTGGAATGTAAACTGATCTTTTCCAATCCTGTGGCCACTGTTGAGTTTTCCAAATTTGCTGGCAAATTGAGTGTAGCACTTTTACTGCATTGTCTTTTAAGATTTTGAATAGCTCAGCTGGAATACTGTCACCTCCACTAGCTTTGTTGTTGCTCAGCTTTTCTAAGGCCCACTTCACTTCACATTCTAGGATGTCTGGCTCGAGGTCAGTGACCACCTCATTGTGATTATCAGGGACGTTAAGCTCATTCTTGTATAGTTCTTCTGTGTAATTTTGCCACCTCTTCTTAATCTCTTCTGCCTCTGTTAGGTCCCTGCCATTTTGGTCCTTTATCATGCCCATTTTTGCATTAAACGTTCCCTTCATTTCTCCAATTTTCTTGAAAAGATCTCTGGTCCTCCCTATTCTATTGTTTTCTTCTATTTCTTTGCACTGTTCATTTAAGAAGGCATTCTTATCTCTTCTAGCTATTCTCTGGAATTCTGCATTCAATTGGGTGTATCTTTCTTTTTCTCCCTTGCCTTTCGCTTCCCTCCTTTCCTCAGCTATTTGCAAAGCTTCCTCAGACTTTGCTTTCTTGCATTTCTTTTTCTTTGGGATGGTTTTGGTTGCTACCTGTTGTACAATGTCACGAACCTCTGTCCATAGTTCTTCAGGCACTCTGTCTATCAGATCTAATTCCTTAAATCTATTTGTCACCTCTACTGTATATTCAACAGGGATATGATTTAATTCATACCTGACTGGCCTAGTGCTTTTCCCTACTTTCTTCAGTTTAAGCCTAAACTTTGCAAGGAGAAGCTCATGGTCTGAGCCACAGTCAGCTCCTGGTCTTGTTTTTACTGACTGTATAGAGCTTCTCCATCTTTGGCTGCAGAGCATATAGTCAATCTGATTTCTGTGTTGACCATCTGGTGATGTCCATGTGTAGAGCCGTCTCTTGGGTTGTTGGAAAAGAGTGTTTGCTATGACCATCGTATTCTCTTGACAGAATTCTATCAGCCTGTGCCCTGCTTCATTTTGCACTCCAAGGCCAAACTTGCCTGTTATTCCAGTTATCTTTTGGCTTCCTACTTTAGCATTCCAATCCCCCATGATGATAAGAACATCATTTTTTGGTGTTAGTTCTATAAGGTGCTGTAGTGCTTCATAGAACTGGTCAATTTCATCCTCTTCAGCACTGGTGGTTGGGGCATAGACTTGGACTACTGTGATATTGAATGGTTTGCCTTGGATTCGAACTGAGATCATTCTGTCATTTTGAGGATTGTATCCCAGTATTGCTTTTCCTACTCTTTTATTGACTATGAAGGCTACTCCATTTCTTCTGATGGATTATTGCCCACAGTAGTATACCTGATGGTCATCTGAATTAAATTCACCCATTCCTGTCCATTTTAGTTCGCTGATACCTAAGATGTCAATGTTCAGTCTTGTCATCTCTTGTTTGACCACGTCCAGTTTTCCTTGATTCATGGATCTTACATTCCAGGTTCCTATGGAGAAAAAATCTTTACAGCATCGGACTTTCCTTTCACCACCAGACACATCCACAGCTGAGCGTCCTTTCGGCTTTGGCCCAGTCGCTTCATTCTTTCTGGCGCTACTAGTACTAGCCCTCTGCTCTTCCCCAGTAGCATATTGGACGCCTTCCGACCTGAGGGGCTCATCTTCCAGCGTCATATCGTTTTGCCTTTTGGTACTGTCCATAGGGTTTTCATGGCAAAGATACTGGAGTGGGTTGCCATTTCCTTCTCCAGTGGATCACGTTTTGTCAGAACTCTCTGCTATGACCTGTCCGTCTTGGGTGGCCCTGCACGGCATAGCTCATAGCTTCATTGAATTACGCAAGCCCCTTCGCCACGACAAGGCAGTAATCCATGAAGGGGTAGATAGACTTATTGTTATAGAAATGGCTAGTTTATACTATTATGTGAAAGTAAAAAGTTGACGTTTGATGTTACTATCTTATTCTACTGCACCAAAGGCAATCGGAGGTCCATGCCTTTTCTTTCTTTTTTGCCTTTGTCCCAGACTTTTCCCTTCCCTTTTTCCTCCCCTATTCTCCTACTATTTGCTTTTGCATTTTTTGCATTATATATTATAAGCTAATAAATAAGCAAAATGCGAGGCTGCCTTGAAAGGCCATCTCAGAGAGGCACTTTCGCTTTTGTAATTTTCTGTCACGGCTGCCCTTCTGCTAAGCTACTCTTTGCAAGCTGACAGCCTGACCTTAGTGATGGGGGGGAGGGGAGGGTGCAGTGGGAAAGGAATAGAGGGGAGACTGGAGGAATCGAAATCAAGTGGTGCCATCCCGTGAGAAACAGCAGCCGTCTCAAGCTCCACACCAGTGTGGAGCCCGCGAGCACGCAAAGACAGGGATTGTTTCCCAAATAATTCCTTAGCACTTAATTGGACAGAGACTGATAACCAAGGAATTGGCCGGGAACAAGGGAAAGTTAATTGCATCATTTGCGTGTGAAAACTTCAGATCCAGCTTTGCTTCTCCTCTCATCACTTTGGCTTTAGTAAAGTTTACTTTTGGCTAACAGTGGGCCAGGAGTCTTTCTTTCCTAACTGACCAAGCTGGGACAGTTGATACTTTCACCTCTTCCCCCTCCTTTTCACCCTCCCCTCAGGGTTCATGGCAGACCGGTACCGAACGGCAGGTGTGGGGTGGCAGTGCTGACATTCTGCCCCCCACTCCACACAAACACACTTAGAGAGAAAAGGATGAATCGGTCCTCAAGCATCCCAACTCCGAAAGCTCTTTTATCCTCCAGGTCAATGTCGGTGGCGTGGCTTGTGATGGTGGACTTTACATCCCTTTAGACCAGGGCCAGGGCTTCTGGCCTATGGCAAAATATACAGGTCGTCCTTCACTTACAACAGTTCATTGAGTGACTGTTTGAAGTTACAACAGCGCTGAAAAAAGTGACCACTTTTCATACCTACGACCGTTGCAGCATCCCCATGGTCTCGTGATCAAAATTCAGATTCTTGGCAACTGGTTCGTATTTATGACGGTCGCAGTGTCCCGTGATTCCCTTTTGCGACCTTCTGACAAGCAAAGTCAGTAGGAAAGCCAGACTCACTTAAGAACCGTATTACTGACTTAACAAGTTGCAGTGATTCACTTAACAACTGTGGCAAAAAGGTCAGAAAGTCGGGCAAAACTCACTTAACAAGTGTCTCGCTTAGCGACATAAATTTTGGACTCAGTTGTGGTCATAAAGGGAGGACTACCTGTACATTTGCCACCGTTTTAAGGACAATTTGAAGGGCGAAGCACAATTATCTGTTTAACAGACATGTACATTTATTTAATTGACTAAGCCATCTGTTCCCCAATGAAATTAGCCTAAACATCATCACCAGACTATTATCATCATCCACATAGTATTGTTGTAAAATACAATCGGATTTATGGTGATAATTGATTCATAATAAGTTCCTTTTCCAAGTGCAATGGTGATGGTTAAAATTGTTAGCGTTATTATAAAGGACAATAGCAAAGTTCTAACAATGTTCTATCACCATCAGTGGAGAATGCGGCGAGGGCGAGGAAGGTTATTTTGGGGCAGGAACAGCACGAACTGCAGGTAAGCAATGAACCGCTGTTCCTCTGCATGTTTATTGTACTGCGACCAGGGTCATCCAGGAGGTGGTGGTCCCCAAAAGTCCAAATAGCAGCTGTCACCATCTTCTCGACTGTTTTGACTTTGTTCTGCAGACGCCACTTGCCCTGAATCTGTAGCCAACAGAGGTCCCTTTGAACATCTCCAAGAGAAGAGGACGTCTGACTTGCAGGGAATAATAATAATAATAATAATAATAATAATAATAATAATAATAATAATAATAATAATAATAACAACAACAACAACTTTACAAAACACATCAAGAAATTGCAGCTTTTTGCAATAACTCCAGCAAAGCTACAAAAAACTACGCTGCTCGGAACATCTTACATTTTAAGGAGATACCTGGTTGATACCTAGGATGCTGGCAGCAGCCCATGTCAACCATTAGTGCCAGTCAATTTGAGTGTTCAGTTGACTGAGTTTCATGTTTTATGAATAAAAGTATAATAATAATAATAATAATAATAATAATAAAAGTTGGAAGGGACCTTGGAGGTCATCTAGTCCAACCCCCTGCTCCAGCAGGAAACCCTATACCAGGGGTCGGCAACCTAAAAAAGAAAAAGAGCCACTGGGAACCGGTTCCATCACAAATTAAAAAAAGAGGGAGCCGCGTGCGTGTGTCCATGCACGCGCATGCGCAAAAAGGTTTTTTGCGCATGCGCGGACGCACGCGGCTGCCATTTTTAAAAAAATGAGATGGAACCGGTTCCCGGTTGCCCGATGGCGACGGCCCGTCTGCAAAGCTGCCGCTTTCGGCAGCTTTGCAGACGGGCCGTGGCAGCTTCTGCAAAGAGCGGCGCCCCTGCCCATTCCGAGAGGTGCGCGCGCACCTCTCCGAACGAACGGAGGTGCGCGCGTACCTCCGCGCGAATGGGCAGCGGTGCCGCTCTTTCAGGAAGCCCGCCGCGGCCCGTCTGTGAAGCTGCCGAAAGCGGCAGCTTAGCAAACAGGCCGCGGCAGCTTCCGCAAAGAGCGGCGCCCCTGCCCATTCCGAGAGGTGCGCGCGCACCTCTCCGAACGACCGGAGTTGCGCGCGCACCTCCCCAAACCTTTGGGGAGGTGCGCGCGTACCTCCGTGCGAAGGGGCAGCAGCGCCGCTCTTTCAGGAAGCTGCCGAAAGCGAAGGGTCAGCGGCGCCGCTCTTTCAGGAAGCTGCCGAAAGCGGCAGCTTCCTGAAAGAGCGGCACCGCTGCCCGTTCTCCGAACGACCGGAGTTGCGCGCGCACCTCCCCAAACCTTTGGGGAGGTGCGCGCGTACCTCCGTGCGAAGGGGCAGCAGCGCCGCTCTTTCAGGAAGCTGCGAAAGCGAAGGGGCAGCGGCGCCGCTCTTTCAGGAAGCTGCCGAAAGCGGCAGCTTCCTGAAAGAGCGGCACCGCTGCCCGTTCGCGCGGAGGTACGCGCGCACCTCCCCAAAGGTTTGGGGAGGTGCGCGCGCAACTCCGGTCGTTCGGAGAGGTGCGCGCGCACCTCTCGGAATGGGCAGGGGCGCCGCTCTTTGCGGAAGCTGCCGCGGCCCGTCTGCTAAGCTGCCGCTTTCGGCAGCTTCACAGACGGGCCGCGGCGGGCTTCCTGAAAGAGCGGCACCGCTGCCCATTCGCGCGGAGGTACGCGCGCACCTCTCCAAAGGTTTGGGGAGGTGCGCGCGCACCTCCGCCCATTCGGGGAGGTGCGCGTGCACCTCTTCAAACGGGCGGTGCCACTCTCCATTTGGAGAGGTGCGCGCGCACCACTGCCCGTTGGAAGAGGTGCGCGCGCACCGGGCGGCTGGGAGCCGCAAGAGACGGCTCAAAGAGCCGCAAGCGGCTCCGGAGCCGCAGGTTGCCGACCTGTGCCCTATACCATTTCGGACAAATGGCTGTCCAGTCTCTTCTTAAAAGCTTCCAGTGTTGGAGCAGCCACAACTTCTGGAGGCAGGTTGTTCCACTGGTTAATTGTTCTCACTGTCAGGAAGTTTCTCCTTAGTTCTAGGTTGCTTCTATCTTTGATTAGTTTCCATCCATAGTTTCTTGTCCTGCCTTCAGGAGCTTTGGAGAATAGCTTGACTCCCTTTTCTTTGGGGCAACCCCTGAGATACTGGAAGACTGCTATCATGTCCCCCCTCGTCCTTCTCTTCGTTAAACTAGACAGACCCATTTCCAGCAACCATTAGTATGGTGAGTTAATATAGTTTATTTTACTTTTATTCCTATTTTAACGTAATTGCTATGCTATTCTAGGCTGGTCTATGAGCGAGATAAAATTAATTGATAGTATGGTTTGGTATGGTTTTTTTTCATGTCTGTAATAATTTCCCTCCTCAGTTAAATTACCAATTATAATTCAGTGGCAAGTTTTCAACAGGTTGCAGGGATCATACAATTTTCTCTCTCTTTTTCCTCTCTCTTTTGCTGGGCGTAGCTATATAAAGTAACATATAACCTTAAAAGTTATTCAGGTACAGGGTGAAGACAACAGAAGAAGTCAAAAGGAAATAGAAGAACCAAGGAAAAACCCAGTGCCAAAGTCCATATTGTACATAAAATCTAGGTCACTCTTTGGAATTCTACACCCAGTGCAGTTCCAAACAGGATAATGTCTTAATAATTAAAAGGGGATACACGGATTAAAAAAAAACAAGAATGGCCTGGATAAAGTTCCTATACTGGATTTACAAAAGAGGCTTATTAAAGCTTTGAATAATTTTGTGAGAAGAGATAAAGAGAAAAAAATGAAAAGAAATCAAATTCCAGGACATTGTTTGAAGGGATTAAAGGTCAAGATCATTAAAAGGAAGGAATATAAAGCTGATTTAGTTGATTAGAATTAAAATAGATATGTTGTTATTTCTAGTAAACCTTCATGAATTTTTCCTGACAGGAGATCTTGTAATTGAAGAGGTGTTCACTTATTAAAATTGTTTATAGTGGTTACAATAAAGGAGAAAGCCATGTCTTTATACATTTGTTTACTAAATTTTTACTTTTCTATATTTTTTTCTTTTCGATATATTTTGTTTTTCTTTTTTTGTTGTTTTTTATTTTTGTGATTGTAATTTTTAATTAGTTACTATTAAACAAAAAGGGACACGGTGGCTCAGTGGGTTAGGAGGCTGAGCTTGTTGATCAGAAGGTCGGCAGTTTGGCGGGTTGAATCCCGAGTGCCGCATAGCAGAGTGAGCGCCTGTTACTCGTCCCAGCTTCTGCCAACCTAGCAGTTCGAAAGCACGTAAAAATGCAAGTAGAAAAATAGGGACCGCTACGGTGGGAAGGTAACAGCGTTCTGTGCGCCTTTGGCGTCTAGTCATGCCAGCCACATGACCACGGAGACGTCCTCGGACAAGCGCTGGCTCTTCGGCTTTGAAACGGAGGTGAGCACCGGCCCCTAGAGTTGGAAACGACTAGCACGCATGTGCGGGGGAACCTTTACCTTTTATTAAACAAAATAAAGCTCCATTCCAAGTATGGATGGGAATATCCACCCTCTAGCTATTCTCTGGATACTTCAAATATTCAACTACATTTTTCACTAAATATCACTCTAAATAGAGCCTTGGTGGAGCAGTGGGCTAATGCCTCCTTAAGTAACACCAGCTGCCTGCAATTAGTGCAGGTTCGCATCCCACCAGGCTCAAGGTTGACTCAGCCTTCCATCCTTCCGAGGTAGGTAAAATGAGGACCCAGATTGTTGGGGGCAATTAAGCTGACTTTGTAATTATGCCGCTTGGGGGTGTGTGAAAGCCCTAATAAGCAGGCATATACATAGAATGAAGGCTACTGCTAAGCTTGTAAGCCGCCCTGAGTCTTCGGAGAAGGGCTGGATATAAATGGAATTAAATATTGCATCGATTCCTCTTCGCCATCTAACTGGAAATCTTGAAAGAATTTTGCCTTGAATCCAGCCACTTTCTAACTTGAGCTCCATGAAAATTGGTGAAAAGAGCCTTCGCATCACTCAGTGGAATATTATCCCCTAACAACCTTCGAGAGTAGTGGCTGCTCCATCACTGAAGGTTTTAAAAAATAGACTGGACCACTATTTGACTGAGATGGTATAATTTTTCCCACCCTGAGCAGAGGGTTGGACTAGAAGACCTCCAAGGTCCCTCCCTGCCCTATGATTCTATGTTCTTTTTATTTTCTTCACTAAGTCTGTTGCCTCCGCTGGAGTCAAGAGGTGAAGAGCAAAATCATCCAATGCCTTTCTGGAGACGCCCAAAGAAGGACCACTTTGGGCGGCATGTCATAGTTCATCTTCGCCTCCAACAGAATCGTGCCTGATGAGTCAGTGACTGAACAGAGGCAATTACGTTGCTATGGCAATCATCCATTGTGATCTCCTTGGAAAGAGAGAGAGAGAGAGAGAGAGAGAGAGAGAGAGAGAGAGAGAGAGAGAGAGAGAGAAATATTACAGTGCTACGCATCTGGTTCCTCATGATAAGGGGTAAATGACTCCCAAAGGGGCTTGAATGTCTGAGATGGGAAATGTAATGGGATAAAATTAATTCACAGGGATTGTTTCAGCCCAATTCCCTCTTCACTTTGCAATTCCAGTAACGGCATTAGCCATGAATCAAATGCTGTGTGATTCGGTTTCTCTCTATCTCCACATTTGAATGATGCTGTTTGGTTTTGCCTTTGATTTTCTAAGCATCCTATTTAAATTTAGCCCTAATTCAGATTCATTGAGCGACTTGCTGCGTCCCCCCCCCTTCTCATTTGTACAAAGCCACAGGAAAAAGATTCCATGCAAAATCTTAGCCGCCCTGGAACTGTCCATAAGCAGTTTCCAATGAGCACTTTGCCAAAGATTTTCAAAATTTGCACTTTGCCAAAGAATATCAAAATTTTATTCCTTCAGTTGCAAAATTAAAAATAGCATTTAGTCTTTCATGGATGTTGGATCAACCACGGTTGGTCCGGTTTTGAATCTATTCGCTGGATGTCTCAAAGGTGCTTTGTTCTTGTTTTTCTTTGAAGATGTTTCGCTTCCAAGAAGCTTCAACCATGACCTGGATGATCCTCCATAGACCTCCAGCTTGCACGATATTCAAGATATTAAGGGATTTTTTGCAGCTAACATTTAGCACTGTAATTGTAAAGCAAACTTTCAGCGGAGGGGAATGATCAACCTGCTTTTTTATGTAACAACATAAATATCCACAGAACTGAAGTAAACCTTCTGATCAGCTGGAACTGATGTTTTCTGCCATGTTCGTCAGAGTGCCGGTTGCCCTTCCAGGATAGTCCACTCCTCTTTCGAATATTTGGTCCTTGCTGGGCTACTCATGTTGCCATGGTTTTTTTGTTAAATTTCTCCAGATCTTAAGGTTTCTCTGACTCTATTAATAACTCCCTCATGTTTCTTAGTAACCTTGTCGGTTTACAGCAGGGGTGTCACACTCGCAACGTCACGTGACGTGTCGCGTCGTATCGTGACTTTTTCTCCATTGCTGGCAATGGGGTGGTTTGCGGTTTCGGCATGACGCATCCAGCCTGCGGGCTGGCAGTTTGACACCCCTGGTTTACAGTAATTCATCACTTTTATTTGTTTCTAAAGAAAGATCAGCAACAGTTGTGCATTGGGATTCCCTCCCTCCCTCCCTCCCTCCCTCCCTCCCTTCCTTCCTTCCTTCCTTCCATCCATACAGGGACTTTGCCACTCAGTTTTAGTTCATTGACCGCCAGGAGGCACCATGTGGAATGAAAACACTACTCGGGATATGCAGTGCCATTGAATCTCCCAAGGATGGTCTTCAAGGCTTCTGGGAGGTTGATGGTCCCACATATCACGAGCTGACCTCTGGAAGACCTTATCATATTTAACAGTTCCCGGTTTATTTAATTCCTTTGATTGTTCTGTTTTCTTTATTATATTATTTCTAGTGTGGGGCCGTTAAATGTGGCGGTCTTCCCTCCTGGTGCGTACACATTTTAGAAAGTGTGAGCCAACTTGGATGAGAAGCCAGATACACTCCTTAAAACACATCCACACATAACATTAAGTCCACCTACTGCTTTGCCCAGATTTTTTTTCTTTTTTTTCTTTTTTTTTTTTTTTTTTTGAGGCTGGCAGACACCTTTTATGGTAGCTGTCAGAGAACACGTTTAATTGACTATCTCGAATGCAAAAAAATGCAAATACTAAATTGCTGTAGGAGCAACAGGAATCTGAGGGCATAACTTTCCATCCAGAAGTAGGTAAGATCACCTTATACCGAACAGGTTATTTGAGAATTTCTTCTCTGTCCGTCCCCATCGGGTTCTGTTCCTCAGGACCTCTCTTCACCCGAAGAGAGATTTTTATCTTATTTGAAAATTCCAAGAATTTTGGTTCCCAATTCCTCACCTTCAAGAGGTGGACAATACTGACCCTCACTGATTATACAGTAGGCCTTCCGTAACAAATCATCTCTTTACTTCTGACAGAGGTCTTCAGTCCACTGAGCACGCAAAACAGTTACAGAAATGCAAAAATACAGAATAACAGAGTTGGAAGGGACCTTGGAGGTCTTCTAGTCCAACCCCCTGCTCAAGCAGGAGACCATGGACCATTTCAGAAATGCGGCTGTCCAGTCTCTTTGTCAACGTTGCTAACATCGGATGTTTTCGCTTTGACAACATATGGAGATGCAGCCATTTCCCTTCTTATGTTTTACTCTTAGAATTAGAATTAGATGATACTGGGGGGGGAGGAGGAATGTGGTGGGAGTTACTTAGACATAACAATACTAGTGTGTGAACCAAGGTTACTGAAAGAAGAGATGATAAGAATTGGCGGGTTGGAGAACTGGAGGGAAAGCCTGCATTTCAAACTAATTGGAGAATGTGATTTATGACTGTAAATTAGAGGAGGGAATTGTGCTTTGATAGTATGTGCTCAGGGGAAGGGAATTCAGATTTTGGCTTCGACTATGTAAGTGCCGAAGTTATGCTTCTCGAATAAAGATTCTTTAAGGTAAACTGCCTCAAAGTTCTTTGAAGAGTTTCATCTGTCGGAACCATGACACTCTTCTTGAAAACCTCCAGTGATGGAGCAACCCACAACTTCTGGAGACAAGCCGTTCCAATGGTTAATTGTCCTCACGGTTAGGAAGTTACTCCTTAATTCCAGGTTTCTTCTCTACTTGATTAGTTTCTTGTCCTGCCTTCATGTGCTTTGGAAAATAGGTTGATTCCCTCTTCTTTGTGGCAGCCCCTCAAATATTGGAACACTGCTATCACGTCAGCCCAGTCCTTCTTTTTACTAGACATACCCGATTCCTGCAACCTGCAATACTACTATACATTGTAGTGTTGCAATATACAATACTTATGATCACTCGTGATTTCATTGCTACTTGTAAGGTGAAATCCTCTTTCTTGTCAGATGCTTAGAAATAAATTATTTCAGTCCATATTCAAATTTGTCTCCAAGAGTCTGGATTCAAAATTGCATGTGATGGTACACAAAAGTGTATGTCTAGCAGCTAGTTAGCCTGTCATTTTCTGTCTTCTGAATTCTTTAAATATTGGATATGCAGAACTGCTTATGCACTGTGCTATCTTTGAGAGAAAACGCAGAACCGATGTCAACGCTGCTAGCATTGGATGCTCTTGCTTTGACAACAGATGGAAATGCAGCCATTTTCCCTCTATTGCTTTTAGAGTTAGTTGATGCTGGGAGGGAGGAATGTGAATGAGTGTCCAGCTAGTCATAACAATAATAACTCAGCCATGGGAACCCAAGGTCATTGGGCCCAGAGTTGATAGTTTTGGTGGGCTGGAGAGCTGGGGAGAAAGCCTGAGCTTCAAGCTAATTGGGGAATGTGATTTGTGACTGTTTATTGGAGGAGGGAAGTGAAGGATGAAAGGTATAAAAGGCATGAGAAGTATGGATGGATGATGGATGATGTCAACAGTTGTCCTTGCCTTGTTTTTCCATTCATAACTTTTTCAATGCTGCACATCACAATCACTTGGAGGAGGAGGAGGAGCATAAACATTTCGAATTAGTATTTTTACAAAATTGAGACCTTTCCAATATTTCCTTGCTTCTTCTTTCTGAAGGAATTTAGGAAGGATCTGCAGAGCACTGTCTAACACTCTTAAAAGGTCAAGGTCAAGGTTCCCCCGCACATGCGTGCTAGTTGTTTCCGACTCTAGGGGCCGGTGCTCATCTCCATTTCAAAGCCGAAGAGCCAGCGCTTGTCCAAGGACGTCTCCGTGGTCATGTGGCCGGCATGACTAGACGCCAAAGGCACACAGAACGCTGTTACCTTCCCACCGTAGCGGTCCCTATTTTTCTACTTGCATTTTTACGTGCTTTCGAACTGCTAGGTGGGCAGAAGCTGGGACAAGTAACAGGCACTTGGGATTCGACCCGCCAAAATGCCGACCTTCTGATCGACAAGCTCAGCGTCCTAACCCACTGAGCCACCACGTCCCTTTTCTCTTATGTACCAATAAAAGATATGCTTGGATGTTGGAAGATTCTCATGAATTCCAGCCAAGAGCAAGAAGTGTAAATAACTTGGGTAATTTATTGCAGGTGGTCCTCAACTTACGATCACAATCAAGCCCAAAATTTCTGTTGTTGAGACATTTGTTAAGCGAGTTTTGCCCCATTTTGCAACCTTTCTTGCCTCCGTTGTTAAGTGAATCGCTGCAGTTGTTAAGTTAGTCACAAGGTTGTCAAGTGAATCTGGCTTCCCCAATGACTTTGCTCATCAGAAAGTCGCAAAAGGGGATCACGTGACCCCGGGACACTGTGACCATTATGTAAATATGAGTCAGATGAGAAGTGTCTGAATTTTGATCACATGACCATGGGAATGCTGCAACGGTCATAAGTGTGAAAAATGGTCACAAGTCACTTTTTTTCCAGTGCTGTTGTAACTTTGAACAGTCACTAAATGAAGCGCTGTAAGTTGAGGACTACCTGTGAAGCCTTTGCCCTTCTTTGTTGTTAGTTGCGAAGTCGTGTCTGACCCATCGCAACCCCATGGACAACGCTCCTCTGGACATTCCTTTGCCCTCCTAAGACCCTCTACTCCCACTATAGATTTAGGAATATAAGCTTGTTTGACGCCAACGTGCCTAAACTGAAAGGGCCTGAGGCTGGCGGAGGCCAAGAGCCCGCCCGGTCGTTCTTCTGGAAATTCCTCCATTGGGTGCACCCAAGAAGCTCCCAGTCCCGCTGTGAAAAGTTACCATTTTTTTCCATTTTTGCTTCCAGGCAACTGATATTTAAAGGATGCTGTCTGGGATTCTAGAAAATGAAGACAGCCATCCAAGTGTTGGGGTTTGGTTGCTTTTCATGACTTTGTTTTATTGATAAGGTCTCAAGGCTAATCAATCAATAAGCTACCATTATTACTGCTTCACGGCTTGATGGGGAGAGGTCTGCCTGTGAGTAACAGCTGCTCTGAACTCCTGTAAGCTCCTGTTGTGGTGTCATCACTGAAGGTGTCCAATCATGTCGTCTTCTGTTGGCATCTTTTTGTTGTTGTTTTTACTACTTGTGACTTTTCCAGCAGTGGTCTTCCCTTGTGACTCTTGCCTTCAAACTATCTATCTAAGGCAGGGGTAGGCAACCTTGGCTCTTTGATGACTCGTGGACTTCAGCTCCCAGAATTCCTGAGCATAGCATAGCTGGCTCAGGAATTCTGGGAGTTGAAGTCCATGAGTCATCGAAGAGCCAAGGTTGCCTAAGGTATTAAACTTTAGTTTCATTACTCACACTGCCAGTGTACAGATCATTCTCGACTTACAACAGTTCATTTCGTGACCGTTCAAAGTTACAACAGCACTGAAAAAAGTGACCCATTTTTCCCGCTTATGACCGCTGGCTGCAGTGTCCCTGTGGCCACGTGATTTACATTCAGATGCTTGACAAAGGACTCACCTTTATGACGTTTGCCGTCTCCCGGGATCATGTGATCCCCTTTTGCGGCCTTCTGACAAGCAAAGTCAATGGGGAAGCCAGATTCATTTAACAACCATGTTACTAATTTAATAACTATAGTGATTCGCTTAACAAATGAGGGAAGAAAAGTCATAAAATGGGGGCAAAACTCACTTAACAACTTAGCAACATAAATTCTGGGCTCAGTTGTGCTCAAAAGTTGAGGACTCTTTGTACAGACTGATTTCAGTTCATCAGCTCTTGTCCACTATTGTCGCTGTCCAAGGTACCTTCAACCGTTGGAAGGCTTGAATTTTTCTTCACTCAGCCTTTCATAGCCATGAAATTATAATTTGGGAAATCATAGTCTCTTGACAATGTATACCATTGTTGTTAGGATGTGATCTTTACACTTCAATATTTTGCCTGTATCGGTCATAGTTTTTCTCCCATTTAGCAGACGTCTTTTTATTTCCTGACTACAGCCACCTTTCCTGTAAATCGGGGGAATCCAACCTTGGAAACTTTAAGACTTCTGGACTTCAACTCCCAGAATTCCCCATGCTAGCTGTGGAATTCTGGGAATTGAAGTCCACCAGTCTTAAAGTTGTCAAGGGTGGACACCCCTGCTGTACATTTTAGGTGTTGTTCTCTGATTGTTTGCACTGGGTTGACATTGCCCACTTATAAAATTTTAGGCCCTTCGATTTGTTTCTGAAGGCAGGGGAGCAGCTATAATCTTTGTTTGATCTTCAACAAGAGATTCCTTTTCATTGGATCCAACCACCATCTTGGTACCATCAGCATATCTCACATAGTTTTATGCTTCTCCCAATTTTCTGCTCTTCCTAGCCCAGGGGTGGGGAACCTTGGCTCTTTTATGACTCGTGGACTGCAACTCCCAGAATTCCTGAGCCAGCCATGCTGGGAGTTGAAGTCCACAAGTCATAAAAGAGCCAAGGTTCCCCATCCCTGGGCTAGCCTAAGCAGTGTAAGCAAAACAGATCCTGTGACACTACACAATCTTCTTGACTTATTCATTCTCCTTCTTCAAACTATGCTCCATATTCGTTTCTCAGTGTTCTTTTGGTTGCTGCTGCTTCTTCTTCTTCTTCTTCTTCTTATTATTATTATTATTATTATTATTATTATTATTATTATTATTATTATTATTATTATTATTATTTCATCCTACAGATTCACCAAGAAGTATGGAAATCATTGAATAAACTGCGGGTACAAGAAGATCCAGAAACACCCTGAACGAATGGAGCTCTTGGTTGCTTCTGCCTTTTTGATTGCAACAACACTTACAGTATGTATACCTGTACTTTGCATCCTGATCAGTGTGAAGTTGAGGACCTCACGGCAGAGCGACAAAATGCAATTAATGCTGCTAGTTTCTGGGCAAGATTTGTTTAACTTGTACATATTTCAATGTTGTATTTTATATTTTAAATGTTATATCATATAGTATGCCTTATTTTAATGGTGATGCTGCCGACAAGAATAAACAAACATCCAGAAGCAGAATGAGGTGAACTGATTCCAATCCCTTAATCATGTTCCAGATCAACGGTTCTCCCTTTCTGGTGACTGGATCTGCACAGAGCCTGCCAGGAAGAAATTTAGTGAGCCGTTTCCCTTGCAACTCCCTTCTCAGTGATCTCCAGCAGAGGACTGTGTATTTTTACAGCAGCCACAATCTGGGTCAGGATTTTCAAGTGCCAGTAGTGTCTCCCTTTCTTGGTCAGCCACTGGGTGTGTAATGTCTGGTTTCTTTGCATTAAAGTGTACAATATACATCACATATATATACACAATATCTTACCACGTATAGATTGAGAGGTGGAATACTTCTCCATCCTCCCAAAAATATTTTCTTCGCCAATTCTTTCCCATGCCACAAGTTTATTCAAATTGAGGGCGAAGGTTCGTTCTCCAAGCTTGTAAGTCAGCTTCTGAATGTTTCGTTACCAGTCAGCAGAGTTTAGGGGATGTCAGCGTCACTGTTCTGCTTATAAGGGCTCAAATGATTAAGTTCAAATTATTTGTCTGGAGGAGAGGAAATGATTCCACGAAGAATATAGTTTTACTACATCTCTACCTTTGGGGTCCCACAGACATGCTGCAAGAAGCGATCATTGCCTTGCCTCAAAATTACTTTTTCTTGCCTGGGAATTTTATAGAGCTTGACGCACCTGCACTTCCCCTGGGGTTTCCTTGGAGTCAGCTGATGTGGGGAGGGAGCCAATTAAGAGGCAAAATCTCCTTTCCCTACTGAAGGCTGGCAGCAGCTTCCTCCTTTTGCAACAAACCCCCCCCCCCCGTCCTCTCGGATCCCGTCCCAAGAGAGCCGCCCAAGATTGGCCATAAGCTATGTCATTGCTTAAACAAACAAACAAGGCTTCTCTTGCGGATCATTCCAGGTTGGCCGGGTTTGGCAAAGTCTTCTCTCCGCCCTCCCCAGAAAGCTAGCCTGAAATAGCTGACCTTGGAGAGGGAGGGAGGGGGGGAGGGGCGCGTCCCAGCCAGTTTATGAATGAAATTCCAGAGGGCCGGGCGGGGCTTGGCGGGAGCGCTTCTTACGCCGGAGCATCTGGGTACACCTAAGAGGGAGGGGAGGGCGGGGGGGGGAGAGCGCGCAAGACACCCTGTTGTTATTCTGATCACGGGCGCCTCTGATTCACAGCCCGGGAGCCGGTCATGAATAGAAGCGGAGACTTTTGACGTCAGAGGGGAGATTTATCAGCAGAGCCGAAGGGCGAAGGATAGTCAGAGCTGCGGGCTGCCCGCCATCCGCCAGCCTCGCTGGCCAGCATGCTCGCCCGGGAAGGACGCGCAGGTTGCGCCCCGGACTGAAGCAGCGGGGCGCGGAGAAGCAAGCCGGACCCTAGATTGTCCGACGCCTCGCAACCCCAGGTAAAAAAAGCGTTTCCCCGCCCCTCCAGACCCGAAGGAGCCCTTCCAAGCGGCCGTCCCCGGGCTACTAGTTTGGCATCCCTGCGCAAAAGCGCAACCGGCTGGAGGGCCATTTCCCTTGCGCGCCGGCGGAGGACCGGCCCTTGCCCGGTCCGGTACTTTGGCTAGTGGGTCGAGGGGGAGAGTGCGGGGCAGAGGGGAAGGGGGGCGTTTTATCTGCCCCTCCAGCAGCAGCCCAGCCAAAGCCGCCTCACCACCCCACCCCACCCCACCCTCCAGCGGTTTTCCCCGCCCGTCTGCGGGGTCTCGCGCGAGCGTCCCGGTCCCGGGCCGTCCCACTCTCAGAAAAAGAAGAAAAAAAACAGCGGGAGACTTCTGGGCTATTTCGGATGGCGTGGAAGGGGGGAGGGGGCGGTAAAGACCCTGAAATGGGGCGCGGGTCCTTATTGGCACGGACGGAGAAAGAGCAGCGCGTCTCCTTCCCAGCGGCGCTGTGGGGCGGGTGGCTTGTCGGGGTAGGAAACCTGGTTTGACATGGGTTTGTTGCAGCAGCTGAGATTCAGGTGGGGTAAGAGACGGCCGCCACAGTTGGGGAGCAGACGCGGCGCTTTCCGTACCGTAGATAGGAAGGGAGGAGAGCCGATGCTTTACAGCGACCTCCAACCGCTCTAACCGTAGCGAGGACAGACTTTGAGGCGCGATGGGAGGGGGGGGGGGCTCTCTCCAGCCCCTGGGAAGCCCCAGCTTTAGATTCAAGAAACTGAATCCAAGATCCAAAGCTCCGAACTCGTGAGAAAGCGAGTCAGGCGATCTGGGCCATTGCGGGATGCCTGGTCTCCCCTTTGGCTGCAGCTGAAAACGGAGGTGCTGATGATGTCACCGCCTCTGCATCCTGCGGGGGAGGGGAAATACCTGCTCACCCACTCTCCACAAGTGTTGCACTGGGTAGCCCATCCTCCTCGGCGGCAGGCCTGTAGTGATCCAACACTTCTGGGGAGCGGGAGAGGGGGGTGATGGTGGTCGGCGGAGGGGGGGGGAAGCCCAGGGAGAAGGGAAGACGGAAAGGAGGAGAAGTCGTCCCCAGTGCAAAATTTACCTTCTGCTGAGAGAAAAGGGAGCGGATCAAATTGCAAAAAACGGGCTCGTTAAGGACCCCCCCACCCACCCAACCCACCCACCCAGGATCTGGAAGGCAAAAGATTCAAAGGAAGAGAAGGGGCTGAAGGGGAGGGGAGGAGGGGGGATTAACAGAATAACAGAGTTGGAAGGGACCTTGGAGGTCTTCTAGTCCAACCCTCTTCCCCCCCCCCCCGCCCGCGCGCGCTCAAGCAAGAGGCGGCTTCGGCCAGCCATTGCAGGCCATTCCGGAGGGGAACCGTCCCGGGGACGAGGTGCAGAGAGGCAGGAGATAGCCGGGCCGTTTAGGCTCCTTCCTTCCCTTCTCCCTGGCTGACTCTCCCGCCCTTCTTCCTCCCGCAGCGATGTTCCCCATCCCGGCCGCCGCCGCCGCCGCCGCCCTGGAGGAGCAGTTCGGCCAGCAGCAGCAAGAGCAGCAGCAGCAGCAGCAGCAGCGGCTCCTGGTGCTCTTCAACGCCTCTTCGTGGCCTCTGGCCAGCCTCTGGCCGCCCACCCACCTCGCCGCCGCCGCCGCCGCCGCCAGCCCCGCCGTCGACCTGTCGCCCGGCGCCACGGCCAGCGCGGCCGGGGAAGGGGCCGGGCCGGGCGGCGAGGCGGCCGGCGGCGCGGTGAGCCCCTGGGACATCGCGCTGTGCGCCGCCGGGACGGTGATGGCCGGCGAGAACGCGCTGGTGCTGGCCGTGCTCTTCTACGCGCCGGGCCTGCGGGCGCCGCCCTTCCTGCTGATCGGCAGCCTGGCGCTGGCGGACCTGCTGGCCGGGCTGGGGCTGGTGGTCAACTTCGGCGTGCAGTACCTGCTGCCGCCGCCCAGCGAGGCGGCCAGGCTGAGCGCGGCCGGGCTGCTGCTGGCCGCCTTCTCGGCCTCGGTCTGCAGCCTGCTGGCCATCACCGTGGACCGCTACCTGTCGCTCTCCAACGCGCTCACCTACCACTCGGAGCGCACGCGGACCTTCACCGCCGCCGCGCTGCTGCTGCTCTGGCTGGCCTGCCTGGCCGTCGGGCTCCTCCCGCTGCTGGGCTGGAACTGCCTGCGCCGGCCCGGCACCTGCAGCGTCCTGCGGCCGGTCACCCGGGACAACGCCGCCGTGCTGGCCGTGGCTTTCCTGCTCCTCCTCGCCCTGATGCTGCAGCTCTACGGGCAGATCTGCCGCATCGCCTGCCGGCACGCCCAGCAGATCGCCGTCCAGCAGCAGTTCATCGCCAGCGCGCAGGCCACCTCCACGCGCAAGGGACTCTCCACGCTCTCGCTCATCCTGGGCACCTTCGCCCTCTGCTGGGTGCCCTTTGCCGTCTACTCCCTGGTGGCCGACGCCTCCTACCCGGCGGTCTACACCTACGCCTTGGCCCTGCCGGCCGCCTGCCACTCGCTCCTCAACCCCATCGTTTATGCTTTCCGCAACCCCGAGATCCAGAAGTCTCTGTGGCTGGCTTGCTGCGGCTGCATCCCGGCCGGCTTCTCCTCCCGACCCAGGACATCCAGCGACGTGTAGAGGCGGGCTGGGCCAGAGGCGGCTGGAAATCAACGCCCACCCCCGTCGCCACCCCCGTGGACTCCTGGATTCTCGGCTTCCCGATTCTCCCGCAGGAGGAAAGAAAGGAAACCCGGCGCAGAACCACAGCCACAGCCAACTTTCCGAGGAACGAAACTCGAGGTCGAGGGAAAGGCAATTCCCGAGGGTTACTTTCTTATATCTGAGTTTGCTCGGACAGACGCAAGAGGCGTCCGACTTTGGCCGGGGGCTCCTTGCAAAGGGAGGGGGCGGCAATTTGGCCAAAGCGCCGTCCCCGACGGATTCGGTGGAGAGTAATTGCAAAATGTGGGGTCTTTGACCTTAAGACCTTTTCTTGATTCGTTCTACAGTCCCTTCGCCTTTGGTGTAAAACCTGGATCTCAGGAGCGGGTGGGGAGGAGGGTCCCAAATGGATCCCGAATTGGTTTTTTAAATGATATTTTATTGGCGGGACCGGGTCTTTAACAGGTCCTGTGAGACCAGCCTTCAGGATGGGAAGTTAGGCAATAGAGGAAGTGGGAGAAGGATGGGTGGTGGGGTTTTGCCCCTCTTTCAAATAAGCACAGTTTTAGGGGCTGGTGTGTGTGTGTGTGTGTGTGGTTTGTGGGCGAAAATGAGGTCCAAGCAGCCGAGCATCTGCGTTTTGAGGACTTGAGCTGGGATTTAAATGCACACGCCATAGCACGGAATATCGCCGTGGGAAAAGCGTAAGGTAGGCCGTTTGTTAGGGACGTCCCATTTATTTATATTTGTATTTTTTTATTCCAATCAGATTTTTCTCTGCTATGCAATATCCAAACAACCGTTGAAAACGCACGCACGCACACACGAACACACACACACAT
This sequence comes from Vipera ursinii, assembly GCF_947247035.1. Lineage (NCBI taxonomy): Eukaryota > Metazoa > Chordata > Lepidosauria > Squamata > Viperidae > Vipera > Vipera ursinii. Next base: position 16,244,636 of record NC_139525.1, read on the forward strand.
ACGCACGCAGCCCACACGCAAGACACGCGAGGACCCCCTACCCAGTCCTGATGGGTTGACTCGAGCCAGCCAAAATGGCTTCTCGCCACCCCAGTTCAGCACCTCCAGCGTCGGACAGCTCCCCGGAAGCAGCCGGCCTTCCAAGGCGCCCCTGAGACGCCCCCCAGCCGAGGAGTTTTTCGGGGGGGGGGAGAAACGTGATGGGGGTGTCTTGCGCATGTCAGGTAGAACGCGTGACAGACAAGAGAGGAAACCTTCCCATCCTTCAGCGTTGCCTGTTTGTTCTCCACCCCCTCAAGCAGGTTGTGTAATTCGTGGGTTGGGGGGGAGGTCTGTTGAGGGACTCCTCCCCCCATTTCCAGCAGTGCAACCCACTGAGCGGATCTACAGGCCTAAAAGCACTTTAAATTCATAAAGTCTCACTGTGTGTGACTAAGGCAACCCCCTTTGTCTTTGAAGGTGACTCTTGAAATAAGGAGAGGAGGGGGGCGAAGTAGGCTGACATACAATGAGCTTACAATGACGGAGAACACGGAAACCGCAGGTAGTAGATACGATTTTTGAACTCTTCCCCTTTTGCTGTTCTGATTCAAGGGAAATCAATTCCTCTTTTAAACGGTCCGTTTTATTAAAGTCCCAGCTTTATTGAGCAGACGCCCTGCAGGGACCTTCAACTTAGCCAGCATGTTCTGTCGGTATAAATGTATGTGCGTAACACATCCCAAGAGCTTGTTTTGTTCAAGTCTATTTTCTCTGGGATGTGAAACTAGCAAATTGCCCTTTGCCTTTGGTTTTATTTGGACTAAGGAAAGGGATGCACTGCGGCCACTGGACTGCTGAGTAAAAGAAGGGAGAGAGGCTAATGGCCCAAGGAAAAAGCTGAGCTTTCAGACTTTCGAAACCTAAGCAAAAGGAATTTAAAGTGAACTGAGCATGCTCAGTCGCGGTGGAGTGCTGTATATGGGTTGCGGAAGGGCGGGGTGGGGGCCCTGCGGAAAAAGAACATCTGGCTGGGATGTCCCACCAAAGCATTCTTGCTGAAGGGGACGGTCTTCTCTTCGCTGCCACTAGACTGTCTTTGATTTGTTGAATTGACCTGTTGGATTTATATCACAACTTTTGCGGCCTTGTAGGGGGCAGCCAGGGAGGCTGAGCGGAGGAGGTAGGACGCCTGCAACATGATGCACAATAGCCCATGTGCAACGACACAGACACAGCTGCTCTTTCTCCCCTCCTCCCTCTTAGGAAAGACTGCCCCTAGTTCAAAGTCAAGCACTTTTCCTTGACCTCTTGCTCTCCGAAAGCCTTGGACCACAATTCCCATCAGGTCTAGCCAGCACTGAGGTTAGAGGAGTTGTAGCCCAACACCTGTAGAAGGCACCTAGTTGGAAAAGCTAAGGGTTATTTCCCCCCCCAAAAAAAGTAAAGAAACAGCAAACTGAAGTTGAATTCTATCATAGAGGCAGACCTTTAATGCTTTATCTTGTGTGTTTGTGTGTATTTTTGAAAGGAGGTCTATTTTGCATATGTCAGTGATCCACCCATACAGTGGGGTTCAAAACCCGATCAGCTTCCCTTCCCTCTTTCTCTTTCTTGTCACTCTCCTCTCCCCAGTTTGTCGGGCATCTCTTCAGGATTTTGAGAGGTGACTATCCCAGACATCTGGAGAGAAAGAGAAAGCTGCGACATCATTTGCATACAAGTATACCACCTTACGGGAAGTTGGAGAGGAGAGGGACGCTACCTTAACGAATCCCTCAAGAGGTCCAGACTTCTGAAAAGATTGGGTGGAAGAATGTTACTCCCCATTGTATCCTGGAGAGGCCAAGCTGCAGGCATGTTAATGCACCCTCCCCACCCACCCCCACCCACCCTACCCGCTTCAGTGCTCCTTGTTGAAGGGAGAGGTGCACTTGGATTCGCCAAAGGGATCCAAACTGCACCACTTGCTAGCTACCATTCCATGCGGGTTCACCCAAGCCCTTGCAATGCACTTTATGGACTATTGGGGTGGGGTGGGGGGAGAGTGAGAGGAAAGACACGAGAAATCAATGCTCTTCATTGCACTGCAACTCTATGGTGTATATTATTATACCTTCGTCTGTTGAGAGTAAATTATTTTTATTACTGCACATACAATGTTTGTGATTTGTCCAGGAATACTTAAAAGTTATTTTGACAAATAAAATTGAAAAAGAGAGATTAAATTCTGGGGCATTGTCCCCAAAACGTGCCAAAAGGATGTTTGGTTGTTGTCTCTTTTAGATATGCACTCTCACTGATGGCAAAAGTCCTGGTGTGATGACCCAGGGCACAGCACCGAGGCAATGCAGTCAGCTGGCAAACCAAACCGCCCTTTAATTGCTCCAAATTTTCCCCAAGTGCTCCCACATTTCTGGCAAGCCTCCAAACAAAGAAAGACACACACACATTCAGCCGCCTCTGGCTGCAAGCAGTTCCACACACAGTCTGATTAGAAGAGTAATTTACTCAAGGCCATGGAGATAACAAGAAATGACACTTACATCCAAAATCTAACGAGTCTGTGGAAATACAAGCTTGCCTGAGCAGTTTCAGAAGAGAAGCCAAAATACAATCCGAGGTCTTTGAACATCCAAGCAATGTTGTCAGTCAGTCCAATGGTCAGAGTTTCTGGGTTTCCAAGCAGAAATCACAACAAGAAACAAGAGATCAGCAACAACACACAAAACTCCAAGGAACCAGCGTTTGTTCCCGACAAATGCCTCTCCCCACAGTCTCAGTCTCCAGGTGGCCTTGTGGAGAGGGGTGGGATGCTCTCCTCCGGAGTAGTTGAGCCTGCCTGCATTGTTCTCTCCTTCTCTCCACTCTCCGTGCTCTAGGACAGGGCTTTTCAACCTTTTCACCCATTGTACCACTTTTAGGATATGGCAACATCCGAGGACCACCAGTCGCCTAGCAAGGTGTCAAAAACTTGATGACCAAAAAAAAAAAAGGAAAAAAGTGATGAAGTACAGGTAGTCCTTGACTTACAACAGTTCACTTAGTGACTGTTCGAACTTACAATGGCACTGAAAAAAATGCCCCCCCCAAGCCACAGCCGAGCAAGACACCTGCCTGCCCACCCGGCGGCGCTCTTCCTCCTGTCCGAGGTTTTCATTGTTGTGACATTTCTGTTGAGGATTGGTAGTGGGGGTGGGGTGGGGGGTGTTTGGTTTTTATCCCCTCCCCCCCGCTGGGTGGTTGCAGCAGGTTTTGGTCACTTCACATGACCCTGGGACATGGTGACCGTCATAAATATGAATCAGTTGCCAAGCATCTGAATGTAACTCACAAGACCCTGGAGATGCTGCAACATTCCAGCTGATTGGTGCTTCTTCTGGGCTCAGAAGCGCCAGGATCAGCACCGAGCTCCAGCTGATTGGTGCTTCTTCAGGGCTCAGCAGAAGCACCAGGATCAGCCCGAGCTCCAGCTGGAGCCTGGCACTGATCCTGGTGCTTCCAGTGAGCCCTGACAGCCCTGCAGCTCCAGCCGTCTCTCGCTCAGGCTTCTGCGGTGCTGTTCAACTCATTCCCCTCCCCCGCTACCCCTTTTCTAGGATGGTCGCGTACCACCTGCCAGGTGCCAGTGTACCACAGGTGGAGCCCGTACCACTGGTTGAAAAGTCCTGCTCTAGGATCAGGAGGGGGTGGCCCTTGCTCATCGCCTGAGCTCTGTCTCTCCTGTTCATCCTGTCCCAATCCTGAAGGGCCCTGGCCTGCCTCGGCCTGCTCTTCCCCACGTTCCTCTGAAGCTACAGACACCTCTCCCTCGACCTCCATAGGGTCCCGTTCCAGCTCATTTTCCTCAGCAGATTCAGGCTCCGACGGAGGCAGGAGACCTGGTTGTGTTCAGACCTTGGTGCTCTCTGAGCTTGCTTGTTTTCTCACAGATGTTCCATTGCCCAACTAGGTAACCTGATCAGTGCAATCAGGAGTACTGATGAGGTTACCTAGTTGGGCAATGAAACAGCTGCAAGAAAACCATCCAACTCAGAGAGCACCAAGGACCCCACAGTTCAGCCTTCAGCTACAAGTCTTCTCTTCTCTTCTATTTGGACATCATGCTGCTCAACCAACTAGCCAACCACATTTTTGGCATGCTTGGCATGCTATGATGACCAAGGAAATGGGATTATTAGCGGCATTGTGTAAAGTTGGCCTTGGGTATTGAGATGTGGCTATTTGACCACTATTTCAGACTTGCTTCCTGTTCTAAAAGCTGGCACAGGATCTGATCTATACACCAGGGGTCCTCAACCCCTGAGCCACAGACCAGTACCGGTCCGTGGCCTGTTAGGAACTGGGCCACAGAGCTGGAGGTGAGCTAACCACCCAAGAAAGCAGAACTTTTCAGACAATGCCTGTTTCAAGAGTTCTGCTTCCTTGGGTGGTTAGCTGAGGTGGGTCCTTACAGAAACTGTGCATATATAGGATCCAGGTTGTGTTCTCCATCTCCCGCCCCCCCTCCTCCTCCTCCTGGTCCTTGGGAAAAATTGCCTTCCACAAAGCTGGTGCCTGGTGCCAAAAAAGGCTGGGAACCTCTCAGTTTAACCTCCCCAGAGATCTGCAACAGTCCAGCTTATACAATGTATGCCAAAAAAAATCCAGGGATTCAGTTAGTGGTGGGATTCAGTCGGTTCGCACCACTTCGGCAGAACCGGTAGCTCATTTTTTGTTGCCTGGGCCCAGAACAGACTTCTGGAAGTGCCATCCACACTGAGAACCAGTTGTTCAGAGATTTGAATCCCACCACTGGATTCAGTCATGTGGCCACAACTCACCTCTTGACATTCTTTGCCACCCCCACACCGATGCCCTGAACCTCAGAATGTTCCAAGATCAAAAGAGCCATTCCTGGCATGGAATAAAAGAGAAATTTCCATCTGTTTCGCTCCAAGTACTCGTTCAGACTCATTAGTTTTGTCTGAACCTCTGAACAAAATGGGCCAGTCTTGTGCGATTTATCCCATAAAATCTCCCCCCCACACACACTTCATAAGATGTTATAGATATTGCTTGGCAAGCTGGAATTGAGTTCTTTGCCAAAATATATTTGCTTCCATTCCTGGTGGTGCTTCTAGCTGAAACTGGAAAACAAAAGAGGACGAGCTTCAGAGGAAGTGTTGCCATAGCAGATGAGCAGATGGCAGAGAACCTCTTTGGGATCTGTTGCGCTGGAGACACGATTATGACTCACCAACAGCAGTTGGACCATACCTGCTGGAGACCTTTGCTCCAAGTGTCAGCCATCCCCCCTCAGTCATCTAAGAAAGGCTTCCGGCCATTTGCTTTTGCCAAGGTTATACTTTACTGAAGCTTAGGTGGTTATAGAAGGAGCTTCAGGTTTTCCCGTGCAAACAGTGCAAAGAAAAATTTCACCTCCCCCACCAGCCAACCCCCACCCCCACCCCCAGTTATCTGCAAATGTCCACTCAGGTGCTTGTATATTGTTTAGGAAACAGGTTCTCTGTTCCCAGTTCTGCATATAAGCAGGCATATACATAGAATGAAGGCTACTGCTAAGCTTGTAAGACGCCCTGAATCTTCGGAGAAGGGCGGGATATAAATGGAATTAAAATAAAAAATAAATAAAAAAAATATCGATAGTTGACTTTGGTTGGCTGAGGCTTCTCATAAGGCTGAGTTGGGCTTCCATTCCCCCTCCCCCTTCATCCTTACCATCCAATCTTTCCCTCTTCCTCCTCTCCCCGTTTGCTACTTTCAGGCTGTCAGCTCATGGACAGGTGAGATGCAGCCATGATGACACCAACTTTCCTCCCTGAGCTGCTGTTCCATTTCCTGTTAAGATCCTTACCCAAAATGATGCAAGGACTTTCTCTGCATTGTAGCCAACCAGCATCCTCAGGATGATTTGGGTAGAGATTGAGCCCCAGGGGCAGATATGGTAAGATGGTCCTAGGATGATGGGCAAGATAATCCGGAGGTCCAGCCATTGTTGCAATGCAGGCTATGAAGCCTGTTGTCATTACTGTCACTGGGCCATCGAAATGTTTGGATGACTCTACAAGAGTTTAAGGGACGCGGTGGCTCAGTGGGTTAGGACGTTGAGCTTGTTGATCAGAAGGTCGGCAGTTTGGCAGGTCAAATCCCGAGTGCTGCGTAACAGAGTGAGCGCCTGTTACTTGTCCCAGCTTCTGCCAACCTAGCAGTTCGAAAGCACGTAAAAATGCAAGTAGAAAAATAGGGTCCACTACGGTGGGAAGGTAACAGCGTTCCGTGCGCCTTTGGCGTCTAGTCATGCCGGCCACATGACCACGGAGACGTCCTTGGACAAGCGCTGGCTCTTCGGCGTTGAAACGACTAGCACGCATGTGCGGGGGAACCTTTACCTTTACCTACTTACAAGAGTTTAAGTCACTAGAGGAGAAATCGTGATCACACACTATGCCTTAAGTCCATGCTAAGCCTTACTAGTCCATACTCAACACAACCTGGGGAGAAGCTCAATTTTCAGAAGCTTTTCCTCTTCCACTGTTCCTGCTTGTATCTCCCTTTCAATTGGTGGATGATGTTCCTCAACCTCTCATAAGGCATCGTCACCACTTCCTCCCCATCTTGACTTTTCACGTCCTGTTCGGACACCTACCAAGTTTCAGTAAACCAGCGAAATCAGAAAGCCAACTCATTTTTCCTTCTACTCCTCCTGCTCCTCCTCTTCCTCTTCCTCCTTCTCCTGCCCCTCCTCTCTCTGTCTCTCGCACCCAGAGCCTGATTTTCATTGCAAAAAAAAAACAAACACCCCAGGGAGATCAACAACCACAGGAGAAAAAAAAATACTCTTAAAATTTTAATTTCCTTTATTGTTATTGTTACCAACATGCATAAAGTGTCAACAGTTTGGATTTATTGTGCACAACATTTCCTGGGGAGAAAATAACGAAAAGAAACGTAATTGTTTAACTAGCAGCTTTCGGCTGTTTGTTTGTTTTTCTACAGGCAGGAAAAGAAAAATAAGAATCCATCTGAAACCATACAGTTTGGTCCTGTTTGGTCAGTATCGAGGCAGGCAGAACCCATGAGGCTGGGAACACACGCCTTACGGATAGCGAAACTCTGTACAGTAGAGAGATACAAGTGGCAAACATCTACTGATTTACTGACGATATGCACGTAGTTAGAACAGCACTCCAGTAAATGGCAGACAGCACTTTGAGCTACTGCAATTCGTCAGCTTTAGAATAGTGTGAAATCAAATACTTAGAAGCAATGTGCAAACCTCCACGTGGCAAGTTATACCCGTTTCCCACCACTCAGTCCCTTTGAAGAGAAATCAAATATAAAATAACTTTCTTCTTTTTAAAAAAAAGAAGACACAAGCAGAAGAAATATGGACTCGGCTCACTTGCTTTGTGGGTCTCACGATCATCCACGCTGAAAGTAGATTTCAGCAGCGGTTTAAATATTTTAAAAATAAAATGGAGAACTCCATATTTCAGGTCAGCAAACTACGAGATAATAGATACATTAGATCTTGATGTCCTACCCCAGGGGTCCCCAAACCTTGGTCCGTGGACTGGTACCAGGCCGCGGCATGCCAGTAACTGGTTCGTACAAACAAGCAAAGCCCCATCTGCGGGATACAGGCAACATACAAAACCAGGCCCCCTCCGGTCCGTGGAAAAACCTCTCTCCACAGAACCGATTCCTGGTGCCCAAAAGGTTGGGGACCTCTGTCCTACCCCATGTAGGAGATACCTGGTTGATCATCGCTGGAAATCAATGAAGTCAAAGTGGGAGAACCTGGAGGCCTGAGATGTGGTTGAACTTCACATCTTCCTTTGGACTCAGTGTTTCTCAGCCTAGGGAAGTTTAGGAAGTGGGGACTTCAACTCCCAGAATTCCAGGAGTTGAAGTCCACCCATCTTACACTTGCCCAAATTGGGAATCACTGCTCTGATGGAAAGAACAGATCTATAAGCTTGGATTCGCTGGACTTTCTCAGAGTCTTTCGAAGTTCAGGAAGTTAGAATAAGCAGAAGCGCCCTTGTATCATTTTTGGTTATGCATCAGTTTTTTATTTCTCAAAACAAGAGTGGAAACGTCAGTTGGGATTTCCCTGGGAGCTCAGCTCTTCCTTCCTTCAAAGAAACTCAGCCACCCCATAGCCCCAAATGGCCACTAATATCTTGCCAATGAAATTTGGTTATTTTGCCACCAAATCTTGGCATTGGTATTTCAAGCCTTTGAGGGTTTTGGAAGGCAAGAAATACCTCCCTTTGGAGTGGCTTTTAAAGGCTCTCCATTCACCTGCCCCTTCCAAATGTATACCTGGCTCCTGATCCTTTCTGTGAAGCCATTATCACTCTGGCAATATCAGCTAAGACTTTCAGCTAGTTGTAGAACCTGATTGTAGACCCCTATCCTAAGACTCCGTGCAACCTGAGTAATATCATACTAAAGAACAAGGAGAAACTCAAACACTTTGGCCACCTAATGAGAAGGAAGGACTCACTGGAGAAGAGCCTAATGCTGGGAAAGATTGAGGGCAAGAGAAGAAGGGGACGACAGAGAATGAGGTGGCTGGATGGAGTCACTGAAGCAGTAGGAGTGAGCCTAAATGGACTCCAGAAGATGGTAGAGGAAAGGAAGGCCTGGAGGAACGTTGTCCATGGGGTCGCGACTTCGCAACTAACAAAAAGAACAAGGAAGATACCTTGATCATTAATAGTTTAGTTGATCCATTTTACCCAAAATGTTAGAATGTGGACACGTAACCACTATATCCTGTTATTAGATGAGCATGTAGCAAAGAACAACTTCTGATGTTTTCCAAAGACTGCTTGACCAATCACCACATCAAATGTCTCCATGGCTTTTCCACTGCGTCCCAGGCTGGGACATTTTGCAGCTTGTGGCTGCTTCACTTTGTGCAATCCTTTTGCTCCCAAAAAAGTGCCCTTGTGACTTTATCAAGAAGTTCCCATAAGTGAACTGCATTGAAGTACCTGCTGAGCAGCCCAAGACTTTGGGCCAGCAAGGTTCAACCCACATGTCAGGGAAAACAGTTAAGATCCAGATGTGGAAAGGATGGATCCATCCATCCATCCATCCATCCATCCATCCATCTCTGCAGAAAGAGGAAGGCAACCTCTTCAAGTTGCTCTGCCTTAAGGAAGAGGTTCAAAACTAGGTGCATTATAAGCAGCAGCCTGCAACTGGGCTCCTAACATCAGCTGATTTTCAAAATCTAGGACAACACCAGGCATCTCTATCCAGATGGGATTCCCCCCTGTCCTTCTCTCCTCCAAACAATATTCCCAGCAGTTCAGAGAACAGGCTTGTGCTGGTTGGAGACCTGAAGCCCTCTGAGTCCTCCTCCCTAGAGCCAAAGGGTGGTGGGACCTATCAGAAAATCAAACTGGAAGAGCTTGGATGCAGGATCCAGCAATGCTTCCAATGGCTGGTTGGTTGCTTCGTTACTTCTCAACCAACCATCGAAGCTCAGCTTCTGTTAGAGGAGAAATGCCTAAGACCAGCGCAGGCCTTTCCTGAAATTGCTGATCATTTTAAATGTGGCAGATGGGGAAAGAAATCTGATAACATTACTTCATCTCAGTCCAAGTATATTTAAATCAAATGTAAAAAAAAAATCTCATCCAATCCATCTGACTGTGCTCTTGATCCTCTCCCCCTTTCTTCTCCTCCCAGATCCTAACTTGTGTATCGCTAAAGATGGGTCTCCCTCTTCTATAAGGAGCTTAAGGCAATCGCGGGGAGGGGAGAGGGAAGGAGTGATGTCACACGTGTGATGACATCCTTGTGCAAATGACATCACAATAGCACAGCATTATTGTGGTTTGTACTAGACACCCAGGCTAAGAATCAGGGCAACGTAGAAAATGCTATTTTTGATAGAACATCTGTTTCTTTGGCACCAATTGCTCAGGTCAAAGATCCTGCATTTCTCTTGAATCCGCATCCTAAGCTCACCACTGCCTCCATCTGAGGAGCTGCAGGGAAATAATTCTCTTTGCTTGAGCTTTATCCCTCCTCCCAGCTGCACCCCCTCCTTGCCAGGGAGGACCCCGAGCTTAGCGATTCTTCCTTTCCCTTTCACACAGTTCTTCTCATTTATCATCTCTGCTCTAAATTTAGCCCAGGACTGCCAACATTTTCTTTGTTCCTGCCAGGGAAAAATAATGACGTAGAGGGGGGGGGGAAATGACAATAAAACAACATGTAATCAGAGAACTAAATCTGCAAAAAGACAGGGTCAATAATCTTTGTTTTCAGTTGTGCGTTTTTAATCTCTGAGGACAAAGCTTCCTGCTCTTCTCTGGTAGAGCCGAAGTCCCCGGCAGAAGTTGCAGCCCACGGACTACACTGGATTGGGAATAACTGCAAAAGGGACTGTTGCAAACATTGAAGCCAGCCTCCAATAACTGTCTTCCCATTTTGAGGCAGGCAGACCATCTGTTTAGCAAGCGCTTCAAGTTACGACAGCACGGGAAAAAATATTTACAACCAGCCCTCACACTTATGACCATCATAGCATCCCCACAGTCACGTGATGAACATTTGGAGGCTTGGCAACTGGCAGGTGTCTATGACGGTTGCAGCACCACAAGGTGATCACCATTTCTGACCTTCCCAAACCAGCTCCTGACAAGCAAAGTCGCTTGGGGAAGCCAGATTCTCTTAGCAATGACAGCGAATCACTTAACAGCCATGGCAAAAAAAAGGTCATAAAATTGGGCAGAGGCTGAAGTAGAAGCTCCAGTATTTTGGCCACCTAATGAGAAGAGACCCTGATGTTGGGAAAGACGGAAGGCAAAAGGAGAAGGGGATGGTGGAGGAGGAGGAGGAGATGGTCAGGCAGGGTCACAGATGCAATGAGCATGAATTTGGGCAAGCTCTGGGAGGCAGTGGAGGATGGGCAGCCTGGCGTCCTATGGTCCACGGGGACGTGAAGAGTCGGACATGGCTTAGCAACTGAACAACTGAACCTCAGAATTCTCTTGCTCCGGTCTCTTCCTGTCTGTTGTCCTGATGTGTTGAAGAGCACCCCCTCCCCAAAAAAACCCCTTTGTCTCTTCCACAATTGCTAGGAATGAGCTCCTTATTTTTCCCAAGTCAGCCTTAACAAGGATGGTTCACCTGCCTGCCATTTTCTCAGCTCTCCTTCCTCCACCTGGAGGTTTCATTTGTTAAAATAATTTCCACCTAGTGGGCCTATTAGGCGGCACACATCAATTTAAAATCCAATCAAAAATTAGGACAGCCATAAAAAGCAACGATGTATTCATGCCAGATGCCTAAATTAGTAGCTGAATTGATTTGTTTTCTGAGTGTGCACAATTTGTTGAGCTATAAACTGATGGAGTGGCCTGGGCTCCTTCCAATGCTTATGCACATTCCCACATCAACCCTAATCAACTGATAAGCCTCACCTTGTACAAAACCAGCTAGTAGAATAAGGGGATTGATACAAAATCAGCCAACACAGCAGAACTAAAGAAAACTGCCTTAGCCAATTAATTAAAACTCAAGTGTCAAAAAGAAGGGTGATATTTCCCCAGTTTTTTGTGGTAATGCAAAGAAGTCCCTTTGTTATAGCACAATAGCAATAGCACTTAGACTTATACACTATCTCACAGTGCTTTACAGCCCTCCCTAAGCGGTTTACAGACTCGGCCTATGGCCCCCAACAATCTGGGCCCTCATTTTACTGAACTGGGAAGGATGGAAGGCTGAGTCCACCTTGAGCTGGTCAGGACTCAATCAATCAGAATAGTTGGAAGGGACCTTGGAGGTCTTCTAGTCCAACCCCCTGCTAAAGCAGGAGACCCTATACCAGGGGTCTTCAAACTTGGCCCTTTTACGACTTGTGGACTTCAACTCCCAGAATTCCTCAGCCAGCTTGACTGGCTGAGGAATTCTGGGAGTTGAAGTCCACAAGTCATAAAAGGACCAAGTTTGAAGACCCCTGTACTAAGAGATGGAGACCTTTAACTTTGATCAAAGCCAAGGAGTTTGAAGACAAAGCAGAGACCTCAGCCACCGCAGCAAAAATACATACTATTTCTGAAAGGATGTTTTTGGTAAAGGACGCAGGACAAGGGACCAGCAGCATAGCTGGGAAGGAAAAACTCTTCGAAAGGTAGAGATAAAGCAATTAAAGATCTTAGGGGCAAATGAAGTCATTAATATCTGTAGTTTGTGTCCGAATACAATATAAAAGCAGCTAGAGGAGGAGAAATGGCACGCTGAGGAATTCTGGGAGTTGAAGTCCACAAGTCATAAAAGGGCCAAGTTTGAAAACTCCTGCCCTATACCATTTCAATCTCACTACTTAGGTTGGAAGAGCTAGGTTTTTAAAGAGTCAGATGTAATTATTTGTTCCTAAGAGCACGCAATTTGTTTTTGTTTTTTTGTTTTTGGCATAATAATTATATCACTTCCCACGAAGACAGTTTATCTGGGCAATTTGTTTAATTCTCTTTTAATTTTTGTATTTCTATTTATATATGCCCTGTTCACCGCCCTGAGTCCTTCGGGAGAAGGGCGGTATACAAATTTAATAAAATACAAATACAAAATACAGTCCTGGAAGTGACAGTTTGATAGAGGCAGCTATCAAACCACGAAGACTGGAAAAAGGTGACATCTGGTGTCATCAGGAAATGGTGACAACTTAAAACTGAAAGTGATAATCCATTTGTGGAGTCTTAAGTGGGACTAAGGACTAGAATATAAGCCCCGTTTGAAAGCTTGGGCAGTCTTCAGCTATTGTGGCTATGAAGCCCTGAGTGTGTTGCTTCCTGGTCTGAAGGGGTAAATCCAGACACCTCATCCATTTGATTGGAAGTATTTGACTCCAATATTTGACCGGCAAGTAATTCAATGGTATTGCATCTCCAAACTGAATCACTGAAGCAAACCAGCAGATTACTTCAAAATTTGAAGATACAATGGATATTTTGAGCATGAGAAAACAAGCCTTTTCTCCATTGGTTTGAAAATCCAATTCAAATTATTAAACTAAATTAAATTACATGGATTTGCTAACCTGAGTTAAAGGTGAAATTGAGCACAGTGAAAAAATTAATCAGTGGAATGGTTTCCCTCCAGAAGTTGTGGGTGCTCCGTCACTGGAGTTTTTAAAGAAGAGATTGGACAGCCATTTGTCTGAAATGCTGTATGGTCTCCTGCTTGGACTAGAACAGGAGTCTGCAACCTTGACAACATGTAAGACTTGTGGACTTCAGCTCCCAGAATTCTGGGAACTGAAGTCCACAAGTCTTACATGTTATCAAGGTTGCAGACGCCTGGACTAGAAGACCTCCAGAGTCCCTTCCAACTCTGTTATTCTGTTAAGTCTGACTAATATCCCCAATTTAAATTTGATTAAGGGTTCCAAATCTCCATTCCTTTATTTGCTTCTATTTGGGGTATTTAAGAGGAAAAAAAGAAGAAGAAGAAGGATTAGCCAAATTCATAGGCAGAAAAATGAGAGAAGCGCTGCTGGCTTCAACAGCCGTGCAGCAAAGGAGACAGCCTGCGGTTACGTAATGGATTCATTTTTCATCCAGTGACCAGAGGGAAAGAACGTGAGCTACTATGAAGGAGAAGGAGAAGAAAAATTAAAGTTCCATATTGCAAATTGGACTTCAGAAGGATACTGTCTTCAAAAAGTAATCTTGTTTAATCCAGCAAGCAGATGCTATTCAGCCAAGCTAGATGTCAACGCTGCTAACATCGGATGTTCTTGCTTCCAACTGAACTAAATTAATCAGTTATAGTTGGAAAGCGTATTTTAATGAAAAGGGAGGGAGGGAGGGAGGGATCATTTAAGTAATCACTTTGGTCATGCCACTTATGATTCCCTCTAGGGCTTTAACTACTGAAAGTTTGTGGAACATTGGTTAGCATCCTTTCGGGAGTGAAAATAGGGGACTGGAACTGAATAATTAGCAGGAATCTTTTAAGGAGTCCCATGTTTCATAGAGTAGAATAGAGTTGGAAGGCACCTTGGAGGTCTTCTAGTCCAGCCCCCTGCTCAAGCAGGAGAACCTATGCCTGTGGTGGCGAACCTAAGGCACGTATGCCACAGGTGGCACGCAGAGCCCTCTCTGTGGGCACGGGCACCGTCGCCCCAGTCCTAGGCCTTCAGCTGGGTTTTATCAAACCTTTTCGCTTTAGGCCTCCACCGCCATGTGCAAAAAAAAAAAGGTTCAATCAATTTCAACTTCTCGCAGGAGAAAAAAAGATCTCACAAAGTTGGAATTGATTGATTGAACTTTTTAGTCCCACCAAGTCTGCCGTTACCACTGCAGCCATGCCCACCCAATGGGCCACGCCCAGCCAATTGACCACACCCAGCCAATGGGCCACGCCCACCCAGCACCTGACAATACATAAGTGGGTTTTGGGTTGCAGTTTGGGCACTCAAAGTCTCTAAAAGATTCGCCATCACTGACCTATACCATCTGACAGGTGATTGTCCACTCTCTTCTTAAAAATATCCAGTGATGTTAAGCTGCTAAGCTGTTCCACGGGTTGATTGTCCTCACTGTCAGGAAGTTTCTCCTTAATTCAAGCTTGCTTCTCTCTTTGATAAGTTTCCAACCTTTGTTTCTCGTCCTTCCCTCTGGTGCTCTGGTGAACAACCTGGCCCCCTCATGAACAATCCCAGACTCAGGAATGTCATTTAGCAATATTAATCTCTACATGGCTCACTCAGTCTTCAAATACCTGCAGATTCCTTCCTTCCTTCCTTCCTTCCTTCCTTCCTTCCTTCCTTCCTTCCTTCCTTCCTTCCTTCCTTCCTTCCTTCCTTCCTTCCTTGCAAACTCTGCCAGTTCCAGATCCAGCAGAAATCACTTACACCGGAGAGGGGGAAGAGAGTAAAAAAGTCAAGAAGGCAGCCATGGATGAATGTTCGCAGCCAATACCTGACTTTTATGACACAACCAACATACCCAGAATGTCCTGGAATTGCATTTTATTGGGTGACGATCACCTCTGGTCCTTGAGGTTACCCAAGAACATACAACTCTCTTTCAAAGCATTCCAGCCCTCTGTAGCAATAGCATTTAGACTTATATACCACTCCACAGTGCTTTACAGCCCACTTTAAGTGGTTTTCGGAGTCAGCATATTGCTACCCCCCCTCCCAACAATATGGCTCTCCATTTTACTGACCTTACATAAGGATGGAAGGCTGAGTCAACCTTAAGCCGGTCAGGATCGAACTCTTGGCAGTGGGCAGAGTCAGCCTGCAATGCTGCATTCTAACCGTTGCGCCACCACGGCACTATAGCTACTGATCCACTCTTGAGATATACACTACAGTAAGCACTACATTGCAGGATCTGGGGATTTTGTCAGAACATTGAAAACAGTGCTGTGGTGCCATAATGCTGTTTTTACCATTCCCCTCCCCCTCTTTGATCACCCCTGAAGATCCTTCTGCTGCAGATCTCCTTGGCCACTGGACCACTTAACGTGGACCCTCTGGAGAATCTTAACTAGACACGATTATGGAGGAGCGGTTGAATTGCATGCATCCTTGTCCAAACGTATTGCTTCTCAAAAGAGCAACACACCCACAATCCAATCTTTTTGCATGCAGTTTTTTGCAACAACCTGATTAAATTTGGTCTCAAGCGGTCTCATCTCCGCTGGTCTTGGCAGTTCCGGCAAGGAAAGGAAGAACACAGTCCTTGGAGCCATTTTCCTTCCTGCCAAACGTTTTTGCCAGCCAAATCTTGCAGAGTTCTGACTCCAGCCTCCCCAGCCTGATTGGTTTTGAAATAATATTTTTATTTTCTTCACTTTTGCTCTGGGTCCCATGGAGTTGTTAGTAATTAAATCAGTACAAAACTGGCTCTCTGATATGTATATTATTTTCTCTTTTGTGAGCATCTTATACAAGTCAGCAGAGATTTAAAAAGAAGTGGGAATCAAGCTATCATTTTAAATAAACTTTCTCTCTTTTTCTTTTTATATAGATACAGATATATTTAAAGCCCACTATATAAACACTGTACAATATGAAATAATTACAAATTAACTCTGTTAAGCTACATAATCCCACACAAGCTATGACTTGATAATTAATCACACAATATGCATAGCTTGGGCCTCCTTGCTAACATGGCTTCTTCTGGGTCAGCTACACTACCCCACTTGCCCAGCCATTCCTACTAACTGTCCGGTATTATTGTCTAGTTATCTCTCATTTAAAACCCAGAGGAGTCTCAAACTGCTAACAACCTTTATACCTCCAACTAACGTCACACCTTGCTGGGTTATTTCCTACGTCGGACCTATCTTAATGTTATAAATACAGACGGTCCTTGACTTACGGCCACAATTGTGCCCAAAATTCCCACTGTTAAGTTAGAGTTTGTCAAGTGAGGTTTTCCCCATGTGACCTTTCTTGCCACAGTTGTTAAGTGAATCACGGCAGTTGATAAATTAGTCACCTGGTTGTTAACTGAATCTGGCTTCCCCATCGACTTTGCTTGTCAGAAGGTCGCAAAAGGGGATCGCACGATTCCTCGGGACATGGCGACCGTCATAAATACGAGTCAGTTGCCAAGCATCTGAATTTTGATCATGTGACCACGGGGAGGCTGCAAAGGTCGTAAGTGTGAAAAATGGTCCCTTTGTAACTTTGAATGGTTCACTAAATGAACTGTTGTAAGTCGAGGACGACCTGTAATGATCTAGTTCACTGCGGATCTGACATCTGGACTCAAGAATCTGCCTGGTACTAAATCAGAATTTCTCAGCCTTGGCAACATGAAGAGTTGTGGACTTCAGTTGCCCAGCCAGCCTGCAGATGCAGCAACTGAGGCTTGGATGTTCTACAGGTAAAACCGATCCTTTGTCCCTCTCTATCCAATCTTCTGCCATCTTCTCTGTCCAACCTTGTACCTTGACAATGAAGAAAGCGAGGACGGAAAGTCACTTCTGCTCATCGTGGGCTCCACTGCTTTCCGGTGAAGCCGACCTGAAGACTGATGGGGAGCAGATTGGATGGAGAAGATGGCAGTGATCCGTGATGCAGAGAGGGCTGATCCTGCTAAGGGCACCTCTGGGGCTGGATAGATCTGCCAATATGAAAACAGGAGGACAGCAGAACCTATTTATGGTGGGGCTAGCATGTCAGAGGCCTTCAGCTGCATAAGACATCACACCCAGTAGAAAGCCCTGCTGCATTTTCATTGATGCTCTCGGGGATCCGTAAGGAATGGAAGGGGTGTAGCTGAACAGAGTGTAAGAATCCTGGATCCAATTCTGACCCGGGAAAAAGCTGTACGTCATAATGTCAACAAACGATGCACAGATTCATAAGATGTTTAGAAATTTTGATCGTCCTTGAAGGCTTTGAAGGCCAAAGAACCAAGCCAACGAGGGGAAATATGACTCAGTCCAACTCTGGCTTTGAGACCTTTGGCAATCACACCATCCCCACACACCCATCCGGGACCCCCACTCTGAATCTTAAAATGTTTGCTTTTCAGCCAGGGGATGTGAAAGAGGAACCTCTGGAGCCTCAAAAACCCATGCCCAAACCCCAATTCCATTCGTAACTAACCAAGCATTAAAACGCACCATTCCAGCACACAAAGAACCTCAGCTGGAAATCCCTACAGTTGTCCTTGACTTACAACAGTTTACTGACCATTCAAAGTTACGACGGCATTTAAAAAACATGACTTATGACCATTTTTCACACTTATGACCGTTGCAGCATTCCCATGGTCATGTGATCAAATTCAGACACTTGGCAACTGACTCATATTTATGTTGGTCGCCGTGGGGTCACGTGATCGCCTTTTGCGACCTTCTGACGAGCAAAATCAATGAGGGAAGCCAGGTTCACTTAACAACCATGTCACTAATTTAAGAACTGCGATGATTCGCTTAACAGCTGGAGCAAGAAAGGTCATAAAATGGTCGCTTAACCCATGTTCCACTTAGCAACATACAAGTTTGGGCTCAATTGTGGTCCTAAGTCAAGGGCTACCTGAACCCCCTCCCTTCTGCCTGACGACGTGATGTGCCCCAAATCTAGGCATATTTTCCACAATGCTCCTTTCAAGAGAGCTGAAGCCCTGTGTACACATCTGTTCCCTGAAGGACAGTCCTCGCTTTGCAACTGTTCATTTAGTGACCGAAGTGACAACAGCACTGAAGAAAGTGTCTCGTGACTGTTTTTCACTCCTGTGATCCTTGCAGCATCCCCCCGTGGTCACGTGGTCAAAATTTAGACGCTGGGCCACTGACTCCTATTTACAGTAGTGGCCAAAATTGTGGAAACCTTTTGGGAAAAGTGTATTTTCGAAGTTTCATGGCTAATAACACCACTTTTTTTTTTGTAGTACCGTAAAATTATATATTAAAGGAAAGATAATTTAATCAAGAATGTAATGCAACAAAGATAATCGTTCAATTATCTGTACTGTATTCTACGAAAAGTTATAGCCAAATAGCCAGAACAAGGAAGCACAACTTGCTTAGGTTGATATCAGATAGCTTTCCGTCATCTGATTGTAGCCAATGAGCACAAAGATTTAGAGAGCCAATTGGGTGTCATCTTGTTTTGGCAATGAGCCAATCAGATCACAACAGGATTTGGTTCTTGATGTCCTGTATTGAAGCCGGAGGAGAATATTTGTCAGTGTGCCATGTGATCGCTATCAAGTTGGTTGGAGTTTTTTTGCGTTCTTTCATTGAGTGAGCTTGTAAAACGTAACAAAATTAAAGTAATAGTGCAAAGAGTTGACCAGACGCCCAGAAAGCGATGTAAAATAGTATTATTAAGTGAACAAGGCTACAGATATAAAGAAATTAGAAGAAAAATTAGTGGAAACTTAAACCAAAGTTGGCATTTCTACTGTACACTTATCCCAAAAGGTTTCCACAGTTTTGGCCGCTACTGTATGACGGTTGCCCGGGGTCACGTGATTCCCCTTTAGCGACCTTCTGATGAGCAAAAGTAATGGGGAAGCCAGATTCAGTTAACAACCATGTTATTAACTAAGTGCAGTGATTCACTTAGCGACCGTGACAAGAAAGTTGGTAAAATGGGGCAAAATTCGCTTAACAACTGTCTCCCCTAGCAACAGACATTTGGGACTCAATTGTTGTCATAAGTCAAGAACTGCCTGCACAAGCTACATGGACCCCACCTCCCTGCAAGGCATGTGGAGAGTTTTCTTGGAGAAAAGGCGACAGCCTCAGAATGATCGGATGTCCATTAACGTAATTTCAGTTGTTCTCCCTTGGTTGACAAAGGCAAACCAACTTAGGCAAGGTGTAGCATACCAAAAAAAAAATTGCATATGCCAAAAATTGAGAGACAGACATTGTCCTTAACACGTCTCAGCAGTGGAAACACTTTAGTTTATCTTGATTGTCAAAACTGGATCTCAGCGCTCGCTCAAATTAAACCCAAAAGCTGTGAAAAACAATGAATCTGGAGGCAGTTTACAGCCTCACGCTCACCCAATTAAAAAAAAATTAGGTGATCTACAAAATACAAAAAAAAAATCCAAAAAGATATAAAAGAAAAACACAAAACACAAAGCAATCAGAACATTAAAAATGGGTGGTTATTTTTTGTTACACTTTTTTAATGTTCTGACTGCTTTGTGTTTTGTGGGGTTTTTTCCCTATTTTGTATTTTAGTTTTGTATTTTGTATTTTAACTTTATTCTGAATAAAATAAAAAATATAAGTAAAAAAAATAGGTGATCTTAGGAGAGAGGAATTGGCACTTGTTTTCATTCACTGCCAAATACTGATATATTTTTAAAAATTACCATTATAATCCTATGTACATTTAGCGAGTGTAAGCCCAACGGAACTCAATCAGGGCTTACTTCCAAATAGGCACAACTACAAAATTAGGTACTTATGAAAGGTGTGTGAATATCAGCTTACTTTGGTGGGAAATTTTAATTTTCAAGGCTGCTCAAGGATTTTAGGATGATTAAATCAGGAAAAAGCACACCATTAGCATCTTTCTGGAAAGAAAGATGCACTTTAAAACATCATGCTCTGTTGGTGATGGTTGACATTTTTATCTTATTTGGTTATATCAGCTCAAAAACCAGAATTTTCCGGTTATTATTTTGCAAACATTTTTTTCTGGATACACAAGTCATTTTACAGCAATTCTTTGTAGTTCTTCACAATTAGGGGGGGAAGTGGGGGGGGGGGAGAGGAGAAGGAGATGGAACATTTTCTCCATGGCAATACTGAGAAAAAAATAGCTATAGATCAGAATGCAAAATAACTCAGCAAATTAATTGTTGGCCAGGTTCTGCCGATGCC
The DNA here is from genome assembly GCF_947247035.1 of Vipera ursinii. Classification (NCBI taxonomy): domain Eukaryota; kingdom Metazoa; phylum Chordata; class Lepidosauria; order Squamata; family Viperidae; genus Vipera; species Vipera ursinii. Next base: position 16,264,970 of record NC_139525.1, read on the forward strand.
TTGGAGACTTGAAACTCTTATGGTTAGAAACATTCGTGGCTCGCTATCCACACGGTCACCTGGGTGAAAAATGATTAAAGTAGGGGGAAAAAATACTCCATCTTCCCACTAAGTAGAGTCAGAATATTCTTCTGGAGAACAGGGGATTTATGTTTTCTACAAGTAGAGTCAAAAGATCTTGCAATGCTGAATCACCTCCCCCAATGGCTGCTGATGTGGGATTTGTTCTCAAACTCCCTTGATCACATCTGAACTGGGATTGTCCTTTGTCCAGCTACTGCCTTCTCTTGCTGAGCTTATTTTTTTAGGCTTGTCCCGACTTACGTCATTTAGAAAAGAAGATGCTTAACTGCCAACAGTAGCAAGGCTCAAGCTCTTCCTACCGGCCATAATATGGCTTGCAGAATAAACTGTGGCTTATAGAATCCTATGCCGTTAGGCTGTTTCCCCGAGGTGAGGTCCTAAGGATGTGTGGATTCAGGCTCTCGTAAGCTGCGGCTAGCACAGCCAAGGACTTTGCAGGCTGGGGATTAGGGTTGTGATCAGCAGGTTGGGGAAGTGTGAAATCTACTGTCGTCCTGTTTTTCCCCTTCCCTTGCAAAGTGCGAGTAATTTGTCCCAGTCAATTTGCTTTCTGGAACTCGGTTGAAAGTGCTAGAAGCAATGGAGACAAACTCAAGAACGATTTACACCCATCTAACTTTGGAAACCACATTGTTGGCTTTTCCCGTGCTCTCTGATGAATGGGTCTCTCTAGAAAGGGCATTTGCTTCAATTTATCCCCTTAGTGTCTCTCAGTGAGGGCTCTCTAAATCTCTCAGGCCCAGGCTGAAATCTTGAGCGGGAATGAATTTCATGGCTGCAAAGGCACCCCCACACACACCCCCACACCGGTATGGTTTAAGGGGAAGGGAAGGCTGCTCCATTTTCCCAGCATGTTGGGAAAAAAAATCAGATGCCATTTTCACCAGTGGGAAAACTCGGGAGGAAGCCGGTCTTCTCCTCCCCCACCCCAGCCCAACCGTGCGTTTTGAAAAAATAAGGATCCGCAATGCCCGTCCGCCCACAAAGAGGCCACCTTAAAACATTGTCAACAACACAACATGGCACAAAAGCAAAGCTCCTGAAGACTGAGCTGCTCGGAGCAGCTGTGATTTACCTGCCAGGACGCCTGAGTCGCCTAGGCCCTGTGGCAGACAGGTAGCAGGGGAAAACCCGGGAGGCCTGGCCCCCCCACCTCTCCTGCTCCAAAGGCTGCCCACCGCCCCCTTCTTTAATCGGACCACTCATTCTCATCCAGCTCCGAGTCGTCGTCTGATTCGCTGTATTCCACAGCAATCCTTCGGGAGAGGATCGTGGCCACATCGTTGCCCACTGGCTCTTTTTTGGCTTCCTGTTCCCACTGCTCTTGGACTTTGCGCAGCTGGATTCCTGGGGAGGGGAAAAAGGAAGGTTTTTTTCCTCCAGGTCAGCCTAAGGAAGCGGATGCTTGGCACAAGCTGAGGTCTTGGACCGGCTTTGTCCCTTCTGGGTGTGATGCTTTTGGTCTAACGCAGGGGTCTCCTAGCGTGGCGACCTTAAGACTTCTGGACTCCAACGCTCTCAGCTTGAGTGCCGGCGCTGAAGGTGGATCCGCTTACCAACCCTACCCAAGGATGCTGGGACCCTACTTCAGGAAGAGAGGGCATCTGGTCTCTGCCAGCAGCAGCTTGCCACGGCCAACTCACTGTGGAACAAGTCGCCGTGGCCAGTTTGCCATGAAATAACTCACCGCAGGAAAAGAATTACACTGATATCCAAGAAATGGTGAAACAGAATCATGAAAGGATGCCAAAGGAGAGACAAAATGAAATACGAATGATAAAAATTAAAATAATGTTTTAATTATTTTAAATAAGTAAATTGAATGGTTAAATTGCCCTGTGGTGAGTTGTCTCACGGCAAGTTGGCAATAGCGAGACTTCACAGTGCTTTACAGCCCCTCTCTGAGCGGTTTACAGACTCAGCCTATTGTCCCCAACAATCCGGGTCCTCATTTTACCGGCCTCAGAAGGATGGAAGGCTGAGACAACGTTTGAGCCCGTCAGGATCGAACTGCTGGCAGTGGGCAGTGAGTTTGCCTACAATTATGCATTCTGACCACTGTGCCACTATGGCCATGGTGAACTGACCATGGCAAGATGACCCTGGTGAGCTGGGCATTGCAGGTTGTCCCACTCTGCCCTTTGGTTTGGGGGACAGGGTGATGTTCTCCTAATTTTGCTTCCTTTGCCAACTGCCTCCTGGCAGAAAGCCAGGGCCACTAAAGTCCATCAGCTCCAGCTCTGCAGGTGTGTCCCAACCGTAGGCAAAGCCAAGGCATTTACTCACCCCGGCGGATGGCAGCAAGCAGGTCACTCCTGGCATCGGTCATCGGAATCAGGGGCACCGGCTGCTTCCGGGATTCCACCGTCAGGGCAGGTGGCGAGGCTGTGTGTGCGGGGGAGGCCGAGATGGTGGGGGGCCCGGGGGGCGGAGGGGGAGGTGCAACAGGAGGTCCCATGGGGCCAGCCTGGGGGGGAGAGGCAGAATAGGGGCAGGGCGCAGCAGGGGGAGGGGTGGGCACATAGGTGGCATGGCTAACGGAAGGGGCCGCGTTGGGCACCATGGCGGAAGGTGCTGAGATGGGGCTGTCGAAGGCGGTTTGAGCCGAGGGGATGACTGGGGGTGGGGGCGGAGGAGCAGGCGGCACAAAATAGTCTGCCATTGGCACTGGTTGAGGACTGCAAAGAAAGACAGAGGGAGAGATTCACTTAACAACTGTGTGACTGATTTGACAACTGCAGTGATTCACTTCACAAGTGCCATGAAAAGTCATAAAATGGGGGCAAAACTCACTTAACAAATGTCTCGCATAGCAACATCAATTTTGGGCTCAATTGTGGTTGTAAATGAGGACTCTCTGCACCTTAGAAGCTCTGCCATTGTTGATAACCTCGAGGAATTTGGTAAGGAAATCTCTCTAAAACGGTGACAACGGGTTGTCCAACCTAAAGTAGCCTTAGCTGACTAAATTCCTTTCTTCCCTTCGAGTCTTGGATGGCCCATTTCCTTGATTTGGAGAGAAGCTTCTTAAGGCCAGAAGGTTCAAGTTTTCTAAATCTATTGACTGTCCTTTTAAAGCTTTTTGTTTCATGCAACCAATACATTTTTATTCCCCATAATCAATGAATGCAGATCTGTTCTAATATTTTCTGCTTTTGCCTCTAGGCAAGGAAAATAAAGGTCAAGGCTGTTTCTATGCTCATGTGATCCAAGGATTGTTGCTTATCTTAAAATACACGGCTGTCTTTTGCTGCGGACAAGGTAATGACCTTAACATGATGTTCTAACCAAAAAAGGCAAGGAAGCCATTTCTTTGCAGGCGAAGATCTTTTCCAATTCAAATCTGTGCTTTGCAGTATAATATCTCTTGGCTACCCTTAAATACGATGAGGAATGCTCAAAAGGTTTCCAAGAAAAGATTGGACAGCCATTTGTCCAGGATGGCATACAATCTCCTGCCTTGGCCAGGAGGTTGGACTAGAAGACCTCCAAGGTCCCTTCCAGCGCTAGGATTCTATGAAATATTCTCTGAAATCCACCATGCATATTTGTCTACTGCAGGGGTCCCCAGTCCCTAGCCCACTATTGGGCCACGGCCTATTTGGAATTGGGGAGCATGAGTGGCTGGCAGGAGTGCGTGTGCACGTACACACAGTTCATCTTGCACAAGTGGCACGCCGGCCTGCACGCATGCAAGTGCCCACAGGTTGAGCTGTGCACACACAGCCCAATTTGGAATACGACACAGACCAGTAGTGGGCTGCAGCCCCGGGGTTGGGGACCCCTGGTCTACAGCATCAATTCAGGCTGCTCTCCGTGGTCCTGATACTTTCCCCCCAAATATTTACCATCGAATTGCTGTTTTACTTAGAACATAGAATATAGAACATGGAATAATACAATTGGAATGGACCTCAGAGGTCTTGTAGTGCAACTCTCCTGCTTGAGCAGGAGACCCTACACTATTTCAAACAAATGGCTGTCCAGTCTCTTTTTGAAAGCCTCCAGTGATGGAGCAACCACAACTTATGAAGGCAAGCTATTCCGTTGGTTGATTGCTCTCACCGTTAGGAAATTCCTCCTTTGTTTTAGGTTGCTTCTCAAATAAACATCGATTTATGTATATTTGGCCATGGCCAATGCTATGCATGTCATAAGTGTAGCATCAACATGGAAATACGAATGGGCAGGAGCATTAGACTTTTCCCTTTTTATGCCTGCTCACCTTCAAGTCCTGGTGACTGTGTAGTGTTTAGGGCAGGGGGAATAACCTCAAGGACAAAAGGAAGGCTGTCTACCAAGACACTGCTCAGATAAGAGGGGCCTAAACCTGGTCCAAGAAGGTAACTTGAGAAAACATTTCAAACCAGCTCCTCCCTCACTTGCACAGAGATATACGAGGGAGGAAGAACATTCTATTTTGCAAGATTTGGTTACTACAGCTGTACAGCAAAAGTGACTTACATTGCATTTATTAGTTAGGATTTATTAGTCTGGTCTAGGAGTAACATATGAACAACTTTGTGCAGTTGTCGCATCAAGACTTACAAATGAGTTTTGCCATTGGCCAGGGTTTTGCCTAGGGTTGAAAGTTACTAGCCAAAGGTCACCCTACTGATCTGGCCAGAACTAGAAGTCATGCTCTCCCAGCTTCTAACCAGGTGCCACAACCGCTACACCAAAATAGTTCTCTTCCTTGACCTTAAGGTGAGATGGTGGTGTTCCTACCACCATACAAGTTCACTTGGACAACTTCCTATAAGATGGAGAGATGATGTACATAAAGATCTCAGGGCCAGCTGGAGTACGACAGAGAAAGGCTGAGGGGAGATATAAACATCTGCTGAAGTGGAGAGTGACACAATCCAGATGAGTAAAAGCAAAAGTGAAGTGAAATCCCAGCTCTTCACAGCCTATTGCTTTCCTATAGTCTTCCTGGTCATGTTTTTTCCCCTCCTTGAATTGACTTGGTCTTAAAGCACAACTGCCAACACTAGCTTATTATGCGAGGCTCAACTTATTATGTGAGGTTCAACTACATTACTGAGGCTTTTAAATCACTAGGGTTTTTAATGGGAAGATTCGCCCTTAGGTCCTACATCCTTGTAATTGTGTCTTGTTTAGCAAGGGAAGCAAACTGCCATGCATTCCCTTAGGTTCACCTTCCTTTTTGGCCTGTGGACATCTTTCTATTGTAAAAAGAAAAGTTTTAATCGGGAAGAAACCAGTAATTGAAATTCTGCTGAGCAAAAGAAAAGGAATAAGTAAGGGGTAATTAGGGAATCCATTTATCGATGCTGACCTGACTACACTGAAAATAAATCAATTAGAAGTGGAAGGACCAGAGAGAAGGCTGCCAGTTAAAGTTGTAGAGTAATAAAACATTAAATTATTTGCAGAATGGCAGACTTTTTAAATTCCATCTAAAGGAATGCAGAAATGCAACACATCACCAGCATTTGCTAGAGAGCTCCATGAGAAATTTGTAGATTGCTTTTATTAAAATATAGATCACTTCCTCAGCCCACCTAAGGAAATAATTCACATTTTAAAAAACTGTTGTGTTCAAATGTCCTGACTCAATCTGCCAATGATACACACATTTTGTAAAACAGTTCATTAAAAAAAAAACCTTTAAGATGTAAAAATTCAGATATTGGAGAAAATGGGCATAAAACATACAAAATTAACGAGAATCATATTGTATAATAAAAAAGACTTTAAAAAAAATGCCTGTTCCAAGAAAATAGATAACCTGCGTCATGTTCAAACAAAAGCATACAAAAAAAATCCCTAATAGGTTTCGTGCCAGGGATTAAATTGATTGGAAACTAAAGGGAACAAATTTACAATAAAAACAATGAGAAATAATGAAACGCAATCATTCTGCTTTGCCTTGGAACACGATAATGCTGATTGAAAGATTCCCCATAGCAACTGCTTCTCAGCTAAAACATCCCTCCCGTTGTAGTTGTGAAAATCCACATTCTAGTAAATTCGCTCTAGGCCAGGGGTGTCAAACTCAATTTCATTGAGGGCCGCATCAGCATTGCGGTTGTCCTCAGGGGGCCGGGTGGGTATGGTCTGGGTGGGCGTGGCTAGAGTGCGTATGGCCTACTGGGTGGGCGTGGCCAGAGTGCGTATGGCCTACTGGGTGGGCGTGGCTAGAGTGCGTATGGCCTACTGGGTGGGCGTGGCCAGAGTGCGTATGGCCTACTGGGTGGGCGTGGCCAGAGTGCGTATGGCCTACTGGGTGGGCGTGGCCAGAGTGCGTATGGCCTACTGGGTGGGCGTGGCTAGAGTGCGTATGGCCTACTGGGTGGGCGTGGCTAGAGTGCGTATGGCCTACTGGGTGGGCGTGGCTAGAGTGCGTATGGCCTACTGGGTGGGCGTGGCCAGAGTGCGTATGGCCTACTGGGTGGGAGTGGCCAGAGTGCGTATGGCCTACTGGGTGGGCGTGGCCAGAGTGTGTATGGCCTACTGGGTGGGCGTGGCCAGAGTGCGTATGGCCTACTGGGTGGGCGTGACTAGAGTGCGTATGGCCTACTGGGTGGGCGTGGCCAGCTCTACATCGTTCGCATCAAGGCTGCCTATGGGGGCCTGGGCAGGAGTGGGACAGATCTGAGGGTCTCTGGCGGAAGGAGGGTCTCTGGGTCAGGGCCAAGGCAGTGGGGGCTGTTCCCTCACTGTTTCCAGGATGGCTTCACGGGCCGCATGAAACCACTTCACGGGCCGGATCTGGCCCCCGGGCCTTGTGTCTGACATGTCTGGTCTAGGCCAAAATGTGTTGTTGCACTTCCCAAGATGAAGCCTTCAACCTGGAATATAAACGGGTCCCCGTCTGGAGGCAGGGATCAGAGGAAGCTGGTGGAGAAAATCGCTCCCACGTATTGATTACAGGCAGTCCCTGACTTACAACAGTCCATTTAAGTGACCGTTCAAAGTTACAACGGCACTGAAAAAAATTAACACGCGCTCGGGAAGGACCCTAATCCAGGTCTTCTTTGTGCCAAACAATCTTGGCTGGCTTTGGGTATGGATGCAGAATCCACCCTTTCTTTGGCTGTTGGAAAGGGCTGCCATCCAATGTGTTGATTAGCCAATTAAAAAGGGATTAAGTGTATATCTTGGTACAGGCAGTTCTCGACTTAGAACCACAATTGAGCCCAAAATTTCTGCTGCTAAGTGAGACAGTTGTTAAGTGAATTTTGCCCCATTTTGCGACCTTTCTTGCCACAGTTGTTCAGAGAATCCCTGCGGTTGTTAAGTTAGTAACCTGGTTGTTAAACGATTCTGTCTTCCCCGTTGCCAGAACATATGAGTTCTTACCATTTTTCACACTTACGACCGTTGCAGCATCCCTCGGGTCACGTGACCAAAATTCAGATGCTTGGCAACTGACTCATATTTATGACGGTCGCAGTGTCCTGGGGTCACGTGATCGCCTTTTGCAACTTTCTGACAAGCAAAGTCAAGGGGGAAGCCAGATCCCCGTAACAACAACTATGGTAGCTCAACAACTATCGTGATTCACTTAACAACAATGGCAAGAAGGGTTGTAAAATGGGGGGGGGGAATCACTTAACAATTGTCTCACTTTGCAACAGAAAATTTGGGTTTATTTGTAGATGTAAATTGAGGACTATCTGTACTCTTAACCCTTTATCAAAATATACACATAATCCATTTTTAATTGGCTACTGGATGGTAACCTTTTCCAACAGCCAAAGAAAGGGTGAATTCTGCACTCGTGCAAAAAGCCAACAAGGATTGTTTGGCACCGAGAAGACCTGGATTGGGGCCCTTCCTGAGCACGTGTTAATTTAAAAGGCTAGGGGGAAAAATGGAATGGTGGTTATTGAAGTCGGATGAGAAAAGTGCAGGTCTGAGGATAAACAAACATCAACCACTGCTTATGAGCATAAGATTGGCTACAATTGCTCCAGTTCCTAAAAATCACAGCAAGGGGAAATGCCAACTCTTTCAACAGTTGACCCCAGATGGTATGTCAAAACCCATTAAGGAATGTAACCTCAGTGCCTGGTTTATGTCTATGCTCTCCGAGAAAGGTGTGAAGAAGCCTCCTTGTTGCAGTGAGCTGGAGGTGGGCTGATGTTATCTCCCCAGTTCCCACAACGGACTTAACACTTGGGGATTGGCTATCCCACATCGGGCAGTCAACTATGAGGTGGGGTCCTGCTTGGGTATACTATAATCTTCTGGGTTGCGCGGGAAATCTCAGATCCTCAGATCTATTATGCCTGCTATCACCTACTCTTAATAAAAGTTCCTGCTTGGAAGAAATTGTTTCCAAGAGTTCTGCTTTCCTAAAATGTGGGCTTGAAGTGGGTCCTGACATGGTATTTACATAGAGGACTGAGCCCTGTTGGTGCGACTAGAGAGGTCACCGTGTGTGACCTTTGGCTGGGGACCACTGAAAGATTCCCAGGATTATGGACCAAACAGCAGTCCGGGCTTGCCCTAAGATACGAATCTCCCACTATACCAGTTGGCTGAAATAATGGGCACACTTTCCTATGCTCCTACGCAACAGGTATGATTTAATTTCTCAGGACAGTCAAGAGTTATCTTCCATCAAAGGATACAACTCTAGGCCAGGGCTCTCCAAACCTGTCAACTTGAAGACTTGTGGATTTCAACTTCAACTCCCAGAATTCCCCAACTATGCTGGCTGGGGAGTTCTGGGAGTTGAAATCCACACGTCTTAAAAGTTGCCAAGTTTGAAGGCCCCTGCTTTAGGTATTATTTTCTAAGGGTGATATCAGGGCATTGAATCTTTATTTGGGGCCCACCCATACATACATACATGCATACATGGCAAAGAAAGGGGTTATAATCTGGCTTCTTGTAGAATAAGTTACATCACATTTCTGTAGTTCTGGAAAGAGGCACTATTCAAGCCGGGAGCATCAGGAGGCACCCAATTCTTCCTGCTTAAGGAGAAAGTCATGACAAACAGACAAAAGAAGAAGGCAGGAATCCATACCCATAGTCCTTGATTATCTGAGGTCTTGGTCCGTTTAACATAGTCTCGGGTGGCTGTGGCACATGGGGCTGCTGTACCCGGTTGAGGCTGTTCTGCCGGCTGCCCACTGCCGAAGGCCTGAAGATCTGATCCTGGACCTGGGTGGCCACCAGCACCACTTCTTTGTTCTCGGTGGCCAGATGTGAGGTTGGGGCCATCATCTGTTGGCCAAGATGGTTAGGACTGGCTGGGTAGGAATGATCAGCTACATCGGATGCGTAAGATCTGTTGCAGACAAAAACACCAAGAGATTGTACCCCTGGAGGGCAGGGACGGGGGGGGGGGGAGGGATGAGCAGAGGAGCCAGTTGATGGGAGGGATCTGATGGTATCTATCACCTCTTGGAACAAAGGGATTGGGGGAGGAGGAGGAGGAGATGAAAATGAAGGAAGAGATGATGAAGGAGGAGGAAGAAGAAAAGGAGAGCAACATGAAGGTGGAGGTGAAGGAGGAGGAGATGAAGGTAGAGGTGAAGGAGGAGGAGGAAGAAAAGGAGAACAAGATGAAGGTGGAGGTGAAGGAGCAGGAGGAAGGGTGGGAGGGGAAGGTAGAAGAGAAAGAGGAATAGAGGGGCCATAGAGGGAAAGAGAAGGAAAGAGGACAAGGGAAGGAAGAGAAGGGGAAGGGGCAGGTGGGAAGGAGGTGCAAGCACAATTCCACATGTTCCAATTGGTGCCCTTAAGTGCTCAGCTCAGCGCCACCAGCGCCACCAGCGCCATCCAGCCAAGCCCTCGCCCCGAGGCAGCAGTCCCCGAGCAGCAAATATTGGGATTCATTTTTTTTAAAAAGGCACTGATTTCCCTGACCCTGCAACTGCCCAAAGGACGTGCCCTCCTCCATAAAAGCATCCCCAAAGCCCTTGCAAAGTCAAAGCAAGGGAAAGCCAAAACAACAGAGCAAAGCAAGTCAAGGCAGCCAAAGCAACGGAAGGAGGCCAAGCGAGGTGTGTCATTCACAAAACCTGCCTATTATCTGGGGACAGTGATCCTTCCGATGAAGCCATGTGATATGGGGATGGTGAGAACCTGTTATCCGGCCGGAATTCTTTATCGTAAGCCATCATATTCCACTCCAGCCGCCGGTTTCGCGCCTTCCGCACTTTCTTCACCTCCCGGGTGGAATCCTCCACCAGTCGCTGCTCCTGGAGGGAGTTGGGTGGGGAAGAAGAAAAAACCCTTCAGCGAAGCCCACTCCCCCCACCCCCCACCCCTTTGGAGATGGCTCCAAAGAGCTGGGGCAAAGTCCCCTCCATCCCAATTACAAAACAGCTTATTCTACACCTGTGTCGTGATTCAGCATCAGCCTGTGGTTTCGGCAGCTAAGTCGGACAATTCTGAAGAGGAGGAGGAGGAGGAGGAGGGGTTTGGAGAGCCTTTGGTGTCAGAGGAAGGTTCTGATGCACAGCAGAACTCTCAGCCTGGCCCCTCCCATCTTGTTCCTCCCCAGACTCAGCTGTGTGAGCATGAAGGATTGGAAGAAGACGATCCACAGCTGGCTCTGTTCAGGAACGCTAGGAGCAGGAGGCAATCTAGCAGAACTGAGCAGAGGAAAGCAATGAGGCAACTTGGGAGAAGGCAATGAGAAGCCACACCTTGGGACTGCTGTTAAAAGGGGAATGTGTGGGAGGTGCTGGTTGCTGAAGGCAACCGTTTGAAGAGCTTCTGATAAGTCTTGGTCTGTATTTGTTTAACTTTTGTTTGAACTTTTTCGTTTAGCTTTTGCAAATATTTTTTTTAATCCCATTTATATTTTATTTTATTTATTTATTTTTTATTACATTTATATCCCGCCCTTCTCCGAAGACTCAGGGCGGCTTACAAGCTTAGCAGTAGCCTTCATTCTATGTATATGCCTGCTTGTTAGGGCCCACCCATACATACATACATGCATACATGGCAAAGAAAGGGGTTATAATCTGGCTTCTTGTAGAAGCCGTCCTTCTCCGAAGACTCAGGGTGGCTTACAATCTAAAGCACAAATCAATGTGCTTAGCAATAGCCTTCCTTCTATGTATATGCCTGCTTATTAGGACTTTCAGGGACCCCCAAGCGGCATTATTACAAAGTCAGCTTATTGCCCCCAACAATCTGGGTCCTCATTTTACCTACCTCGGAAGGATGGAAGGCTGAGTCAACCTTGAGCTTGGTGGGACTCGAACCTGCACTAATTGCAGGCTGGTTGGATTAGTTCCATCCTATTGTTTATAAAAAGGGGTTGTCCCTGACATTCCAACAGGGCCGGTCGTAGGTTGGAACAGAACAACCTGGCCTTGTTGAAGCAACACGTGGGAATCCTCTCCATCCCATCTCACCCCTGCTGTGATTCCCACAATGGCTGCAAAAGTGGATGGATTTAGCAGAGAGGGCTAAATGGACTGCTTTGACTAAAGAAAATAATACAATCAATTTTGCTTCTGCATGGAAACCACTTCTGGACTTCGGGCTTGAGGTGGGAGGAAAAAAAAGAAACTTTTGATTTTGGGTTTTGCTGATTAGATAGCTGCTGATTAGAACAGCTTCAAAAGCTGACAGAGTTCGCAGAGAGGGCTAAATGGACTGCTTTGATTGAAGAGAAGAATACAATTTATTTTGCTCCTGCATGGAAACCACTTCTGGACTTTGTGCTTGAGGTGGGGAAAAAACCTTTGGTTTGTTGTTATAGAAATGGCTAGTAAATGTTATCATATAAAAGGTAAAAGTTGAGGTTATATGTTATGATCTTATTCTATTGAACCAAAAGAAGCCGTAAGTCAACACTCGTCTTTTTTCTTTCTTCCTTTTCCTTCCTATTTTCCTATCATTCCCATTTTTCTTTGTATTTTGGCATTTTATATTTTGATAAACTAATAAAAATTTGCGGCACACCCTTGCTGAGTTACCTATGGACCATACAACTGGATGGGAAGGGGAAAGCAAAAGTAGGACACACCTATTTTCTTTGTAAAAAAAGATGAGATTCATAAAATCATAAAGCCGGAAGGGACCTTAGAGGTTTTCTAGTCCAGCCCCCTGCCCTAAGCAGGAGTCCGTATACCATCCTGGACAAATGGATATCCAATCTCTTTTTGAAAACCTCCCAACTCTGGGTGGGAAACTGTTCCACTGATTAATTGTTCTCACAATTAATTCTTAATTTTCTCCTTGGTTCCACATAAACCTCTTCCTGTCTTCTATGATTTCTAGATGGAAATTTAGCTGCATCTACAACAGCCAGTCCCTGACTTACAGCCGTTCGTTTAGCGACTGTTCTAAGTTACAACGGCACTGGAAGAAGTGAGACTCGGCGACCAGTAATGTATTTACAACAGTTGCAACATCCTGGGATCATGTGACTAGCCACGGGCAACCTTCCCAGCCAGCCTCCGACCGGCCAAATCAATGGGGGGGGGGAGCTGGATTCGCTTAACAACTTTGTGCCTCACTTAACAACTGCAGTGATTCACTTAAACACTGTGGCCGGCAAGGTTGTCAAATCGATCTGCAGAAATCCTCAATCATCCAGGTCATGGTTGTCTCAAAAGGGCTTTTTCAAAAGGCCACTGGACCGTTTTCCCCCCCTCGAGGAAGAATAAGAAGAGGTTTCGCTTCTCATCCGAGAAGCTTCATCGGTTCTGGCAGGATGAGGGAGGGGCTATGGAGGGATTAGTTCATTAGGGTTGTAAAACCAGGGCCATCTCAGTTAACCACCTGAGCCCAACTGTGGAGGTAAGTCAAGGACTACATGGATCACCTGCCACGAACTCCAGGTTCTGCAGCTGTTTTTTTAATTATTTTACCTTCTGCCTGCGTTTCTCTTTCCTCTTGTCTTCTGTGGCTTGCAGCATCTTCTCTTTCCACAAGTTAAAGAAATACGAGGGGTCGGTGTAGAACTTTAAGCCATCTTTCTTATCATCCCTGGAAGAGCAAGCGGGAGGAAAGGAGGGACACAAAGAGAGCAAGGAGAAAAGAAAGGCACGGTTGTTGTTTACGACGGGCAGAGCTGCAGCACGACCCACGGTTGGCTTCCTCCTTGCCCCGCGAAGCTCAGTCAAGCGAGGCGGGCAGGGAAACGTATAGAGGAGCGGTTTTAGTTTCAGAACAGCAGGAGGATTTTTGGGAAAAAAAAGGAAGATTGCAAAAAGAAATGTGCTTCTGCAACGGAACATTTTAACGGTTCACATCTACTCAAAGAGAAATCTTAATATTCCCAGAGCTTGATGTTAAGTAATTCAACTGCTCCAAAGTAAGAGAAACTAAAACTGCTAACCTTGTAAGCTGCCCTGAGTCTTCGGAGAAGGGCGGGATATAAATGGAAATAAAATAAATAAATAAATAAATAAATAAAATAAAAAAGAGGAGGAGGAGGAGGAGGAAGAGGAGGAGGAGGAGGAAGAGGAGGAGGAGGAGGAGGAGGAGGAGGAGGAGGAGGAGGAGGGAGAAGAGTTGTTGCTGTTGTTAAATCCTTTTCTGGGTTCTTCCCAACAAGATAATGAGGGAAAGGGAAGGGAGGGGAGGGAAAGGAGGGGAGGGGAGGGGAGGGGAGGGGGAAGAGAAGGAGAAGGGAGGAGGAAGAGGAAGAGGAGAATGGTGGAATCCTGCAAGAACATTGAGACGCAGCATCCTGCAAGTCCCACTTTTGTAGAGTTACTGTGTCCTACATGTTGTGCAGAATAAATACTCTCTTGAAACTTGGGGAGGAGCTGAGAGTTGCTCAGTCCAAAAAGAAAGAGCGAGAGAGAGGCCCGTTTCAGTGCAAGAGGCTTCCAGCAATATTTCCCCCACTGCTTCCTTGGTTGTAAGGTGCCCAGAGTCGCCTCGAAGCTAGATGGGCGGCCTATAAACTTAATAAAGCAAATCAGTCAATCAATCCCCACCCTTGTCATCATCCAAATTATAATTGATAATAAACTTTTGTTACTGTCACCACTCTGTGGATCTCCACTGTCGTAAAGACATGCTTCCTCTGGGCACCAACCTCCAACCTATCCCTGGTCAAATTCCTTCCTTTAAGCCAGGGGTCTCCAACCTGGGCCACTATAAGACTTGTGGACTTCAACTCCCAGAATTCCCCAGCCAATTCTGGGAGTTGAAGTCCACAATTTTGGGAGTTGAAGTCCACAAGTGACCCAGGTTGGAGACCTCTGCTCTAACCCTTAGAATGGATGCAAACCCACCAGCTCTGCCCCTCGCCCACCCTACCTGTATGGAGTGAGGATATTTAAGGGGGGAGGCTTATCACAACGCTGGTACATCTCCATCACAGGATTGGGAATCGAATTGCGGGACACCACCTGCTGGTTCTGGATGGTCGAGCTCTTGAAAGCTTTCCGCATGTTGATATCCTGCAGGGAGACTGGAAGACACAAACCAGGCACGCTTTAGGATAGGCTCGTGACCCTCTCTCATCCACAAAACACACAGACACACTCGTACACACGCACACACATGGCCGCTGGCAAAACCTGCTGGTGCTTTTTCAAGAGGCAACTGGACTTTGTTTTTCCTTGGGGACATTGCGCTACTCATCCAAGAAGCTTCTACGATTCGGACTGAATGAGGGAGAATGGAAGGATTTATATTCCTTGCAATCATCTGGTCGTTAGTACTCTCTCTGAGAATCGTTGAGGCCACTTCCACATCCATTTGCACTATTCAGGTGTCTCTGAGGACACACATAAACCTCCAAGTGGCCTCAATGACCCTCAGAAAGAATGCTAACCATCAGATGACTCCAAGGAATACAAATTCTTCCATTCTCCACCATTCAGTCCGAACTGAAGAAGCTTCTTAGATGGAAAATGAAATGTCTTCAAGGAAAAACAAAGTCCAATTGCTTCTTGAAAAAACATCTTTGGGACACCCTGGATGATTGAGAATCTCCATGGACAACCTGCTGGGCAGTTGATGCAAGATGTTGACCCAACTGTCAAATGATTTTAAATGTGATTTTATTAATAACTGTTTTTTAGCCAGCAGAGGGTAGGAAGCCGAAAGTCTGTCATAAATAAAAAATATATTGGTATTATGTTGTGTGCTATGCAGAAAGTTAGGGAAAAATAAATCTAAATAGCTTTAAGACTAAATAACTCACTAAAAGTTGGAATGAGGAGAGTGGGGTCTGGATTTTGCACACAGTCACAGACAATGGGGCCATTCTCTGACTTACAAAGACATTTTGCCAGAAGATAATAAGGAGGCATTGAAGGGGATGTGAGAAGGGATGATATTTGTCAACGAGTGGATGAAATATGACAGAGAGAGAGAGAAAGAGAGACAAAGAATGGGTCAAAGAATGGAAATCTATTCAGTCTGACCATCGGTACCTTCTTCCACTGTGGAGTCCAGCTGAGTGACTTTGATCACCAAAAGATCCACTCGTTCCTGCAAGGAATTCATCCGCAAATAAAAGCTATTGGCTTCGTTGAAGAGTTCTCCAAAAATATCTTCGGCGTGTCTGCCTGAAAAGAGGGGTTAAAAGGGAAGCCCGTTGGAGGTCTGCAGAGACAGAGATGGCCTTCAAAAAGTGGTGTTGGGAAACTGGATGGAGAAGCCATCATAAACCACTGGATGCGATGTTCTAGATTAGTGTTTCTCAACCTGGGTGACATTAAGATGTGTGGACTTCAACTCCCAGAATTCCCCAGCCAGCTTTGCTGGCTGAGGAATTCTGGGAGTTGAAGTCCACACATCTTAACGTCGCCCAGGTTGAGAAACACTGTTCTAGATGGTAACTATGGCTAGTACTGTTCCTAGTTTGGACTAGTGGTCTTTCTAGTCAGCCAATCACATACAGGTAGTCTTCAACTTATGACCACAGTTGAGCCCAAAACTTCTATTGCTAAGCGAGACAGTTGCTTAGTTTTGCCCCCTTTTACCACCATTTGTCCCACAGTTGTTAAGTGAATCATTGCAATCGCTAAGTTAGTAACACGGGTTGTTAAGTGATTCTGGCTTCCCCACTGACTTTGCTTGTCAGAAGGTTGCAAAAGGGGATCACATCACCACTTCCGTGGCCATGTGGCCAGCATGATTATAAGACCGACGTGCAGAGAATGCTGTTACCTTCTCACCCAAGTGGTGCCTATTTATCTACTCGCATTTCCAGCCTCTTTAACTGCTAGGTGGGCAGGAGCTGAGGCAAGTAACAGGGGCTCACCCTGTCACATGGTGGATGGGTCTTGAACTGCTAACCTTCTGGTTGACAAGCCCTGCATCTCAACCGCTAGGCCACCGTGTCCCCTTTAGATGGGATAATATCCCAGGGAACATCCCTGCCATTAACCTATTCTCTCTAGAGATGGATTCTCTTTTGGATATCAATGTTTCAAAAGCAGACAGGACCCCTCCCTTTTTGCACTCTGCTGTGGAAAAAGCCACATGAACCAGCCGTGAACACCAGCTGACCTTCAAATGCTCCTGTTGGCTTTGCAGATAATTAATCAAATCAGGCAGGCAAGATAAGCTCAGCAGAAGAAAAGGCTCCATCCCTAACCAATGTAAGCAAATCAGGTTGGGTTCTGGTTTTTTGACCCCTTGGATGGACCTACTGGGACAATTTCCAGTCCTTGGGAAAACGCAAAACTCTAACGTGATGACCTGCTTTGTTGGTCACCTGACTTTGCCCAAGGAAGGAGATCAAAATAATGTAGAGCACTGAAGAAAGGTGCAAAACAGATTTTTTCCCCCAAGACGTGAAATAATTGTGACCTGCTACGTCTCAAAGCCTGCACACACTCATTCCCCAATGTTGGGAAAAAGGCAAATGATGCTATTTGTACTTTGCAGATAATATTAAGCAGCCATGTTTTCATAGTCCGTCTTAAAATGGGTTCAGACTGCTGAGAATTTTTGATAAGTATTTCTAGTTCTTCTGATAAAAATGTTACAAACCCAACTTTATTGTTTTTTCTTGCAGCATCAATCAATAGGAAAGTATAAGTAAGGAGAAAAAGGAAGTATCCAATGCTAATATGGGAATATGGAGAGATGCATTTAAATCTGGTTGCATTTGAGTGCCAAGAGGGATTTTCATGAATTTGCAGTTACAATAAACAATATTTTCACTGGATTCTGACAGCTCAGAGCCATGCCTTGAGGACTGTCTCAATTTGGGATCCAGTAGATTATTTTAGCCCAATTACTGAATTAGGCCATTTCCTAGATTGATGCAATAGAATGAACCATGAATAAACCAAATCAGTAGCCTCCAGCTCCCTAATCATCTTTGTTGTTCTTCTCTGCACTCTTTCCAGAGTCTCAACCTCTTTTTCGTGTTGCGGTGACCAGAACTGGATGCAGGATTCCAAGTGTGGCCTTACTAAGGCTTTGTAAAGCGGTACTAAAACTACAGGTGTTCTTGATTCTATCCCTCTATTAATGCAGCCTGAGAGTCCATTTCAAGTTGGTTGAAAGTCACCTAGAGTTGCCTCTTGGCAGGATAGGTAGCATATAAACTATTAAGTTAGTTAAGTTTAAGTTTAAGGTTAAATTAACCTAAATTAATAATAAGTTGGAAGGGACCTTGGAGGTCATCTAGTCCAACCCCCTGCTCAGGCAGGAAGCCCTATACCATTTCAGGCAAATGGCTGTCCAGTCTCTTCTTAAAAACTTCCACTGTTGGAGCATTCACAGCTTCTGGAGGCAGGTTGTTCCACTGGTTAGTTGTTCTAACTGTCAGGAAGTTTCTCCTTAGTTCTAGGTTGCTTCTCTCCTTGACTAGTTTCCATCCGTTGCTTCTTGTCCTGCCTTCTGGTGCTCTGGAGAACAGCTTGATTCCCTCTTCTTTGGGGCAGCCCCTGAGATACTGGAACACTGCTATCATGTCACCCCTCGCCCTTCTCTTCATTAAACTAGACACATCCAATTCCAGCAACCGTTCCCTGTAAGTTTTAGCCTCCATTTAAACTAAATTAAATTTAGATTTGTGGGTCTCGGGGGACGTGCGAAACCTGCCCACTTACTGAGGCTTCCCAACTGTTTAATGATGGCAGCCAAAGTGCTGTTGGTCACGCACTCCAACTCGCTGGTCACCCCATCAGGAAGGGCCCCCCGGCAAAGGTGGCGGGGCTCGATATTGCGCTTCACCAACGGCATCTTGGCGAGGGGTCAGTAGACCAAGCCTGCGATAAAGAGAAGAGAGAAAGTTTCATTTTCTTTCGGGATGTTCTTCCCAAGGGGTCTTCAGAAGGCACTGAACGGTGCAGAAGTTGCGGGCTCCTTGGGGCTTCTGACTTCATTTGCCAGAAGCCAACTGCAAAACCAGAAAAGGCAATCAATCCCATGACCCCGGATGCTGCAACCATTGTGATCACGATCATATCATGATCGTATGACACCTCGGGGATGCTACAATGGTGGTAAGTGTGAAAAACGGTCATAAGTTACTTTTTCCACTGCCGTGGTAACTTTGAACAATCACTCAATGAACGGTCGTAAGTTGAGTACTCTCTGTGCATGGAAAGAAGGGAGCCACCATATAACTAGAGAGAAAGAGAGAATAAAATATACAGTAAGTGCATTTTTATCTGCTGAAAAGAAAACCAGAATCTGCCTCCTTATCTCTTTTTTTCTTTTCTTTGTTGCTTCTTACTTATTCGCTTATCTCTTTAAATTTCCATTGTTTTTACTCTGTAAAGTAACTCTTCCATTAACATTCATTGAAAAATAAATGAGACCACGGATCAAACTCAGAACCGTAAACTGGAAGGATGGACCTTCCCCATCTTCCCAACCTTCCCCCAGCCAGCAATCCTCAGGGATTAATTTTTGAATTTAATTCATTTAAATTTTAAAATGCAAATGCACATTCATTTTTTAAATTTTTTTTTCTAGCCTCGGCTGCAGAAAGAGCTGAAAACTCTGCCCGGTCCATCTATGGAGGGATACTTGGCTGTTAAACAAATAGATCACATAACCATGGGACATTGCAGCCATCATAAATACAGGCCAGTTGCCGAGTGTCTGAATCACATGGTCCTGGGGATGCTGCAACGGTCATAAGTGCAAAAAACAGTCACAAGTCCCCTTTTTTAATGCCGTTGTAATTTTGAACAGTCACTAAATGAATGGTTGTAATTCAAGGGCTACCTGTACCAATATCCATTGCTGGTCAAAGAGTGAAACTGGTGGAGGAGAAAAGAATCCAAAATCTTCTGGCTTCTGTTTTTCTACCTTATTTTCAGGCTGCTTAAGAGAATAAACAAGGACATGCATTCAGTTTTGCAGCTACTAAGATTGTTGGCCAAGCAGGTACAAAGATAGCCAGGGATTAATTGAAGCCTGGGAAATAGGCCCCTTGTCAGTCCACAAGAGTGCTGATTTATCACCTGCTTACCAGGTACTTAAGAGCCAAGGAACTGGTAGCACAGCCAATGACTTGACAGCCGGCCATCAACACCCCATTCAACAACTAAAAACCCACACACAACCAGGCACCACATAAATATGACGCATGAAACAGCCCAAAGCACATATTCTGGTAGAGAGAAGTTTCCTGAGGATGGGCTCCAGCATGAATCTAAAGCTCAGAAAACTAAACCTCTGGTCCTGAATCCTGGAGCAACCTGGATCCTGCTTAAGAGCATCTTTCAAATTTCTCTTGATGGGTCTTTTTGAGTTGACTATCACCGGAGTTAGCAGAAGGTGCCACTGTTGGTGCTAATGCATCTGTCAGACCCTCCGTTCCTCACTCCGGGGCCTCTTGGCTGCCCATGCCATCCAAACTAGGGGGGAAATAATTGGGAACAGGCTCCTCCTGTATTTTCCTGGGATTCAGTGGAAGGGAGGTTATGCAAAGAAAGACAGAACCACTGAATACCAAGAAGGTCACCCTTTGCCCATAAAGATTTCATCCAGATAATCTTGCCATTTAAAAGAAGCGCTGAAGGCACGCTCTCTTTCGTCACTGATGAAGTGGTAGGAAGATGGCAGAAAGATTTTTGTGCCTGAAACTTTCATAAGCAGAACACTGACGCCGACATCCCCTAAACTGTGCTGAAGATGTTACCTAGCCTTGTAATGAAACGTTCGGAAACCGATGAACCACCACCCTCATCCTACACCTCAGCTTTGGACATTCGCCACTATGATGCTGATTTGGGAGAAAAGATTTCCAATGTGAAGGGTCCTTGCTGCTCTCTGAATTTGGTTGCTTTGTTGTAGATGTCGCATTACCCAAATTAGGTAACATCCTCCGCACTGACTGTTAGCACAACAGCACTGATGATGTTACCTAGTTTGGGTAATAAAATGTCTGCAAGAAAACAGCCAAGCTCAAAGAGTGCCCTTCATTTCAACCCTAAGCTACAAATATTCTCCTCTATTGATTTGTTTTGGAAGGAAACTCTTCCTAGATCCCTTCTCACGGCTCTTCTCGTGTCCTACCAACTGACGGTCTTCTGGATTCCACAGGTGGCTACCAGGCCCCAGAGGGATGGGGAGAGGCTGCATTTAACAGCCCACTTGAAAGGAACAGCTGAAAAGAGCTGAAACAGCTGCCAATTGACAGGCAAGCAAATGCCTTTTTCTGCCCTCCCGGGGTCAACTTGCAGTCCAAAAAGAAGACAAGAACTGCACGCACCAGAAACGACCAACAAAATGAACTCTGAGCTCCATCCTGTCCCAACGGAACTCTGCAGAAAAGACCTTGAGAATTTTGACCCAAGAGATTTCATGACCACATGGAAAGACCATTTCCTTCTTCTCACATCTATTCATTAAGCAGCCACTCGGAAACCAGCTTCTTGAGAGTGACTGATGGAGTTGAATGCAGAGCTACCCAGCTGTGCCTCATTGAAATGCTTGTCTTTGCAACCTTTGCAACCAGAAAGCTGCATTAGGCACGCTGAAAATCAGAGCTATTTAGTTCTGCCAATAGTGAAGCATAGAAAGGAGAGCAAAACGATCCTGGCTTACTCTGAAGCTTAGGAGACCTCATAGCTGATGCTTGTGGTCTTTCCTTGGGATGTTACAGAAGCCCACCAGCGTAAAGGATACCCTGATCCCAACATAAAACAGCAGAACTTCAATGGTTTCAATGTTAACCAGTTGTCAACTCTACAAATGAGCATGGCTGCATCCATTTTTCCTACTCATTTTTGGTTGCCACATAGAATGGAGGGAGGGGGGTTGCCCAGGTGCTTTGCTAGTCTAAATAATCTTTTGTCCCATGGGAACCAAGGTCATCGGCTGCTCCTGACACTGCTGGGCGTTGCGTAAAGAGCCCGCCAAGAAGATGTATTGGGGAACGTAGTTGCTTGTATAGTTTTAGGGGAGGGATTTTTTAACTTTGTATTGGGGAATTGTTACGTGTGTCTCCAGACTTGGTTTAATGTCATGGTTCTGACAGACAGAGACGAATAAAGCAGAACCCCAAGGCTTGCAAATTCCTCAAAGAATATGTTTTATTAGTTGCAAAGTATCGGCACGTCAAAAGTGAAACCAAGTCTGGAGACTCACGTACAGGCAGTCCTCGAGTTGTGAAGTAATGGAGACTGTTAAGAGAGATGGGCCCAGCACAAGTCTGGAAGCTCAGAAGACTAAACCTCTAGTTCTGGTGACCGAGCCAGATTGGATCCTGCAACAATATCCTGGGACATGTATATTTTGTAATGGAGACTGCCCATTATGGTTTTAAGTTGTGACGGTCATAAAACAGGCTAGTCATGTGACCAACTCAATTTTACGAGTTTTAAGTGAACACCGCGATTGTAAAGGGATCACAGTCATTAAGTAAATGCTGCATTTGTTAAGCAAATCCATGGTTTGCTATAGGCCAGTTTCACTGTAAACGGGAAATAGATGCTGGGTTTTGGCAAAATTGTCATAAAACACAATCATGTGACCATGGGACACACTGCAAATGGCCGTGAATGCAGCCCAGTTGCTGAAGGCCTGAAGTGTGGCCCACGACAGTGGGAGGGTGCTGACCACTGGAACTTTCAATCTGGATTGTGTCAGGCCCAAATAACCAGAAACAGGAGCTGAGTTCAAAGCCCTCCATTTATTACACGCTTCCTACACCCAAGAATGATTGGCTCAAAATTGGGAAAGGAGTCCGGCAAGGCTGTATACGGTCGCCCTGCCTATTTAACTTATATGCAGAGCACATCATGAGAAAGGCAGGGTTAGATTAATCAAAAGTTGGAATTAAGATTGCCGGAAGAAATATCAACAACCTAAGATATGCAGATGATACCACTCTAATGGCAGAAAGTGAAGAAGAACTAAAGAGCTGGTCAGTCCTAGAGGAGATCAACCCTGACTGCTCTTTAGAAGGCCAGATCCTGAAGCTAAAACTCAAATACTTTGGCCACCTAATGAGAAGGAAGGACTCACTGGAGAAGAGCCTCATGCTGGGAAAGGTTGAGGGCAATAGAAGAAGGGGACGACAAAGAATGAGGTGGCTGGATGGAGTCACTGAAGCAGTAGGCATTAGCTTAAATGGACTCCAGAAGATGGTAGAGGACAGGAAGGCCTGGAGGAACGTTGTCCATAGGGTCGCGATGGGTCAGACACGACTTCACAGCTAACAACACCACCCAAGGATCTCATTTACTAATGGTCAAGGCAAATTGGCACTAGATAAGAGTTCACAGAATTTGAGGGGGGGGCAGGACTTAGGTCTCTAGTGGGCTTGAAGAGACTCCAAACCATTGACTTATGACCGTTTTTTCACAGATACGACCTTTGCAGCATCCCCATGATCATGTGATCAAAATGTAGGTGCTTGGCAACTGCCTAGTTTGTGACAGACGCAGTGTCCTGGGATCAGTGGTGGGATTCAGCCAGTTCGCACCAGTTCGGCAGAACCAGTAGCTAATTTATTGTTGACCAAGCCTAGAATGGACTTCCGGAAACAGCATCCACACGGAGAACTGGTTGTTCGCATATTTGAATCCCACCACTGCCTGGGATCATGTGATCACCTTTTGCAACCTTCTGACGAGCGAAGTCAATGGGGAAGCCAGATTCACTTAACAACCTTGTTACTAACTTAACAACGGCAGTGATTCATTTAACTGTAGCCAGAAAGCTTGGAAGGGACCTCGGAGGTCTTTTAGCCCAATCTTCTGCTCAAGCAGGAGACTCATCTATTTTGGACAAGTGGCTGCCTTCTTGATAACCTCCAGTGATGGAGCATTCAATACCTCCTGTATGTAGTGAAGCCCACAAGTCAGGACCTTCCTGTCTCCTGCAACTACTCTTCATAAGGGAGGCAGCTTTTGAAGGTAGATCATATCTAAGAGTTCTCGCCTCCATAAATTGGTCTTACTCCTTGCCCAAGTTACTTCATGCCATGGGAGTGAATTGAAGGGGGGGCGGGTAGGAACATCTTGGGATCGATTCTGAAAAACTACATTTATTTATTTATTTTATTTTATTACATTTATATACCGCCCTTTCCCGAAGGACTCAGGGCAGTTTACAGGGTGATTAAAAAACCAAGATACAAAAGTTAAAAACATTTTTTTTTAAAAAAAAATATATTTGTCCCTGCATAAATAAAACCCCAGTTAAAATTAAGATTAATTCTCAGCCTGGCCCAGAGAGCTCAAAGAGCCAGGTCTTCAGGCCCCGGCGGAATGAACGGAGGTCGGGGGCAGTCCTCAGCTCCACTGGCAGCTGGTTCCAAAGGGCAGGCGCCCCCACTGAGAAGGCCCTATCCCTGGGTGTCGTCTGCCGGCAATCTCTTACCGGTGGCACCCTGAGAAGACCCTCCCTGTGGGAGCGCACTGGACGAAGGGAACTTGATGCCGGCAGCAGGTGTTCCCTCAGATATCCCGGACCCAAGCCATTTAGGGCGGCCTGACTCTGTTTAGCTAATAACCTTCAGCAAAAAATTTTTGAAGAACCTTCTCAATGCAAACGTCAATCCAGTGGGATGCTAATCCATGGCTGTCTGCTGACAAACATCTAAATTTAATAGTTTCCTAGGAAATCTTCACATCTGGACCTTTAGCAGCAGAGACCTGAAGGGTTTCCTCCTCACCCAGCAATTCATCATTGGGGGTTTACCTTGAAGGTCTCTTTAGCAAGTCTGCATTGGAAATTGCACATTATGGAACGGCTGATTAATCAACACCTGGAGCTGCTACATTAAATGCAGCCATTTGGATGAACAGGGGAAGAACTGGGAAAGGTAACATGGAGTCAGCATCAATGAATTCACATCACTCCCACCGCAGAGCATAAACAAGGATGCGAGAAGAGAACTATACAATGATTTTTCTATTAGCAACCGTCCTACACAGCATTCTGGCTAATGCATTAAATGAAGGAAGGAGAGGGAGAAGGTTAGAGATGGAGAGAAGAGCCACATCTGTACTAAAACAGATTTAGCTCTTTAGGCCCAGAGATCATAGAAAGCAGCATGAGCAAACAGATCTTAAAAGGCAGGAAAATAAGTAAGGATTTGCAGATCAGGCAATGACCTGGCGTGAAGGAATCAGGTTCCATAGCAGATGGAGATGGCCAGGCCGAGCTGGAGAGATGGGTCAAAGGTGTCATAACTCACCAGTCCCTGCATACCTGCAGGAGATCTAACTCCAGCCCACTCTGAATGCCTTTCTCATCTCCCGCTCATTTCCCTTGACCGCTAGTTGGTCAGATTCTTAGAGAGAGCTTAAGCTTGCAATAAACCTTTGTACTCATTTGAACTGCCTGAATCCCAATTTCCCCAGTGCCTGACAGCAGAGCTCACATTTTGCAATAGAAACAGAGAAAAAAGGATATGGGCACGATGCTATGTCAAGTGCCCTTTAGAGTTTGCAAAAGGTTGCAAAAACCTAAGTTTTTAGTGTTCTCTGAGCTTGACGGTTTGCTTGCAGATATTTTATGACGCATCATCATAAAACATCAGTGCTAGTAGGTGTTGGGTTTGCTCCCTGATTACGTACAGTAGTTTTGCCCTGCCCGTTTTGGTGGGAGTGTGGCTCCCTCCTTGGTAGGTTATTGTTTTCTGCTTGCTATTTGTCTGGTGTTAATCCTTGCTTATCTGGATGTTGGCGGCTGGAGGGGATGTGTTCTATTCTTTTTGTTTCCTCCCTAGGTTTTATTATTATCTCGTTTGAATGCTGCGCAAATGCAGTTTATCCCTATGTGTCTACTGATGAACGATTTGTCTGAACGCGAAGCTTCCAGGAATTCGATCTTGGGGGTTTTTTTGGATTGGACTTGGTTTAGGCGGCTCACAGTTTCCCAGCTGAAACTGTGGTTGAGTTTTGTTCATTGTGTTGTGAGAAGAAAGAGGGAAATGTCTTCTGAGAGACAGCTGATTTGCTAGTCTAGTCTAGCCGCTAATAGGTTAGCAGATGTGTTTTAATAAAAAAATACCTTCCTTTGAGAGATTGCAAGGGAGGCAGAAAAAAGAATGGAGAGGAAATGAGATATAAATATCCAAGAGATAGATGGGAGGCCTGCAAGTAGCTTATCTTGAAACGAGAACTTAGTCCAAGCCATCAAGAGACCTGGAAGAAATGGTTTCACATCATCTGAAGAGGCTCTGCCTTTAATGAACCTACAGGTAGTCCCAAGTCTACAACTGAGTCCCAAATTTCTGTTGCTAAGTAAGACAGCTGTTAAGTGAGTTTTTTTAAATCCCATTTATATCCCGCCCTTCTCCGAAGACACAGGGCAGCTTACAATCTAAGAAGCACAAATCAATGTGCTTAGCAGTAGCCTTCATTCTATGTATATGCCTGCTTATTAGGGCTTTCACACACACCCAAGCGGCATTATTACAAAGTCAGCTTAATTGCCCCCAACAATCTGGGTCCTCATTTTACCTACCTCGGAAGGATGGAAGGCTGAGTCAACCTTGAGCCTGGTGGGACTCGAACCTGCACTAATTGCAGGCAGCTGGTGTTACTTAAGGAGGCATTAGCCCACTGCTCCACAATTTTATAACCTTTCTTGTCACAGCTGTTAACTTGATCACTGCAGTTGTTAGTAACGTGATTGTGTGAAGTGAATCTGGCTCCCCCACTGACTTTGCTCGTCAGAAGATTACAAAAAGGTGACCACGTAACCCACAAAAAGGTGATCATGTGATCACGGCAACTGTCATATATATGAGTCAGCCGTCAAGCATCCAAATTTTGATCATATGACCCTGGGGATGCTGCAATGGTCGTTATGCGTGAAAAAACGGTCGTAACCTTTTCACTGCCTCTGTACCTTTAAACAGTCACCAAACGCACTGTTATAAATTGAGGACTACCTCTACTGCAAACAAGGCTTGGAAATTCTCCTTACATTTTCCAAAGTTCTGTATTTACCCCAGACTAGCATTAAAGACACTGACACCGATTTTGCTTGTGGGAAGCCAGCAGCAAAGGTTGCAAATGGTGATTATGTGACCATTGGATGTACTGCAATATCGCAATTGTGACCCAGTTGATGAGTGTCCGCATCACCAGCCTATCACCAAAATGACACAGTGACGGCCGCAACTACAAGGATTGGTTGTAAGTCTCTGTGTTCGGCAGAGTCATAACTTTGAATGCTCACTGAAGGAATAGTCATTAGAAATAGAAAAAAATAGAAATAGAAAAAATAGAAATAGAAATAGAAATAGAAATAGAATAGAATAGAATAGAATAGAATAGAATAGAATAGAATAGAATAGAATAGAATAGAATAGAATAGAATAGAATCTGGAAGGGACCTTGGAGGTCTTCTAATCCAGCCCCCTGCTTAAGCAGGAGAACCTATACCATTTCAGACAAGTGGCTATATAGTCTCTTCTTAAAAACCTCCAGTGATGGAGCACTCATGATTTCTGGTGGCAAGGTGTTCCACTGGTTAATTGTTTTCCCTGTTGGGAAGTTTCTCCTCGATTCTAAATTGCTTCTCTCTTTGATCAGCTTCCAACCATTGTTTCTCATCCTTCCCTCTGGTGCTTTTGAGAATAACGTGACCCCCTCTTCTTTGTAGCAGCCCCTCAGATACTGGAACACTGCTATCATGTCTCCCCTATTTCTTCTTTTCTTTAGACTAGCCAAACCCAAGTCCTGCAGCCGTTCTTCATATGTTTTAGTCTCCAGGCTTTTGATCATCTTAGTTGCTCTTCTCTGAATTTTTTCCAAACTTTCAACATCTTTTTTGTGATATGGTGACCAAAATTGGCTGCGGTATTCCAGGTATGGTCTTACTAACTAGGGCTTTGCAAAGCGGTACTAATACTTGATCTTGATTCATTAAATGAAGACCACCTGTATTGCTGAACCCCAGGGAGCTGCAACCCCAATGATCAATCTTGCTGGGCCGATTCCATCGTTCAAACCTTGTCTCCAATCCTATGACAGGCTACGAAAGACAGACAAGAAACTCAGGGGTGCCTCCAGGGAAACACAGTCGCAGTATTTTATTTTTAGTTGTGTGGAGAATTGTTTAAATTGGTGGAAGCCCAGATAGAAATGGGAACGGCTTTTCATCTGCACAAACCAGGCAGCTGAGAATCTAGGAGCTTCCAAGAATTCAGCTTCTGTTATCTGCTGATAATCCCTCGGATGGCACCAAGTTGTATATCATCAGTGATGGACTAGCTCACTCACTCTCCCTTCCGTTGTGTGTTTCTATACGGTGTGTGCCAGCTGATCTAAATTTACAGAGGATTGCGGATGGGGGAAAGAGTTTGACAACAGCCTCTGCAGCCAGCTAGGATGATGCTAAAGTGACAAGCACATCATGACATCACACAAATGGCATCTGTGCCCACGTCCATTGGGAAGTGACGGCTTTTATTTATTTATTTATTTATATCCACCTTCATTACATTTATAAATAACTGTCAAGACGGTGAACATAACCTAATACTCCTTCATTTTCCTATTTTCTCCACAACAACGACAACCCTGTGAGGTGGGCTGGGCTGAGTGAGAGTGATTGGCCCAAAAAATCACCCAACCCCCTTTCATGCCTAAGGCGGGACTAGAACTCACTGTCTCCTGGTTTCTATCTAGACCAGGGGTCTTCAAACTTGGCCCTTTTACAACTTGTGGACTTCAACTCCCAGAATTCCTCAGCTAGCATGCCTGGCTGAGGAATTCTGGGAGTTGAAGTCCACAAGTCGTAAAAGGGCCAAGTTTGAAGACCCCCGATCTAGACCAAATTAGTTTGCATTTATGTAACAACGACATCATCCATGTGCCATCATGTGCTCCCCCCCAATTCTCCCCACCATAGGTAGCCTCATGTAGCTCAGGTGGAATATTATTTTCCATTCTCTGTCCTGGGAATTTCCATTCAGTTTAATTTCTTAGCCTCAGATAATGGCATTATGAGTTTGTTTTATCAGAAAACTGCTTACAAATAGGAAAATGCCCTGTGTTTATCCCTTTAAACCCTATGGGGCTATTGTCTGACACCTTTTTACCTCTTTGAATGGTCAGTAAGTGAACCGTTGTAAGTCAAGACTTACCCGAATTGCTCTTTTCCAAATGCCAGATCAGCTTTTCCCATATCCCAGACCAGGGATGGGGAACCTTGGCTCTTTTGACTTGTGGACTTCAACTCCCAGAATTCTTGAGCCGTAGTTCCCCCATACTGGCTCAGGAATTCTGGGAGTTGAAGTCCACAAGTCATCAAAGGGGGATAGTTCCCCCCTGCTGGCCTCAGGAATTATGGGAGTTGAAGTCCAAAAGTCATCAAGGGGGTCATAGTTCCCACCTGCTGGCTCAGGAATTCTGGGAGTTGTAGTCCACAAGTCATAAAAGAACCAAGGTTTGTCACCCCTGTCCTAGACCAAAGTGATGTCCTTCACATCCACTCAGATGTGCATACAACAGATGATTCATAACCAACGTGGACCAATGATGGCTATGATGAGAGGTAGCATCCAAATATCCTAAAAACAGCAGCATTAGATTTGGAGAAGGCTGCAATGCATCATTTTGTGTATTATTTGCTCTAGCGTCCTCCTCCTCCTAATTAGCACTATGCTGTTCCTCATGAACGTGTGTGGGTGTAAAGGCTAATCGTTCTGATTCCTTCCTCTGAAGGGTTTAATCGGCATGAATAGACGAGGAACCAGCAAATCTGAGAAGGGGGGGGAGAACCAAGAGGCTGATGGCACAGGGCACGACAGAAAGAAGATCTTAAATGCTTCCATAAGATTCTCACCTGCAGATTAAAGACTGTGTGGAGTCCCTGGTGCTCTTTGAGGTTGGTAGTTTGGCTGTAGACGTTTCATTACCCAGCTAGATAACATCATCAGTGCTAAAGAGAGTGGGATTTGCAGAGTGGAGGAGGAGGAGGAGGAGGAGGAGGAGGAGGAGGAGGAGGAGGAGGAGGAGGAGAGGAGGAGGAGGAGAACTGTGGGGTCCTTGGTGCTCTCTGAGCTTGCTTCTTTTCTTGCAGACTTTTCATTTACCCAACCAGGCAGCATTTTCAGTGCTAGAAGGGGGTGGATTAAGGGCTTCCAAGCACAGGGATCAGGAAGTGGTGGGCCTGATGTGGCCCTTGCTTCCCTGTGGATTTAGGAGATTAACAATACAACGCGAGGGCTGCTATTCTGCAACTAAACAAAGTGGTGGCTACTATCTGAGCAAAACATGGTGGCCCTCCTACTCCATCTCCCTTTACACAAATAACCCTGTGTATAAGCAAAGATTATCTCAACCTAAACCTAGTGGTGTTCTCACACAATTCTGTTTCCTACAAGTGTGACAGGCAGCCCTTTCTCAGGCCCCAGCAATGAAATGATCCCCAAAGTGTCCCTGAAGTCATGGAATACTAGACTTAGATCACAACTCTGGAAACTCGAGTGCAGAGAAGAGCAACAAAGATGATTAAGAGGCTGGAGGTTAAAACGTATGAAGAACGGTTGCAGGAATTGGGTATGTGTAGTTTAATGAAAAGAAGAACTGGGGTGACATGATAGCACTGTTCCAATATATGAGGGGCTCCTCCAAAGATGAGGGGGGGGGAGCAACTATTTTCCAAAGCGCCATAAGGCAAGACAAGAAACAATGGATGGAAAATAATCAAGGAGAAAAGCAATCTGGAATTAAGGAGAAACTTCCTAATGGTTAAAGCAATTATCCAGTGGAACGGCTGGCCTTCAGAAGTTGTGGGTGCTCCATCACTGGAGGCTTTTAAGAAACTGGACAACCACTTGTCTGAAATGGTCTAGGCCAGGGTCTCCTGCTCAAGCAGGGGGTTGGACTAGAAGACCTCCAAGGTCCCTTCCAAGTCTAGCATTGTATGTTCTAAACAAACCCCTTTGAATTCAATCTCTGAATTGAATTGAATTCAATTCAGTTAGACTTAGTTAAACTTCTATCTGAATTCAGTAAGACTTGAGTTCAGGGTCCAACCTGAGGGCTCCCCCTTGCAGATGCAGCGTCCTTGCTAAACCTCATTTAGTGACGAGAGACTGTACATCTCTCTCCTTAAGTTCCCACGTGAAAGAAGGTCAAGGTGTTTATATGCTGAATATGGAATTATAAATCCTTATCTGGACTGCAAAGAAGTGAATAGCTGCAGAGCTCTTTTCAAGCTGTCACAGGTTGGGATTCTCTCATTTTGCCCTCAAGCCTTTGCAGCTTCCCTTTAAATAAAACACTTCCAGACCTGACATTTAGTTAAAAGCATAACGTGGTAGGCAAAAGAAAAAAGGAGAAAAGAATTGAGATCAATGCCAACCATTAAAAAGATACATAACAGTAAAACAGATCGAAACACTAGATAAGGAAGCAGCTTGTGCAAACATTATTCAACTTATCAGGTGGCCGAAACTGCTGGATGACTTTATCTGGGCATCCTGGCTAAGCACTGCAAACCGGGTTAATTCTTGGACGGGCTCTAATTCCTCTAGTCCTGTAGGCTAGATTAGGAGGTCAAGGGAATTACCCACAAAATGAAACCTTTTTCAAATGTCCAGTTTTACTATAATTGGATTTGCATCCTGCCTTTAATTTTATACGACTCCTGACTCCTGTTTTCTTCACAACAACCCTATGGAGTCAGACTGAAAGAGACACTGATCCAATATTTCCCAAATCCAGGGAATCCTTTCAAGCCTAAGGGAGGACTAGAACTCACGAGTCGCCCGGTTTCTAAAATCTAGCACCTGGCTACTACACTAAATTAGCCTTTTTTCATTCAGACCTTGGATATTCTTTTCCTGAAAAGTAGCTTTTGAACTTGGCGAAGCAAGTGCAAAGTGGCCTTTCAGAGAAATATGTTTCTCAATGTATTATATATCATATTAATATCAAATCACAACATCAATTACCATGATTGATGGGTTAAAAAGCTCAAGGTAAAGGTTGTCCCGCACATGCGTGCTAGTCGTTTCCAACTCTAGGGGCCGGTGCTCATCTCCGTTTCAAAGCCAAAAAGCCAGCGCTTGTCCGAGGACGTCTCCGTGGTCATGTGGCCGGCATGACTAGACGCCAAAGGCGCACGGAACGCTGTTACCTTCCCACCGGAGCGGTCCCTATTTTTCTACTTGCATTTTTTACGTGCTTTCGAACTGCTAGGTTGGCAGAAGCTGGGACGAGAGTTAATACCACTTTACAATGCCTTGCTAAGGCCACACTTGGAATACTGCATCCAGTTTTGGTCACCACGATGTAAAAAAGATGTTGAGATTCTAGAGAGAGTGCAGAGAAGAGCAACAAAGATGATTAGAGGTCTGGAGGCTAAAAGATATAAGGTCGCAAAAGGGGATCACGTGATTCCTCTGGACACTGCAACCGTCATAAATGTGAGTCAGCTGTCAAGCATCCAAATGTAAATCGCATGACCATGAGGATGCTGCAAACGGTCATAAGTCTAAAAAATGGTTGTAATTCACTTTTTCCAGTGCCATTGTAACTTCAGACGGTGACTAAATAAACTGTTGTAAGCCAAGGACTGCCTGTATTGCCTTCTAGACTTTGTGCCAGGAATCCAACTTCTACAATTCCTGGTCATTCCTGCCCAAAGATCACCTCGGTTGGAATACCGCAGTGCCAACATACCTGCAGAAGGAAACGGCTGCAGGAAACAGTTATTAAAAGCCTGGTAAAGGTAAAGGTTCCCCTGCACATGCGTGCTAGTCGCTTCCGACTCTAGGGGCCGGTGCTTATCTCCGTTTCAAAGCCAAAGAGCCAGCGCTTGTCCGAGGACGTCTCCGTGGTCATGTGGCCAGCATGACTAGAAACTCTAGGGGCCGGTGCTCATCTCCGTTTCAAAGCCGAAGAGCCAGCGCTTGTCCGAGGACGTCTCCGTGGTCATGTGGCCGGCATGACTGGACGCCAAAGGCGCACGGAACGCTGTTACCTTCCCACCTTAGTGGTCCCTATTTTTCTACTTGCATTTTTACGTGCTTTCGAACTGCTAGGTTGGCAGAAGCTGGGACGAGTAACAGGCGCTCACTCTGTTAAGCGGCACTCGGGATTCGACCCGCCAAACTGCCGTCAACTCTGCAACCACAGGGACTGGTTTTCTCCAGGATGTTCCCCTCCTTTTCACAGGGCTTCCATCGCTACATAATTAAGCCCATCCATCTCTCCACCTGCCATCCTCCTCTTTTCTTACACTTTCCCCAGCACGAGAGTCTTCTCACAGGAGGTCTGTCCATATGATCTTATTTTATTTTATTATTTATATAAGAGCCTTGGTGGAGCAGTGGGCTAATGCCTCCTTAAGTAACACCAGCTGCCTGCAATTAGTGCAGGTTCGCATCCCAGCAGGCTCAAGGTCGACTCAGCCTTCTATCCTTCCGAGGTAGGTAAAATGAGGACCCAGATTGTTGGGGGCAATAAGCTGACTTTGTAATAATGCCGCTTGGGGTGTGTGTGTGAAAGCCCTAATAAGCAGGCATATACATAGAATGAAGGCTACTGCTAAGCTTGTAAGCCACCCTGAGTCTTACAATAAATAAAATAAATAAAATAAAAAATAAAAAAATAAAAATAAAAATAAAAATAAATAAAAATAATTGGCTGTCCATCTTACCCAGTGCTTTTTTTGTAAAAGAAAAAGGTGCCGGAACTCACACGTGTCATACAACCCGCCTTGCCTACCCTACAAGGTTCCATTCAAAAAAGGTGCCGGAACTCCGTTCTGAGCGTTCTATGAGAAAAAAAACCCTGATCTTACCATAGGGTAACACTGGGCGGCTTACAGTTAGCCACGCAGCTAAAACATACAAAGTTAAAACCAGACATTAAAACCAAAGACACATGGGGAGGGCGGGGGCGGGGTGAGGAGTGGGTGGGGGCGGTGGGATCTGTTACTACTCAACCAACCCCCTCCATTGAGCTGATCCCCCACTGGGATCCCAAGCCGACTGGCAGAGCCAGGTCTTTAGGCCCTTGTGAAAAGATAGGAGGGCTGGGGTCAACCTCGCATCGGGGAGGTGGGGACAAGATGTTCCAGAGGGCGGGAGCCACAGCAGAGAAGGTCGCCCCCCCGGACCCTCCCCCCCAGCTGGAATAATTGGGCTGACGGGACCCACAGCAGGCCTCCTCTGCCGGCACGGGTGGGACGGGGCCAATCCCAGTGGGGTGAGATGGTCCCTCAAGTAACCTGGACCCAGGCCGGGAAGGGCTTTAAAGGTGTTCCCCATCACCTTGAATTGCACCCTGAAACAGACTGGCAACCCATGCAGCTTCCAGAGCAGTGACATCACAGGGGCCATTTTTGGGACCCCAAATGTACCCACGCTGCCACACTCTGTACTAGCTGTAGTTTCCGAATGCTCTTCAAGGGTAGCCCCATGTAGAGTGCATTGCAGCAGCCCACCCGTGAAATGACTAGGGACTGAACGACTGAACGCAGGGTATCTTTGCCATTTCTTGGTAAAACAGGAGAGGAGAAGGAGGTGTCATTCCCAGGCAGTCTGAAATGATGCCCTCCCTAAAGTGATCCTCCAGTTCCACCACCTTCTTGCACCTCTGCTGGCCAACGTGAGTCTCTGCTTCTTTAGCTGGGTGGCTGGGATGAACTTCGTGTCTTGGTGGAGAGTCCAGCATGTACGCTTGATGCTGCCTCCTGCAAACGTTTGCCTGTTCCTCCCAGGAGCATCCCACCAACACTATTTGTTTTCAGGGGTCCTTGGTGCTCTCTGAGCTTGACTGTTTTCTTGCAGACGTTTCATGACCAAACTAGGTAACATCATCAGTGCTCAAAGAGAATTGAGGTTGGGAGGAGGAGGAGGAGGAGGAGGAGGAGGAGGAGATGGAGGACTGTAGAGTCCTTGCTGCTCTCTGAGCTTGGTGGTTTTCCTGCAGACGTTTCATGACCAAACTAAGTAACATCATCAGGGCTGCATTGAAAACACTGACAATGTTACCTAGTTTGGGTCATGAAATGTCTGCAAGAAAACAACCAAGCTCAGAGAGCACCAAGGACCCCTCACTTCAGTTCTGAGCTACAAACACTTATGAACACTTTTCCACACTTACAACCATTGCAGCATCCCTGTGGTCATGTGATCAAAGTTCAGAGGCTTGGCAACTGACTCATATTTATGGCGCTTGCAGCATCCCGGGGTCACGTGAACCCCTTTTGCGACCTTCTGACAAGCAAAGTCGATGGAGAAGCTGGATTCCCTTAACAACCCGGTTACTAACTTAACAACTGCAGCGATTCACTTAACAACTATGGCAAGCAAGGTCGTAAAATGGGGCAAAATTCACTTAACAACTGTCTCACTTAGCAATAGAAATTTTGGGCTCCGTTGTCCATAAGTCAAGGACTACCTGTATTTCCATAGAGGGGCAAAGACATGCAAGGCCAAAATGGAAGCTAATGCATCTGAGTTGAGTTTGAATTTCCTGGATGCCGTTATTTAATTCTCCCTGCTGCGTGCATGGCTGGATTCTAATTGGTTCCTTTCCAGCAATTCCCTTATATCTTTGTACTTTGTGCTTTTTCAGTAGCCAGCCTGAGTTCTCAGGGGGACAGGAGGAAAGGGAAGAAAGACATTTGATGAATGATTAAAGACAGAGGAGACCTGTTGTAATTTGGGATTCCTCTTCATGTGCCAGAACAAAAATTAAATTTTCTGCCAAGGCAAAAGACATATGGAACGGTTAGGTTTGCTTTCCCCACTCATTAAATTTCTGCTGGCATGACTGAATAGCCTGCAATCTTCTCCAGCCGTAACCCCATGGTAAATCACATGCAGAAGATCCGATCCATTTAGAAATAGAAGAGAGCTGGAAGGGACCTTGGAGGTCTTCTAGTCCAGCCCCTGTTCAAGCAGGAGAACCTATACCATCTCAGACAAATGACTGTCCAGTCTCTTCTTTAAAATCTCCAGTTATGGAGCGCCCATAATTTCTGGAGGCAAGCTGTTCCACTGGTTAATTGTCCTCACTGTCGGGAAGTTTCTCCTCAATTCCAGGTTGCTTCTCTCTTTGATCAGTTTCCAACCATTGTTTTTCGTCTTTCCCTCTGGTGCTTTGGAGAATAATGTGACCCCTCTTCTTTGTGGCACATACTGGAACACTGCTATGTCTTCCCTGTTTCTTCTTTTCTTTAGATTACTAGGCAAACCGAAGTCCCGCAGCCGTTCTTCGTATGTTTTAGTCTCCAGGCCTTTGATCATCTTAGTTGCTCTTCTCTGAATTTTTTCGAAACTCTTAACATCTTTTTTATGCTATGGTGACCAAAACTGGCTGCAGTATTCCAAGTGTGGTCTTATTAGGGTTTTATAAAGCGGTACTAATTCTTCGTGTGATCTTGACTCTATGCCTCTGTATATACAACCCAGGATTGTGTGAGCTTTTTTGGTTGCTGCTGCACACTGCTGGCTCATATCAAAGTGATCGTCCACTAGGACTCCAAGGTCCCTCTTACAGTTACTGTTTTTGAGCCAGATCTCACCTAATCTGTACTTGTATCTTTGATGTTTCCTGCCTAAATGTAAGACTTTGCTTTTCTCCACATTGAAACTCATTTCTACCCCGAGGCCCCTCACTTGTGGGGTGCCTCAGGGGTCGGTTCTCTCCCCCCTCCCGTTTAACATCTATATGAAGCCACTGGGTGAGATCATCGGTGGCTTTGGGGTAAGGTATCACCAATATGCGGATGATACCCAGTTGTTTATCTCCACCCCGAGCCAACCCAGTGATGCCCTTGACATGATGTCCCGGTGCCTGGAGGCGGTGCGGGTCTGGATGGGAAGGAACAGGCTCAGGTTTAACCCCTCCAAGACTGAGTGGCTGTGGATACCGGCATCTTGTATTGTCCAACAAGTTCCATCTCTTTTGATGGGGGGGGGTATTGCCCCCCTCAGAAAGGGCTCGCAACTTGGGTGTCCTCCTGGATTCACAGCTTAATTTGGAAGATCATTTAACGGCTGTGACCAGGGGGCCCTTTGCACAGGTTCGCCTAGTGCGCCAGTTGCGCCCCTTTTTGGACCGAGATGCCCTATGCACAGTTACCCACACCCTCGTGACTTCTCGCCTGGATTACTGCAATGCTCTTTACATGGGGCTGCCCTTGAAGAGCACCCGGAGGCTTCAACTGGTGCAAAATGCGGCCGCGTGGGTGCTTATGGGAGTATCTCGGTACTCCCATGTTATACCACTCCTGCGCGAGCTGCTTTGGCTTCCGGTTACCCTCCGAGTGCGATTAAAGGTGCTGGTAATAACCTTTAAAGCCCTGCATGGCTTAGGCCCGGGGTACTTGCGAGACCACCTGCTGCCATTGTCAACCTCCCATCGCCTGGTTCGCTCCCACAGAGTTGGCCTCCTCAGGGTCCCGTCGGCCAGGCAATGCCGGCTGGCAACCCCCAGGGGGAGAGCCTTCTCTGTGGGCGTGCCGACCCTCTGGAATGAGTTGCCTCCGGAGCTGCGGATGGCCCCTGACCTTTGGTCCTTCCGCCGTGACCTGAAGACATGGTTGTTCCAAAAAGCAGGCCTGGACTGACTACGATTTTTAAATAGGCTTTTACTGGCTTAAATTGTTTTGTAATTTTGTATTTATTGTTTAATTCTCTTTTAAATTTTTTACTCTATGTTTTTTAATTTTTATTGTTGTGAGCCGCCCTGAGTCCTCAGGAAGAAGGGTGGCATATAAATTTAATAAAATGAAATTTTGTTCAAGTTTGTAAAGATCTTTTTGGATCCTGAGTTTGTCTTCTGTGGTGTTGGCTACTCCTGTCAGTTTGGTGTTATCTGCAAATCTGATGAGTTCTCCTTCAATTCCCTCATCTAGGTCATTGATGAAGATATTGAAGAGTACTGGGCCTAAGACAGAACCTTGTGTTACCCCACTGCTTACTTCTCTCCATGTGGATGTGGTGCCCTTGTGGACTACTCGTTGAGTAGTACCCCCACTGCTTTAGAGAAAGGAAAGTTGGCAATTCTGCATGCCGACCTAAATGTTATAGAATAGAGCTGGAAGGGACCTTGGAGGTCATCTAGTCCAACCCACTGCTCAGGCAGGAAACCCTATACCATTTCAGACAAGTGGCTGTCTAGTCTCTTCTTAAAAACCTTCAGTGATGGAGCATTCACAATTTCTTGAGGCAAGCTGTTCATTGGTTAATTGTCCTCCCTGTCGGGAACTTTCTCCTTAATTCTAAGTTGCTTCTCTCCTTGATCAGTTTCCATCCATTGTTTCTTGTCCTGCCTTCTGGTGCTTTGGGAAATAAGTTGACCCCCTCTTCTTGGTGGCAGCCCCTCAACTATTGGAGCACGGCTATCATGTCAACCCCTAGTCCTTCTTTTCGCTAAACTGGGCATATCCAATTTCTACAACTGTTCTTCCCTAGTTTTAGCCAGCGGGTCCCTGATCATCTTTGTTGCTCTTCTCTGCCCCTCTTTCCAGAGTTCTCAACCCCTTTTTTTATATCGTGGTGACCCAAACCGGATGCCGTATTCCAAGTGTGGCCTTACTAAGACCTTATAAAGCAGTACTAACACTTCACGTGATCTTGATTCTATCCCTCTGTTAATGCAACCTGAGATTGCAGGTCTTCAAATTGCAAGGCTGGACACCCCTGACTCGGAAGGGTAAGTGGAAAAGGCGAAATGGAAGAGAGATCGGAGAGATCAGGGATGGCTCAGTGGTGGACGCAACACCTGCCCTCCACGGGACATGCTGTGCGGGCTCCTTTTGCTGGTGGCATTCCAAACGGCTTTGAAAAGCCACCTGTTTCAGATGGCTCTGCAGGGCTGACGTTGCTGTTTTCTTTCCATTTTGCCGCTGCAAACGTTTGCAGACACTTTATACTTGTAATGTGGCCGGCGTCTTTTGAAGCGTGAGGCTCGATGCCAGGGGTTTGTCATGTCATGGATGTTTTTTTGCTTGGGTTGGATTTAATTGGAAGGCAAGTTAGAAAGAAGCCTTTAATGCAAACAGGTAAATAAAGCGAAGAAGCGGATCCGGTTGGAGAAAACTTCACATTCTGTCCTCGCAGATGCCGAGAGAAGCCCGCAATCTTCTACCACTGTAATATTTATTTATATTTCATATTCCCTTCGTATTTCATCTCCTTCAGATTAAGAAATATTTTAAATATTTCAAATATTGAGATGCGGCCTTTCTCTTAAAAAGATCCAGGAGGGTATTTAGAGGACATCTGGGTTTAAGGACACACACACACACACACACACACACACACACACATCAAAAGGAAGAGGAAGAGGAGGAGGAGGAGGAGGAGGAGGAAGAGGAGACCAAAACAAGCAATCAAAAGAACGGAGGAGAAGGAGAACGTAAGGTTTCTCACACAGAGAGAATGGTTCTATTTAATATCCTGCAATTTTTTTTAAAAAAAAAAACCTAGCTGACAGATTCAAGGACATATTTCACAAGTCTACAAGACAAACAAGTCAAAAGGTTTCTTTCAATTTATTATTTCCCACATTCTGGGGGTTTTAGATTGCTGAAAATTTGGAGAAGAAAGCAAGGTTGACTGCATGTTGCAGAGCTAAGGAGGTGAAAAAAAGATGCTGACTGCCAGGAGGAGAAAAATAAAACTCTCCATCCATCTTCTCCCTTTCTGGCTGAAAGGTCTGCCTACAGCAGGGGTCCCCAACCCACAGTCCGTGCCAGCAACTGGTCGGCACAA
Organism: Vipera ursinii; assembly: GCF_947247035.1. Lineage (NCBI taxonomy): Eukaryota > Metazoa > Chordata > Lepidosauria > Squamata > Viperidae > Vipera > Vipera ursinii. The sequence continues at coordinate 16,304,097 of NC_139525.1, forward strand.
ACAAGCAAAGCCCCATCCGACAGATGCAGGCAGCACACAAAACCACACACTCTCCGGTCGGTGGAAAAACCTCTCTCCACGGAACCGGTCCCTGGTGCCAGAAACGTACACAACCTTTGCCCTAATCCACAGGTCTGCAACCCGCGGCTCCGGAGCCGCATGTGGCTCTTTCAGCCGTCTCCTGCGGCTCCCAGTCCTCTGCCATGTGCAGTCCAAAAAAAAAAGTGAGACTAAAAAAGTTCAACCAATCAATTCAGACATGCAGGGTAGGTGCATATCTCGCCTTGGCTCCACTCTTCAGTCAAACCCTGTTCTGCGCATGCGCGCATGTACGCGCATGTGCACACATTTTTTTGCGGCTCCCAGTTTTTCCTTTTGTGAGGGAACCGGTTCCGAGTGGCTCTTTCACTGTTTCAGACTGCTGACCCCTGCCCTAATCCAAAGAAGCCCTTTGAAATAAGCAGCTAAAAACTTTGCTGAGGTCCATCAGCTCCCCTGTCTGCTGCTGTAGGAGGAAGATAAAGAGAAATAAACAGATCCTTGGAGAGAATGGGATCCCAGACAAAGAGAGTACCAAAAGAAATTGAACCAGACTTCATTCACCTTTTCTTCAGGATCTACCTGTCGTATTTCAGCTTCTTATCTTTTGTGAACTTCGCAATGTAGCCCTTGAATCGTGTATTGCAGGGGTCCCCAACCCCCAGTCTGTGGACCAGTACCAGGCTGCAGCACGCCAGCGAGTGATCCGCGCAAACCAGGAAAGTGTTGCAGGCAGCACACAAAACCACTCACCCTCCGGTCGGTGGAAAAACCTCTCTCCATGGAACCGGTCCCTGGTGCCCAAAAGGTTGGGGACCTCCGGCCTAGAGTCTCTGCTGCTTCTGGAACCAGGGTGGCCCCTTGTCCCCTAGCAGGTGCTCTACAAGCTGTTGCCTCCTTCAAGGGACAAAGAGGAGGAAGCAGCAACCCAGGCGAGGAAGAGGAGCTATTCTCAGAGAAATCCAAGGGTCGCCCTTCCCTGCAAATATTGATGGTCCCACTGCAGTACAGACAGTCCTCGACTAACAACAGTTCATTTAATGACCGCTCAAAGTTACAACGGCCCTGAAAAAAGTGACTTATGACCATTTTTCACACTTATGACCCCCCCGAGTCATCCTCATGGTCACGTGAACAAAATTCAGACCCTTGGCCACTGACTCGTATTTGTGACACTTGCAGTGATCCCCTTTTCCAACCTTCTGACAAAGAAAGCCAGCTGACCCGTGTTTGTGACGGTCGCAGTGTCCCCGGGGTGTGATCACGAGATCACTTTTTATACCCTTCTGACAACCAAAGTCGATGGGTGAACCAGATTCACTTGACAACCCTGTCATTAACTTAAAAATTGCTGTGACTGACTTAACAACGGTGGCAGGAAAGGTTGTAAAATGAGGCAAAACTCACTTAACAAATGTTTCACTTAGCCAAAGAAGTTTTGGACCCAACTGTGGTCAAGAACTGCTCGTAGCCAGGAGGGGAAGAGTATCATTCATTCATTCACTCACTCATTCCACTTACGCAGCTGCCCATCTTTCAACCAATTCTGGGTGGCTCCCACTCAAAGACTAAAAGAAACATCACGGTAAAATTATAAAACCAACCCCACTGAAACATCAAAAGCAACAAAGAGCTGGTGCCAGGTCAACCTTCTAATGCAGTGATGGCGAACCTTTTAGAGACCGAGTGCCCAAACTGCAACCCAAAACCCACTTATGTATCGTCGGGTGCCGGGTGGGTGTGGCCCTTTGGGTGGTCGTGGCCCATTGGGTGGCATGGCTGCAGTGGTAACGGCAGACTGGTTGGGACTAAAAACTTCCATCTATCAATTCCAACTTTGCGAGAACTTTCCCTCCCCCCGCGAGAAGTTGAAATTGATTGATTGAACCTTTTTTTGTGTACATGGTGGCGGAGGCCTAAAGCGAAAAGGTTTTATAAAACCCAGCTGAAGGCCTGGGACTGGGGCGATGGCGCACGTGCCCACAGAGAGGGCTCTGTGTGCCACCTGTGGCACTGTGCCATAAGTTCGCCACCACGGCTCTAATGGGTGATTATTGCAATCTTCTTCCAGTGCTTGGGGAGGAAAGCCTTTGGGAAGGCAGAAGGATGGAGGTCTGCTGAGTGTCAGGGGGCAGAGGCTCCGTAGGGCAAGGGCTGCCACAGAAAAGCCACCCTTCCTAGATCCCATCAGATGGCAATATTTAAGGGAAAGGACTTGGAGTGTGCCCACCGTATCAGACCTGGTAGGACGGGCAGACGTCCTTAGGGAAAGAGGGTCCTGCAGATAGCCCGGCCCTGTGCAATGATGTATATTCATACATCATACGAGTGTTTATATTAGATTTCACTATTAGAATCAATATGCATAATAAAAATTGTGTGTGTGTATGTATACGCGCGCGCGCACACACACACACACACACAGAGTATATATTATATACAGAGAATAACGGTTTAATATGGCCCTCTACATGCCCCTAAAGAGAGGCTCGTTAAATGAGGTGACAGGTGGGGATAGAACCAGCACCCTTTTTTCGTTAAAAAAAAAAGTGAAGGACTGCAAGGACACCAGGCAAACAGAAGACCAGGGTCACACAATATCTGAAAGTCTCTGACGCTGAAGAAGACGGGGTGGAATTTCTCTGGACTCACATATCACACTAAATTATGTTTGCTTTAATGGCGCCTTGTTTCTCTTGGAAAATGAAATGCAGGCATGAACTAACATTTCAACCAGTAATCTGAAGTGCTATGAATCCTTTAAAGAATGTCTGCATAGGTCAGGTGCTTTGGCATTCATGTAAAGGATCATAGCACCAATTTAAGCAAAAGCTGCATTACTTCCTAACACCAACGGGGCAACCCACTCACTGTATATAACAATTTGCACCATGCGGGAGGCTGTAGTTCTCCCAGATATGGAAAGCTTTGATTTTGGGAAGATGACTTTACAATTTCATTTTGCTTGAACCAGGCCATTGAGCTGGTATTATTCTGGATAAGGAGAGCTAGTTTGGTATAGCTGCCTTCCGGAGTTGTGGCTGCTCCATGGCTGAAAGTCTTCAAGACAAGATTGGACAGACTTTTGTCTAGGATGGGATAAGAAGACCTTCCAGCCCTATGAACTGGGAGATCATAGAATCATACGGTTGGAGGTCTTCTAACCAACCCCTTGCCCACGGCAGGAGACCTTATCACATCTGAGACAAAAGGCTGCCCAATCTTGTCTTGAAGACTTTCAGCCATGGAGCACCCACAACTCCAGGAGGCAAGCTCTTCCACTGAACAGCTTTACCACTGCTTTTCCCCCCACTCTGAAAAGAGTGTGAAGAGCAACAAAGATGATTAGGGGAATGAAAGCTAAAATATATGAAAAACGGTTGGAGGAATGTGGTTTGTCTAGTCTAGTGGAAAGAAGGACTAGGGTTGACAGGATAGCAGCGTTCCAATATTTGTCTATTGGTGTCTATTTTTCTACTTGCATTTTTTACATACTTTCGAACTGCTAGGTTGGCAGAAGCTGGGACATGTAACAGGCGCTCAACTCTGTTACGCGGCACTCGGGATTCGACCCGCCAAACTGCCGACCTTCTGATCGACAAGCTCAGCGTCCTAACCCCCTGAGCCACTGCATCCCTTAGAATGCAGTACTGCAGGCTAATTCTGCCAACTGCCAGCAGTTCAATTCTCACTGGCTCAAGGTTGACTCAGCCTTCCATCCTTCTGAGGTCAATAAAATAAGGACCCAGATTGGTGGGGGCAATAGGCTGACTCTGTAAACGGCACAGAGAGGGCTGTAAATCACTGTGAAGTGGCACATAAGTCTAAATGCCGTTACTATTCCTACTCTTCTGGAGAACATCAAGCTGGAGAAACTGACTGGAACAATAAGGAGAAATACAGGTATATAAAATACAGAAATATAAAACCTTAGTAATGCCAGATCTGGAATGCTGTTTTGGTCACCACATTACAAAAAATATGTTGAGACTTTGGAAAAAGTGCAGAGAAGAGCAACTAAGATGATTAAAGGCCTGGAGACTAAAACATATGAAGAACGGTTGCAGGATTTTGGAATGGCCAGTCAAGAGAAAAGAAGGACTGGGGGGGACACGATAGCAGTCTTCCAATATTTGAGGGGCTGCCATAAAGAAGAAAGAGGTCAACCTATTCTCAAAAGCACCAGAAGGCAGGACAAGAAGCAATGGATGGAAAGTAATCAAGAAGAGAAGCAACCTGGAACTAAGGAGAAACTTCCTGACAACGTGAGCAATTCATCAGTGGAACAGCTTGCCTCCAGAAGTTGTGGGTGCTCCATCACTGGAGGCCTTTAAGAAGAGACTGGACAGACATTTGTCTGGAATGGTATAGGATCTCCTGCTTGAGCAGGGGGCTGGACTAGAAGACCTCCAAGGTCCCTTCCAGCTCTACTCTGATTATTACTAAGAGGAGACCAACTCATGAACAGATTCGGGATAGAATAAAGCAATTATTTTCTCACACGACCCACAAATCCTTCTTGAGACCTGGAGGGACACAACGGTTAGAAGCTACCAATCTAGGTAGCTTCAGATCCAGATTTGGAGCAATTTGAAGAAGAGACACTTAATCAGAAGCTAGAGAGATTAATGGCATTATTGAATAGCAATAGCTAGAAGCCCAGAGAAGCCTTTTACTTCAGTTAAATTCAGAGGGCAATCACGTAGCAGATGGTCTTCGCCCTCCCACTCCGTCATCTTAGCAGATCAGAACCCTAATCAACTTCTAGCAATTTCGAGGACAAGAATTAGGTAGGAGAAACATTCCTGTTATTTCTGCTTACCAGAAAGTTCTATCTGGGTTTGGTATTTTTGACTGGGGGATTCTTCCTAAGGATCTAGGATAGTTAAGAGATATTTTTGCAATGTAATAGAGGTACTCCTCGACTTAAGAACAGTTCATCTAGTGACCATTTGAAGTTTCAACGGCTGTGAAAAAAGTGACCTGTGACCATTGTTGATACTTATGACCGCTGCAGCATCCCCGTGGTCATGTGGTTTACATTCGGATTCATATTTATGACTGGCTCATATTTATGACGGTCACAGTGTCCTGAAGAATCACGTGATTCCCCTTTTGTGACCTTCTGACCAGCAAAGTCGATGGGGAAGCCGGATTCATTTAACAACGGTGTTTTTAATTTTACAGTGATTCACTTAACAACTGTGGCAAGAAAAGTCGTAAAATGGGGCAAAACTCACTTAGCAAATGTCTCACTTTAGCATCAGAATTTTGGGGCTCAACTGTGGTCATAGTTCGAGGACCTGCCTGTATATGTGCCATTTCAAGTAATGCAACATTTTGCAATAGCTAGGTTGAGTCCATTCTTATTATATCCAAGTGCTTTAGGGCTGCTGCTACTCCTGCCAATGAGGATGATGATGGTTATTGAAATCTTCATACGTTCAACCATTCTGTGATGTTGCAAATTTGGATAGGAGAAACCCTATCTGGATTGCAAAACTGAATATGACCACTAGATGGCAGCAAAAAAGAAGCCAAAGACTTTTAACTATTTTCTGCCCTCTGGTGGTGCTTTGGATTTCTGCAGCCCAGATATGGAAGCCTTAAGTCTGAAGAAGCCAAAATGGTCCTTTACGTTCTCCTAGGACAAAGCACCAATTCCCCTGTTAACATCCCCTTCTGAAAAAATATCCACGTTGAGAGGAGAGATGAAGGTAGAAAATTCTTAAGAAATGAAATGGGTGCCTACAGCCTTTGCAAGGCTAAAGGTCCTCATTTTGCCCCTTAAACACCTGCCTCCCCTCCCCCCAATGAAACCAGCGTAGGGACGGTTTGCAAACCCAATGGATGTTTTGGGCATCACCTATGGCTGCTCAAAAACAGTTGTGGCCTATCGGTCATGGGCTAGTCACATGACTTAGAACGGGGGAGGGCAATGATGGCAACTTTATGACCTATGGACTTCAACTCCCAGAATTCCTGAGCCAGCCATGCTGGGAGTTGAGGTCCATAAGTCGTGAAGCTGAAGTCCACAGTTAAAGTCCATAGGTCAAAAATCTGCCATAGCTGATCAGCTCTGCCTTAGAAGAAGCTGCCTGTCACATTGATGGCCAAACTCTTAATCCAGAAAATAGTGACTATCTTTCATGAGAAATATTTCGGCAGAAATTAGTAACAGCTATCTGTCAAAGTCAGATTTTTGAAGGGGAGGCTAGCTAAAGGTCGTGCCAATCCCAGATTCGATATTTCTAGCAGAATTGCAAGCTCACTCAGGAGAGCTTGGTCTTCTTGTTCTCCTGACCACCCCGTTGTTCCTCTTCACACTTGTGCAAATCTATTCTTCTCCGCTGTTTTAATCCCTAGATTTTTCTCCCCCCCTCGGAAGACCACACAGGACGTGGCTATTAGTTTCTAGAACTGCAGCTTTTATTTGCCTTTGTCAATTCAGCTTTTGCCTAATCATCAGCCGTTGGACTAAATGAGTCTTAAGACTTCCAGTCTTTAAAAAAAGCCTGTAGGCCAGACCATGATTTGACCAAGAAGATCGAGGCTCTGTTTTCTTGTTTTTGGAGAGCAGGACTAATTAAAGTAAGTTCTGTAATTATACATTTAGGCTTAGAACTCTTAGGCCCGGAGGTCTTAGGTTTATTTAGCCATGATTCGTTTCATAATCCCCAACTGACTAGGTTCATACAACATGCTAGGTTATTGACTGTGGTTTGCCGGGCGTTAGCTTCTAGGTTTGCAAAACCCTCTAGCTCAAAATCAAACGAATGATGTTCAGTGAGATGTATGATTCATGCCATCTACCAGGTCTAACACTTAATCATCTTAACTTCCAGTCCAAAATTAGACAATGGGAAACTAGAGATACTTGTGCAGGATACAACCAGGGCAGGGATGTAAAAGAGGCACAGCAAGTCAACACACCTCAAATGGTCACTCAGAAGGTTGTTCAAGGCAAAAGACCGGCTGGTTGAAATTTCTCCTTAACCTTTCATCTTGTTACACAAAACCTGTACAGCAGCAAATGCCGCTAGTGATTGAAAAATCAAGGAATGCGCCACATCTCAGAGGCTTTGCTACAATTCATTTCAGTACTGATAGAACATTTGTAGCTCAGAGCTGAACTGTGGTCTTTGGTGCTCTCTGGGCATGGCTGTTTTCTTGCAGATGTTTCATGACCCAACTAGGTAACACCATCAGTGTTAGCAGGGAGTGGGGTTAGCGCTCTGTCCTGTGAAGAGTTAGTGGGAGGGTGTTTGGTTGTTCCTTGATTAGGCTGTTGTTTACTGTTAACTTGTTTGTCTTCAGACAACACTGAGAGGGCAAACCACTAACATATAAACAGATGGCAAACCTCGCACTCAAACAGCACTGACGATGCTACTTAGTTGGGTAATGAAAGGTCTGCAAGAGAAACAACCCAACTCAGAGAACACTAAGGACCCTACATTTCAATACTGTTGTCTGTCAGTTTTTGTCCAACTGAGCAGTGGGTGAAATTTCTGCAGGAGGATTCCTAAAGTCGGAGAAGTCTCCTCGGTCACCTTAATGTGGTTTTCCAAAGGATAAGGGACATCAGAAAAAACACCTGCCTACCTTGGGTCCATAAATGGCTAGTGACAGCCCTGGCTTCAACGTCTCACCGAACACGTAGTCTATTTGCACAGGGTTTGCACACTCAGTCTTGTCAATCGAGAAGACACTCTAGGACAGGGGTCTGCAACCTCGACAACTTTAAGACTTGTGGACTTCAGCTCCCAGAATCCCTCAGCCAGCTAGCTCGGTCACCTTAATGTGGTTTTCCAAAGGATAAGGGACATCAGAAAAAACACCTGCCTACCTTGGGTCCATAAATGGCTAGTGACAGCCCTGGCTTCAACGTCTCACCGAACACGTAGTCTATTTGCACAGGGTTTGCACACTCAGTCTTGTCAATCGAGAAGACACTCTAGGACAGGGGTCTGCAACCTCGACAACTTTAAGACTTGTGGACTTCAGCTCCCAGAATCCCTCAGCCAGCTAGCTGGCTGAGGGATTCTGGGAGCTGAAATCCACAAGTCTTAAAGTTGTCAAGGTTGCAGACCCCTGCTCTCGGAGGCTGCTGACATTCTGGCCCTCCAGCACGAACACCCAGGCGCCGATGCAGCTCCTTAAGGATGAGCACACAGCTCTTTCTCACAACCCAGGGCAGCAGAGGCTGAATATCTAAAAGGGATCTATTGAGGCACACCTGTGCTCCATCGCAGCTGGCAGAAAAACTGCTGACCTGCTGACCTTTTTTGCAGGAAAAAGAGAACATCTCCCCTTTGGAAGACCGAATTGTGTTCAGGACAAATGCCCAGATCAAGAGCCGCCCATTCAATTATGTGAGAGCAAAGGCGATGATCGGTGCTCAGAGCACAGTGTGTCTCCTTTCACACTTCAGTTGCCCTCTTCAGCATAAAAATAATTGCCTTTCCACGCCAAGCTAATAAATGCTATTGGAGATTGATAACTAAAAGAATTAGCCTGGACCAAGTCTGCAGCCACAGTATTGTGTCTCTACAGCAGCGTTTCCCAACCTTAGGAACTTGAAGATGCGTGGACTTCAACTCCCAGAATGCGTGGACGAGACTGTATGTATGCTTGTGATTTATGCATTTTACACATTTGTAAAGAAATAAATGAGATTTTGTACAGAGAAGAGACCCGTCGTGTGATTCAATCAGCCCTGTGACTCAACCAGTCACAAAACCAACTGACCACACAGGATCTACATAAACGAACAAGACATTTCACCCCCCAAAAAAACCCTGCTGAAGACGTTACCCAGTTTGGTAACGAAACATCCAGGAGCCAAGCAGCAAGCTCAGAGGACAATCCTCTGGCTACATCGACAACCGGAGCTACGGATATTCTCTACAATTTCTAACACAGAGATCATGCAGTATACCGAGCACTCGGTTGCATCCACACTCCGCTACCCCTGAGGTCCAGGGTTTATACAGTCTTCAGAGGAATTAATGGCTTTGATTAGAACCAGACACGAACAGCTTCCCAAAATTCTCCATCCAATTACGTTGGTTCGTAAAGTAACTTCTAGATTACAGACCCAAGCCTGCACAGGCTAGCAAAAAAAATCTTTTGCATTTATTTATTTCAGAACGCATAAGGCTGCTCGGCCTAAGCAAATAACTCTAGGAAGCTAATAAAACCGAGGCGTAAAATAGCACAACATAAAAGCCATAAGGCAATCATTAATTAAAAATGCCTGAGCCTTCTCACAAAACTATCTTGCAGCACAAAACAAGCATACATATCTTGCTCCACTAACGTCCCGGACCTGCACTATGGGGTAAGGCTCAACTCCAGATGCCTTTGTGGCATCTGGCCAAAACGTGTCCCAACTGACCACATCATATCATTAGCCTTAGAAGGAAATACTGCATGTGCCCTGAGGAAGGCTAATAATCTAGTTTCTCTCTTGCTAAAACCAAAACCAAAACCCCAAACATCCTTTCTTTGAAAGTTTCAACTGACCAAAGTCATGATAGACAATCGAAGTCAATGTACCAATAAAAGAGAATATTTGTAGCTCAGGGTTGAACGTGGGGTCCTTGGTGCTCTCTGAGCTGGGTGGTTTTCTTGCAGACCTTTCATTACCAAACTAGGTAACATCATCAATCTTGAAGGGAGGGAGGTTTGTGGAGAGGAGGAGGAGGAGGACGATGACTATGGATGTTTGGGTGTTCTCTGAACTTGGTGGCTTTCTTGCAAACATTTCACTACCCAACGAGGTAACATCATCAGTACTAGTCTATGGCTATTTTTTTAATAAAATTAAAATAACTATTTTCAGACATTAAAAATCCCTATGTTTTTGCACAATGCCTAGGTTTCTTGAAACCTCCTGAAAGAGAAGAGAGTAATGGATATGTGGGAAGCCCAGGAGGCTCCAGGCCACTGCAGAGAAGATTGTGTAACCTTCACACAGAAATCCACCCACTTACCCCAGTTGGCCACCAAGGCACCAAGCAAGTGCACAAATAACATTTTTCCACCCAGGAGAACGTCACTCAGGCTGCCTTTTCCTTTGAGAGAATTTCTAAAGCAAATTCTATTTTATGCAGTGGAATGAGGACTGGTAGGAGCATTTCTCCAGCCAGCCGTACCTTTGATCCCGGAGGAAACCAAGATGACTAATATTTAACCGTACTTCTGCTATACTTTAAGATACCCACAGGATTTGAGCCAAGGAGAGGAATCTGAGCTTGATCAGAGCAGTAGCAGTAACTCTGATCGAAGGGACGCTTAATCCTTTAGCCCAATTCCTCTTTTTTTTTAAAAAAAAATCACATTGATAAGGATTAATTTTATGTTCGGATTAAAACATCTACGAGATTTCCAACAGCAGAGAAGCGACAGGAGCATTTATTCTCATCGTGTTAATTGGGGGTAGGGATTAGTTTGCGCAATAGTAACGGGGAAAGCAATATGCACTAGATGAGCACGGTTTGTGTGTGTGCATGTGCGTGTTGTGCACATGAAGACATGAACAAGCAACACATGATTAAAAGTAAGAGTCATCAGGAAATTAGAGTCTGGAGGATAAACATATGAAGAACGGTTGCAGGAACTGGGTATGTCTAGTCCAATGAAGAGAAGGACCGGGGGAACATCATAGCAGTCTTCCAATATTTGAGGGGCTGCCACAGAGAGGAGGGGGTCAACCTATCTTCCAAAGCACCAGAAGGCAGGACAAGGAACAATGGTTGGAAACTAATCAAGGAGAGAAGCAACCTGGAATTAAGGAGAAACTTCCTAACAGTGAGGACAATTAACCAGTGGAATGGCTTGCCATCAGAAGTTGTGAGTGCTTCATCACTGAAGGTTTTTAAAAATAGATTGGATAACCATTTGTCTGAAATGGCATGGAGTTTCCTTCCTGATCAAGGGTTTGGACTAGATGACCTCCAAGATCCCTTCCAACTCCTATTCTATTCTATTCTATTCTATTCTATTCTATTCTATTCTATTCTATTCTATTCTATTCTATTCTATTCTATTCTATTCTATTCTATTAACTCTACTCTACTCTACTCCATTCCACTCCCTTTCTCAAAATATAAAAGAAATCCATTTTCTGAAACAGGAGCCTTAGATGGAGGGCGTGCAACCCTTCCCTTGTACAAGCTTGAGGAGATGCAGCGCGTTCCTCGGGAAAGTTCTCCCTAGCTGAAGCTCAGAGCTGTGACTTCCTAATATTAAGGGATGCTCTTTCCTCTCTTCTGCAAAGGACTGGAAATTCAGGAAAATGAAATTTGGAGTGAGGAGGTGCATTTGAAGGAGAGCCAAACTAATTTCTACAGGAGGGAAGAAACGAGCTCAAGATGGCTCTAGCACCACCAATATGGGTGTGAAGATGTGGGCGTCTAGGCACAGGCAGCCCTGGAGAAGGACTGTATCTGAAACCAAGACCCCAAGAGGAACCCCTGTGGCTATGGTGGAAAGCTGAAAGGACCCCTAGAAACAAAGAAGGCCCTTCAAATGACTAAGGGAGGGGGTCTCCCTTCTTCTCTCTCTTAATTGTTGTTGTCTTAATTATTGTTGCTCTTCAATTGGCTGGCCAAGCGAGTGCGAGCAGCTTCCCAAGGACCTGGCACCGAATTTCCCAAGAGAATGAGTCTGCAGTGAAGGGACGGAAGAAAATACATGCCAGGAAGAGCAAAACTGTCAACTGATAACCTGGGTTCCAACAGCACACAAAATCCTAACATCTGGATGGCGTATCCAGTAGCAGATCCAGAAACCCTGTTGGTCTGCCCAGGCGATAAGCCACAGGCTACCCAAATGCATTTAAGGTAGACTAACATGCAATGCGAAGTTGGTAGCCATGCTGTGATGTCATCAAAAGGAGGATTTGGGGGTAGGTGACGGACAGATGGAGCCGCTGCCATCCCACCCACCCCATACTTCTTCACACACAGCGGGGCTGGCTTGCTACAGGTTACCAAAAAAAAAAAAAAGCACACTTCGGAACCCAAAGCACTGCTTTTTCAACCACAGCAACTTGAAGTTGTGTGGACTTCAACTCCCAGAATTCCCCAGTCAGCCATGGGTTTTGCCTGCATCCATGCTGGCTGGGGAATTCTGGGAGTTGAAGTCCACACACATCTTCAAGTTGCCAAGGTTGAGAAGCACTGATTCAAAGCCTCCTTTCCTATGGTGGGTGTTGTTGGGGGGAGGAGAAGAGAGAGATCCTCCAAACACATTGGGAATCGGGGGGGGGGGGGGGGGGGGAGGGACAGTGCCACAGCACACCTGGAAGAGGCCGGCACATCTGGAGAAGGGAGGTCAAAAATGACCCAGCTGGATGTAGGCAAAACCCATCCCTTTGTCGGGCGAAGGTCTCCGGCGCAGATTAACTCCCATTTTCGCTTTTCTCGGCTCACCCTCTTAGGATCCCAGCGGCTGAAGCGCTGGATGCGCATATAAGTTATTTTTAATTTTTTTTGGCTCTGCTTCCTCTTGCGCTCCCGTCTCCTCCCCACACAATCCGAGGCATCTGCCAAGGGCAGAGCGAGCGAGCGATCCAAATCAGAACCCCGCGGGCAGAGGCGATCCCTTTCCCTTTCCCAACTCATCTCAGGATCGCGGCCGCCTTGCGCTGGGCCAAGAGGATCCCCGACCCGGCCACGCGCGCTACCTCGCCCACCGGCCAGCCGGGCCCTCTGCACATGCTCGCGGGCGCTCCCTTCCTCTCCTAAGCCCCGGTGGGGGCCCTTGGGGCAGGGGGCCAAGGATGCCAGGCCAAAGGGAGACGCCTCCGGAGCAATCCTAAAGGGGCCCTCGCGCTTCTCTTCTTGGAATCCTCCTTCGCCTCCCCTCTCCGCCTCTGCCACTCTGCTGCCCCCCCCGCCACAGCACGACACGCAGATCCTTGCCAAGCGTAGCAGCCGCCCACTCGGGCAAGGCAAGCGCGCCAGCCAGCGCCCCTTCCCCTCCGGAAAGCTCCCCGCTCGGGGCTCCAGGGACGCCCAGCGCGCCTCCGCGGGGCCAGCCGGAGCCCGAGCCGCGGGGCCAAGGTGGGCGCCCCCGCAGCCGCCCCACCGCCGCAGCGCAGCGCAAAAGCAGGCTGCGCACCCGCCCGCCCGCCCGCCTCCCCTCCCTGGCGCCTGCCTGCCTGCCTGCACGCCCGGGGCTGCCCTCTCCCATCCCGCTGCCTCGCCTGGGGCAGAGCAGGGGCCACGCCGCGCCGATCACCTGCCTGCTGGGGCCGGCGGCGGCGGCGGCGGCGGCGCTGGGCTCAGCCGCGGCTGCAGGAGGGAGAAGAGCCGGCGCTCCCGCCGCCGTTGCCCGGCCGCCCGGCTGGCATGTTCCCCTCCCGACGCTGCCGGCTCGGGATGCTGCAGCAACAGCAGCCGAACTCCCGCCCGCCGCTCCTCTCGCAGCTGCTCCGGCCGCCTCGGCTGCGCGCTCGGCTCGGCTCGGCTCGGCGCGGGCACGCGGAGGGGGGGAAGGAAGGGGTTAGGCGCGCGGGCGCGCTCCCCAGCCCGGCGGCTTCGCCGAGCCCTGCAGTGCGGCCAGGGCGCATGCGCCTCCATCCTCGCCGCCGCCCCTCCCCACCTGCTTCTTCTCTGCTCGGGAAGGGAGGCGGACGGGCGGGGTGGGGGGTGTGAGGAGGAAGGGTTGTGGCCTCCCCGTTGTGGTCCGTCGCAACAGCAGCGGCTGGGTCGCATCGGGTCCCCGGGAGGTGAGCGGGGCGCCAGCAAAGGCCCCAAGTAGTACATACACACACACACACACACACACACACACACACACACACACACACACAGAGAGAGAGAGAGAGAGAGACACGCGCACACACGGGTTTCAGCGACGGGCAGCTTGTCGAGCTGCACTGCGAGACCATCAAGAGATTCTACACACACACACACACACACACACACACACACACACACACACACACACACACACACACACACACACCAGCCCCCAATGATGGGAAGGGCTCAAGATCCCTTTGGAAGCCATCTCAGGTTCTCCACGGAAGGTGGCCTTCAGCAGCCTGGACCTGGGCTTTTCCAAACTGCCTGTAGTCCTCAGCTCCGTCAGTTGGTTGTCTGGTGGGGAGAAGGGGGTGCTCGGATCCTCGATGCATCAAGTAGCGAGACTGGACCCCTCTTGAAGACACCCCCCCTGCCCCGCAGGACCAGATCTGGACTGTGGGCAGAAGGTCCCCAGGAAGAAGGCCTGTTGCCCAGGAAGACTTCCCTCAGCAGAACGTGACAAAGCTCCTACATTGGCCCTGAGACAGGAGGTGGTTAAAACACACACACACACACACACCCCTACAAATCAGATGGGCAAACATCATGACACGGGTCAAAAAACTTGGGTCTTCAATTGCCTTGCCATGGACACCATTTGGGCTTTTTTGGATGCACATAAGAAAGAACCGAGAGGGACGCAGTGGCTCAGTGGGTTAGGACGCTGAAGTTGTCGATCAGAAGGTCGTCCCAGCTTCTGCCAACCTAGCAGTTCGAAAGCACGTAAAAAAAATCCAAGTAGAAAAGTAGGGACCACTCCGGTGGGAAGGTAACAGCGTTCTGTGCGCCTTTGGCTTCTAGTCATGCCGGCCACATGACCACGGAGACGTCCTCGGACAAGCGCTGGCTCTTCGGCTTGGAAACGGAGATGAGCACCGGCCCCTAGAGTCGGAAACGACTAGCACACATGTGCGGGGGAACCTTTACCGTGACCTTTTAAGAAAGAACCACAAATGCCTGTTTGTGGCTGCCCCTGGGGGCATTTTTGACACACACACAGACTCCCCTTGTGGATGGGGATCACGAGGTGATGGGGATCACGAGCTCTCAGCTAGGCTGGGAGGTTGAGAAGATCTCTCAGGAGGTGACAGTGACAACCCGCTACAGGCAGTCTTTGACTGGCAAACGTTCATTGATTGAAGTTACAAGGGCTCCGGAAACAGTTTTTCACACAAGCGTTGCAGCATCCCCATGGTCACATGAACAAAGTTCAGACACTTTTCAGCATCTGCAACTTCTGACAAGCAAAGTCAATGGGGAAGCCAATTTCACTTAACAACCATGTTCTAATAACTGCAATGATTCACTTAGCAACTGTGACAAGAAAGGTCGTAAAATGGGGCAAAACTGAGTTAACTATCTTGCTTAGGAACAGAAATTTTGGGCTCAATTGTGGTTGTAAGTTGGAAACATTTCCAGTTTGTTTAAATTATTAGAATAGAATAGACAGATTGTAGAATAGAATGGGATGGGATGGGATGGGATGGAATGGAATGGAATGGAATGGAATGGAATGGAATGGAATGGAATGGAATGGAATAGAATAGAATAGAATAGAATAGAATAGAATAGAATAGAATAGAATAGAATAGAATAGAATAGAATAGAATAGAATAGAATAGAATAGAATAGAATAATTTAATTTAATTTAATTTAATTTAATTTAATAATATTTGTATACCGCCCTTCTCCCTGAGGACTCAGGGCGGTTCACAGGGCAGAATAAAATACTAAATACAAACATTAAAAAGAGATTAAATGATTGCCCAAGTTAAAACAATTGGAATAGAATTCTAAAACACCAAGTTAAAATTAAAACACCAAAAATAAAAAAAAATAAAAAAAACCCCCACCAATCCCCATCAGGCTAGGCCGGCTTGAACAAACAGAAACGTCTTGAGATCGCGACGAAAGGAGCGAAGATCGGGCGCCATCCGGAGCTCTACCGGTAGCTGATTCCACAGCTCCGGGGCGCCCACAGAGAAGGATCTCCCCCTGGGGGCCACCAATCGACATTCTCTGATCGGTGGCACCCTGAGGAGGCCCTCTCTGTGGGAACGCACAGGGCGCAGGGAGCTTGATGCCGGCAGCAGATGTTCCCTAAGGTACTCCGGCCCCATGCCATGGAGGGCTTTAAACACCGTTACCAGTACCTTGAATCTCACCCGGAAGACAACTGGCAACCAATGCAGCTCACGGAGCAGAGGTGTAACGTGGGAGTATCGGGAGACTCCCAACACAACTCTCGCGGCTGCATTCTGTACCAGTTGGAGCTTCCGGGTGGTCCTCAAGGGCAGCCCCATGTAGAGAGCGTTGCAGTAGTCCAGACGAGAGGACACGAGCGCATGAGTGACCGTGCACAAATCATCCCGGCTAAGATAGGGCCGCAACTGGCGCACCAGGCGAACCTGGGCGAAGGCCCCCCTAGTCACAGCTCCTATATGGTCTTCCAAGGTGAGCCGTGAATCTAGGAGGACTCCCAAGTTGCGAGCCCTATCTACGGGGGGTAATAGTTCACCCCCCATAGCCAGAGGTGGAATGTCCGAATAAACCCGGGATGAAGGTATGCAAAGCCACTCAGTCTTGTCGGGGTTGAGTTGAAGTCTGTTCCTCCCCATCCAGACCCGAACCGCCTCCAGGCAACGGGACATCACGTTGAGGGCATCACTGGGGTGGTTTGGGGTCGAAAGGAAAAGTTGGGTATCATCAGCGTACTGATGATACCCAACTCCAAAGCCACGAATGATCTCACCCAGCGGTTTCATGTAGATGTTGAACAGGAGAGGCGAGAGGACCGACCCCTGAGGAACTCCACAAATGAGAGACCTCGCGGTCGACCTCTGCCCCCCTGCCAACACCGACTGCGAACGTCCCTGGAGATAGGAGGAGAACCACTGTAAGACTGTGCCTCCCACTCCCAGTCCCCTGAGACGCTGCAGCAAGATACCATGGTCGATGGTATCGAAAGCCGCCGAGAGGTCTAATAGGACTAGAACAGAGGAATATCCCCTGTCCCGAGCCCTCCAGAGATCATTCACCAGCGCGACCAATGCCGTCTCCGTGCTGTGCCCGGGCCTGAAACCCGATTGGTACGGGTCCAGATAATCCGCTTCATCCAGGACCAGAGGGAGCTGATGCGCCACCACACTCTCAACAACCTTCGCAAGAAAGCGAAGGTTGGAGACAGGACGAAAGTTGTTCAATACAGCTGGGTCCAAGGCAGGCTTCTTGAGGAGAGGCCTCACCACCGCCTCTTTCAAGACGGCGGGGAAGCTACCCTCACTCAGGGAAGCCGATATAACTGCCTGGAACCAGCTGCGTGTCCTCTCCCGGGCTGCATAGACCAGCCAGGAAGGGCACGGGTCCAATAAACATGTGGTGGTGCTCAGCCTCCCCATGATCCTGTCCACTTCCTCCGGAGTCACAGAATCAAACTCCTCCCAGGTGATATCGACAAGACCGCCCATGTCCTGATCGTCAGACTCTGCCCAGTCAGAGTCCAGACCGGTCCGAATCCGAGCGATTTTGTCTGACAGATGTTGGTTAAACTCCTCGGCACGACCCTGCAAGGGATCCTCCCTCACCTCCTGATTTAGGAGGGAGTGAGTCACCCTAAACAGGGCGGCCGGGCGATTATCTGCGGACGCGATAAGGGTGGCGAAGTGGTTAGACCTCGCCTCCCTTATCGCAGCGAGATAAGACCTAATGTAGGCTCTTAGTCGCAATCGGTCAGATTCGGATCGGCTGGACCTCCAACCGCTCTCTAGGCCCCGTCTCCGACGCTTCATCTCCCGGAGCTCCACGGAGAACCATGGAGCTCGACGGGATCTGATCGACAAGCTCAGCGTCCTAACCCACTGAGCCACCGCGTCCCTTTAACTCTGCTCTAGCCAGGAGAATGTCAACATTTTCTTGCCCTTTGGATTAATTTTCTAGAACAGATCCTCCTTCATCAAACTTGAGAAGGAGGAATGAGGGGGGAAAGGCTGGAAAATATCTTTGCACATCGTGAGACTGGAGATGGTTCCATCTGCTCCTCCCCGTGTTGCTGCATTAAGAACATCCATGAATCACACCTGGCAGAATTTCTCTCCTCAGCGGAGGCTGCTTGCGGCCACACTTGACGAGTATCTATTCTGGGTTGGCTGCTTCTGGTCAACGAAGGCCTTCCTAAATATGAGGTCTTGCCACTGAAAAGGAAAATAGGCCACCTCAAATGGCCGCCAACCACATTTCTGAGTACTGGGAGTCCTCAACTTACAACAGATCATTTAGTGACCATTCAAAGTTACGATGGCACTGAAAACGTGACTTATGACCATTTTTCACACTTATAACCATTGCAGTATCCCCGCGGTCATGGGATCAAAATTCACCCACTTGGCAACTGGCATGTATTTCTGACGATTGCGGTGTCCCAGGGTCACCTTTTGCGACCTTCAGACAAGCAAAGTCAATGTTATTCACAACTGCAGTGATTCACTTAACAACTATAGCAAGAAAGGTCGT
Source organism: Vipera ursinii (assembly GCF_947247035.1). NCBI lineage: Eukaryota > Metazoa > Chordata > Lepidosauria > Squamata > Viperidae > Vipera > Vipera ursinii. The sequence goes on from NC_139525.1 coordinate 16,322,465, forward strand.
AAAATGGGGCAAAACTCATTGAACAGCTAGTAACATAAATTTTGGGGTCAATTGTGGTCGTAAATTGAGGACTACCTGTATTCACAGGATTATTTGCTCAGGGTCCCTACTCCAAGGACATCTAGTAAGGCTGCTGTTGTGCGCACTGTGGTCCTGGGTAAACCTCCTAAGTGTCAGTCCAACAAGGTCGATCAGACTAGGAAACCAGGGCCATGTGGGTCAGAACATACTTTTATTACAGATGGTCTTTGACTTGCGATGGGTCACTTAGCAACTGTCTGAAGTTACGACAGACCTGCCTTGGGGCTACTTAGGATCTGATTCCAAAGTTATAATGGTTGTTTCCCCAGTTACATGATTGAACTTCAGGTGCTTGGCAACACAACTGCATTGGCAGTGTCCTTGAGTTACTTATAGCACTTAGCAAGAGTAAATTGCACTTACATACTGCTTCATCCCCTTCATGGATTACTGCCTTGTCGTGGCGAAGGGGCTTGCGTAATTCAATGAAGCTATGAGCTATGCCGTGCAGGGCCACCCAAGACGGACAGGTCATAGCAGAGAGTTCTGACAAAACGTGATCCACTGGAGAAGGAAATGGCAACCCACTCCAGTATCTTTGCCATGAAAACCCTATGGACAGTACCAAAAGGCAAAACAATATGACGCTGGAAGATGAGCCCCTCAGGTCGGAAGGCGTCCAATATGCTACTGGGGAAGAGCAGAGGGCTAGTACTAGTAGCGCCAGAAAGAATGAAGCGACTGGGCCAAAGCCGAAAGGACGCTCAGCTGTGGATGTGTCTGGTGGTGAAAGGAAAGTCCGATGCTGTAAAGATTTTTTCTCCATAGGAACCTGGAATGTAAGATCCATGAATCAAGGAAAACTGGACGTGGTCAAACAAGAGATGACAAGACTGAACATTGACATCTTAGGTATCAGCGAACTAAAATGGACAGGAATGGGTGAATTTAATTCAGATGACCATCAGGTATACTACTGTGGGCAAGAATCCTTCAGAAGAAATGGAGTAGCCTTCATAGTCAATAAAAGAGTAGGAAAAGCAATACTGGGATACAATCCTCAAAATGACAGAATGATCTCAGTTCGAATCCAAGGCAAACCATTCAATATCACAGTAGTCCAAGTCTATGCCCCAACCATCAGTGCTGAAGAGGATGAAATTGACCAGTTCTATGAAGCACTACAGCACCTTATAGAACTAACACCAAAAAATGATGTTCTTATCATCATGGGGGATTGGAATGCTAAAGTAGGAAGCCAAAAGATAACTGGAATAACAGGCAAGTTTGGCCTTGGAGTGCAAAATGAAGCAGGGCACAGGCTGATAGAATTCTGTCAAGAGAATACGATGGTCATAGCAAACACTCTTTTCCAACAACCCAAGAGACGGCTCTACACATGGACATCACCAGATGGTCAACACAGAAATCAGATTGACTATATGCTCTGCAGCCAAAGATGGAGAAGCTCTATACAGTCAGTAAAAACAAGACCAGGAGCTGACTGTGGCTCAGACCATGAGCTTCTCCTTGCAAAGTTTAGGCTTAAACTGAAGAAAGTAGGGAAAAGCACTAGGCCAGTCAGGTATGAATTAAATCATATCCCTGTTGAATATACAGTAGAGGTGACAAATAGATTTAAGGAATTAGATCTGATAGACAGAGTGCCTGAAGAACTATGGACAGAGGTTCGTGACATTGTACAACAGGTAGCAACCAAAACCATCCCCAAAAAAAAGAAATGCAAGAAAGCAAAATGGCTGTCTGAGGAAGCTTTGCAAATAGCTGAGGAAAGGAGGGAAGCGAAAGGCAAGGGAGAAAAAGAAAGATACACCCAATTGAATGCAGAATTCCAGAGAATAGCTAGAAGAGATAAGAATGCCTTCTTAAATGAACAGTGCAAAGAAATAGAAGAAAACAATAGAATAGGAAGGACCAGAGATCTTTTCAAGAAAATTGGACAAATGAAGGGAACGTTTAATGCAAAAATGGGCATGATAAAGGACCAAAATGGCAGGGACCTAACAGAGGCAGAAGAGATTAAGAAGAGGTGGCAAAATTACACAGAAGAACTATACAAGAATGAGCTTAACGTCCCTGATAATCACAATGAGGTGGTCACTGACCTCGAGCCAGACATCCTAGAATGTGAAGTGAAGTGGGCCTTAGAAAAGCTGAGCAACAACAAAGCTAGTGGAGGTGACAGTATTCCAGCTGAGCTATTCAAAATCTTAAAAGACAATGCAGTAAAAGTGCTACACTCAATTTGCCAGCAAATTTGGAAAACTCAACAGTGGCCACAGGATTGGAAAAGATCAGTTTACATTCCAATTCCTAAGAAAGGCAGTGCCAAAGAATGTTCAAACTATCGCACCATTGCACTCATTTCTCATGCTAGTAAAGTCATGCTTAAAATCCTACACGCTAGACTTCAGCAGTATGTGGATCGAGAACTACCAGAAGTGCAGGCAGGATTTCGAAGAGGCAGAGGAACTAGAGATCAAATTGCCAACATACGCTGGATCATGGAGAAAGCTAGGGAGTTCCAGAAAAACATCTACTTCTGCTTCATTGACTATGCTAAAGCCTTTGATTGTGTGGATCATAACAAACTGTGGCAAGTTCTTAAAGAGATGGGAGTACCAGACCATCTTATTGGTCTCTTGAGAAACCTATATGCGGGTCAAGAAGCAACAGTGAGAACTGGACACGGAACCACTGATTGGTTCAAAATTGGGAAAGGAGTCCGGCAAGGCTGTATACTGTCGCCCTGCCTATTTAACTTATATGCAGAGCACATCATGAGAAAGGTAGGGCTAGATGAATCAAAAGTTGGAATTAAGATTGCCGGAAGAAATATCAACAACCTAAGATACGCAGATGATACCACTCTAATGGCAGAAAGTGAAGAAGAACTAAAGAGCCTCTTGTTGCAGGTGAAGAAGGAGAGTGCAAAACTTGGGTTGAAACTTAACATTAAGAAAACCAAGATCATGGCATCTGGCCCTCTCAATTCCTGGCAAATAGATGGGGAAGAAATGGAGGTAGTGACAGATTTTATTTTCCTGGGCTCCAAGATCACTGCAGATGGGGACTGTAGCCAAGAAATTAAAAGACGCTTGCTCCTGGGGAGGAAAGCCATGGCAAATCTAGACAGCACACTAAAAAGCAGAGACATCACCCTGTCAACAAAAGTGCGTATAGTCAAGGCTATGGTCTTTCCAGTTGCAATGTATGGTAGTGAAAGTTGGACCATAAGAAAGGCTGAGCGCCAAAGAATTGAGGCCTTTGAACTGTGGTGCTGGAGAAGACTCCTGCGAGTCCCTTGGACTGCAAGGCGATCAAACCGGTCAGTCCTAGAGGAGATCAATCCTGACTGCTCTTTAGAAGGCCAGATCCTGAAGCTAAAACTCAAGTACTTTGGCCACCTAATGAGAAGGAAGGACTCCCTGGAGAAGAGCCTAATGCTGGGGAAGATCGAGGGCAATAGAAGAAGGGGACGACAGAGAATGAGGTGGCTGGATGGAGTCACTGAAGCAGTAGGCGTGAGCTTAAATGGACTCCAGAAGATGGTAGAGGACAGGAAGGCCTGGAGGAATGTTGTCCATAGGGTCGCGATGGGTCGGACACGACTTCGCAGCTAACAACAACAACTGCTTCATAGTGCTTTTTAAAGCCTTCTCTGAGCGGTTTACAAAGTCAGCATATGGCCCCAACGCTCTGGGTCCTCATTTTACTAACCTCGGAAGGATGGAAGGCTGAGTCAACCTTGAGCCAATCAGAATCGAACTGCTGGCAGTGGGCAGAGTTAGCTTGCAATACTGCGTTCTAACCACTGCACCACCAGGGCTCTTGGTTGGCTATTAGATATTACAATGTTAGACAGCAATAGCACTTAGACTTATATACCGCACCATAGTACATTTTAAAGCCTTCTCTGAGCAGTTTACAAAGTCAGCATCTTGCCCCCAACCGTCTGGGTCCTCATTTTACCGACCTTGGAAGGATGGAAGGCTGAGTCATCTTTCAGCTCGTCGGGATTGAACTCCTGGCAGTGGGCAGAGTTAGCTTGCAGTACTACATTCTAACCACTGCGCCACCGCGGCTCTTATTATTTATAAGATAATAAAGGTGGGATAAATGTCTTAATAAATATATGCATTTATGAGCAACAATTAATAAGAACCAAGCTGTGATTTGACTTCTTTTCTTAGACTTTTCGAGAAGGAACTGTTCTTCTTTTTTATTGGGCCCGGGGCTGCAGTTTGGGATTTGCATCTGATGTTTTTATGTTGTTTAGGGATGGGATTACTAACACCCATTGTCAAAAGGCTTTAGCTTGGAACATGGTTATAAACTCTTTTCTCAGCTGAGGTGTTAGTTGGAAACAGGATTAAGAAACATTTAAAGCCGCAGTAAAAAGTTACCTGGGAGAAAGATTTTTATAGAGTAGGAGGCGTCGTTTTCTGACTAAACCTACATAAAATGCTGCACTGTACTGGCTGGGGAATTCTGGGAGTTGAAGTCCACCCATCTTAAAGTCGCTGAGGTTGACAAACACTCCATCATTCTTCCTATACACTTCAGCCTCCCTCAGCATGGGGCCTCTTCAGATAATCCTCGACTTACGATCACCGGGCCCAAAATTTATGTTGCTAAGCAAGACACTTGTGAGTTTTGCCCCATTTTATTTATTTATTTATTTATTTATTTATTTATTTATTTATTTATTTATTTATTTGATTTGATTTGATTTGATTTGTATACCGCCCTTCTCCCGAAGGACTCAGGGCGGTGAACAGGGACATAAATATCAAAATACCCAAAATACAGAAATTAAAAACAAATGTTCCGGTGGCGGCGCGGCGCCGAAGACAGCCTCCCCTGGCTGCCCGCGGCTCAGCTGTTTGTTTTTTCGCCCGAAACAGCGCCGATCAGCTGTTCGGGCGAAATTGAAGCCCCCTCCTCGGGAGAAGAGGAGGGGGTGAGGCCCCAGGTAGGGGTAGAGTTCTCCGAGGCCGCCTGAGCTTGGAGCTTGGGCGGCTGAAGGATCGAACTCCCCCGAAGCCTGGGTTGCTCCCAGCTGGCCGTCGTCTCTGCTCCGAACTTCCTGGAGCAGAGCCAGGCGTCTGCGAACCATCCCTGCCTGAAGAAAGGACTATGATTTAAAGGAGCAGGCAGAGCGGTACAAGAGGAAAAGGTGAAGAGGACTATTTTACTGTACTCTCTAACTTGTTGGACTTTTTAAACTTTAATTGAAAGTGCGTCATAATTGAGGATTAAAAGATGGCGGCTAAACCTCCCTCTAAAACTCTTCGGAGTGGAGGATCCTCGCCGGTGCAACAATCATCACTACAGGCATTGCACCCTCCTGAAGTGCTGACATCGAAGGATTTGCGAGATGCATTGGATAAACATGCCCAGGTACTTTTGGAATCAATTAATCAATCAATTGCTGATAAATTTGCACAGATGGAGGAGAAATTGGAGAAATTTGAGGAAAGAATGGAAGAGAGGATGGAACAGAAGTACAGCGTGATGAAGGTAGACATTTTGACTTCAGTGCATAAAGTGGCGGAATGTGTGGAAGATTTAGATGAAAAAGTGGATGATTTGGCTCAAAGGAATGCTATACTAGAAGTAAAAGCACGGGAGAATGAAATTGAAAGAGGCAAGTTGGAAAGGGAGTTAAGCCATGCCCAATATTACCAGATGCAGTTTGCTGTCAGAATTAGAGGCTTAAAAGAGAATGTTAAAGAAGATTTAAAGCAGCTGATCTCTGAGGCTCTCGAAGGGGTATTGAACCAGCCAGCATCTGAAATAAGAGCAGCTATGGATAAAGTGTTTCGGGTGAATTCATGGATTGCCAGGCAGAGAAATTTGCCTAGAGATGTGGTGGTTTATTTTGCAAAAAGAGAAATTAGAGATCAAGTTATACAAGCTGCCTATGATGCTAAGGTTGTGATTGCTGAACAAGAAGTCTTGGTTTTAAAAGAAATTCCTCCAAGGATTTTAAGGGGAAGAAAGGACTATACATTTCTTGTGCAAGAGCTCAAGCAAAGAGATATAAGGTTCAGATGGGAGATTCCAGAGGGGCTGATGGTGATGTATGAAGGTAAAAGGTATAGGCTGATTACTGTGAAACAAGCACGTGATTTCTACAATAATGTCTTAAAAGCAACCCCATTAACGCTCCTGGAAGCTGGAAAGGGATCTGGAGAAGAAGAACAACAAGAGGAGGAAACAGAGGAAAATGGTGCTGGAGGAGATCAAGCTACAATCTCTTTGGATGATCCTAGAGAGCAAAGAGTGACGCGTGCTGCTTTAAAACGAGCAAAGAAAATAAAAGAACAAGATCAGCAAAAGTCTTCAGATTCTTCACAACGCATTCATAGCCAAGCTGTGGGAGGAGCACGGCCTAAAGTAACCAGTCCTATCAAAGCTGTGGTCCAAGAGCTTTTCGGGGATATACATGGCAACTAAATTTTTAACCTGGAATGTTAATGGACTAAACTCACCGCAGAAGAGGAAGAAAGTTTTTCAATATTTAAAACAATTTAAGATAGATGTTATATGCCTGCAAGAAACGCATATTAGAGTTTTGGATCAAAAGTATTTATTGAACTCGAGGCTGGGTACGCAATTTGTTGCTTCTGCAGAGAATAAGAAAAATGGAGTGGTTGTTTATGTTAAAAGTGCCTTAACAGCGGACCTAATTGAAGCAGATAAGCATGGAAGATATGTTATGATCGAGCTGTTGTTTGAAGGTAAAAAGATGCTTTTAGTTGGACTATATGCTCCAAATCAACAACAAGCTGACTTTTTTAGTTTACTTCATACAAAGCTTACCCAGTTGGATTATAAATCCTTTATTTTTATGGGGGACTGGAATGGAGTTATGGATGTACAGTTGGATAAGGCTGGAGCCTTTAAACGCATTCCAAGTCACGCTAGACTGCCTAAATCTTTTTTTGAAATGAAGGATGACCTGGAATTGCGAGATATTTGGCGTGAGAGACATTTGCAGGAGAAGGATTATACATTTTATTCTGATAGACACCAATCTTTTTCGAGGATTGATTTTATTTTGTTGACTAATGATTTTCTTTTGAGAACTAAAAAGGTGAAAATCTGTGCAAGAATTATCTCTGATCACAGTCCAGTGTGGTTGGAGATTGATAAGGAAAGAGGAGATAGACGCTCATGGCGCGTAAATGAGAATTTGTTTAGAAATCAGAGAAATGTGGAAGAATGCAAACAGCGGATGAAGGATTTTTTTGAGATGAATATGAATAAGGGTACCTCTATGGATATGGTTTGGGATGCTAGCAAGGCCTATATGAGAGGGGTGTTGATATATATGAATAATAGACATAGACGTGCAGTGGAAACTAGAAGGAAAGAACTGGAGAATGAAATAAAGGAAAAAGAAAAGGCTTTGATTTTGAACCCAGAGGAGGTGAAGATCAAGGAGGCTATTAGACTGTTACGAGGACAATTTGATAAATTAATAGCTGATCAAGTGGCGACCAATCTGCGGTTTGCTAGGCATAATACTTTTTGCAATGCTAATAAGCCAGGCAGATGGTTGGCTTATAGACTGAGGAAAAAACAAAGGGCATCTAATATAGATAAGATTGAGTATAAAGGAAGGGTTGTGTATCAACAGAATCTTATTAAGGATGCCTTTGTGGATTTTTACTCGAAATTATATACTAAAGAGGACATTAATGCAAAAGATATTGATACGTATTTGGAGAAGGCTAGCATCCCGGTTCTTACGCAAGTACAAAAAGAGGGGATTAACCAACTGATTACAGAAGAAGAAATTTTTACAGCTATTAAGGAACTGAAGGTGGATAAAGCACCAGGCACTGATGGCTTGACTGCGGCCTATTATAAAAACTTACAATTAGAGATGATAAAACCGTTAAAGGAACTGTTCCAGACAATCCAGAGGGGGGGAAAGGTGCCCCCGTCTTGGAGAACAGCTTTTATCTCTTTGATTCCGAAGGAAGACCAGGATGCTACTTTAGTTAAAAATTACAGACCGATATCGCTTTTAAATACAGATTATAAGATATTTGCTAAGGTTTTGGCTAATAGACTGATGAGGGTTCTGCAACAGGTGATTCATGGGGACCAAACGGGGTTTATTAGTGGAAGACAAATGAAAACTAATGTGAGACATATAGTTGATGTGTTAGAGTTTTTGGAAAGGCACAACCAGATCTCTGCTGCGCTAATCTTTTTAGATGCTGAAAAGGCTTTTGATCAATTGAACTGGCAATTTTTGTTGAAAGTTTTAGACAAAATGGATTTTGGGGAAAATTTTTTACAACCGATTAGGGCATTATACCAAAAACAAACTGCCCGAATTATAGTTAACAATAGTTTGACAACAGTATGTAATATTGAGAAGGGCACAAGGCAAGGGTGTCCGCTATCGCCCTTGTTATTTGTATTAACATTAGAGATATTATTGGTTAAGATTCGGAATTCGGAAAAAATTAAGGGGATACAAGTTGGAGATCAGGATTATAGATTGAGAGCATTTGCAGATGATCTGGTTGTTACAGTGACCCAGCCAGAGAACTCTGTTGTGGACCTGATGGAGATAATAACACAATATGGGAAGGTTTCTGGATTTAAAGTAAATATACAGAAAACTAAAATTTTGGCTAGAAATATGACAGTTTCGCAGAAGGCTCTCCTAGAAGGATTAACTGGATTTGAGATTGTTAAAAGGGTTAAATATTTGGGGGTGATTTTGTCGCCCTCTAATACAAAGCTATATAAAAATAATTATGAAAAATTATGGGGGAAAATTCAAAAAGAACTGGAGAGTTGGGAAAAATTGCAATTGTCTTTGTTGGGACGGATTGCAGCAGTGAAAATGAATGTCCTGCCCAAATTTTTATTCTTATTTCAAATGATACCGATTCTTAAGAAGGACTCTAACTTGGAGGAATGGCAGCGTGGTATCAATAAATTTGTGTGGGCAGGGAAAAAGCCACGAGTTAAACTTAAGATTATGCAGGATACTCGTGAGAGAGGTGGCCTTAAAATGCCTAATTTTAAATTATATTATGAAGCTGCTGCACTAGTAGGAATAAGTGATTGGATTAATTTGACACAATCGAGGTTATTAAATCTTGAGGGCCATGATCTGTTGTTTGGCTGGCATGCATATTTGTTGTATGATAAGAAGGTAGATACTGTGTTTAGGATGCATATTTTAAGACAGGCATTGCTGAGAGTTTGGAAGAAGTATAGACATAAGTTAAGCAGCAAGATACCATTGTGGGCAATCCCAAAACACGCAATAGAAAATATACATGCTGGTTTCAAACATGATGAGACTACTTACAAGGAAATTTTAAGTTTGGAAAGGAATATTTGGTGCTTGAAATCATATAGTTTCTTGCGAGAAGAGAAGGTTGTTCAGACTTGGTTTCAATATATTCAGTTACAGGCCAGGTGGAAAGAAGACCAAAAAAATGGATTTGCAACGACTGATGAAAATTTGATAAAGCAAATTAGAAATCAAGGACCAGCACATATTAAACGGATATATCTTGCATTGATAGAGATCGATTCAGAAACAGAGCTTGTTAAGGATTGTATGATAAAATGGGCCCAAAACATTCAGGAAGTTATTACAATGGACACGTGGGAAAAGATCTGGGTGAGGAATGTAAAATTCACTCAAGCTCAAAGTCTAAGAGAGAACTTTTACAAAATGTTTTATAGATGGCATCTAGATCCTAAAAAGCTTGCAAGTATGTATCCGAATTATCAGCCTAAATGTTGGAGGTGTGGTGATGAAGAGGCAACATATTTTCACATATGGTGGACATGTAAAAAGGTCAAGGCTTTTTGGATAAAAGTCTGGTGGAATATGCAGAAGATTTTTAAACGGAGGATAAAGTTTTGTCCGCAATTTTTTTTGTTGGGAATAATTGTTGACGCTACAGTTGTGGACTCTAAGTTGATGTTGAATTTAGTTACGGCAGCAAGACTTTTGATAGGTCAATATTGGAAGAAAGAGGAACTGCCGACTATACAAGAGTGGATTTTAAAGGTTTCCGACTTGGCAGAGATGGCGAAGATTTCGGCCTATTTGAAAGATTACTCGCAAGAACATTATATTATGGAGTGGAGAAAATGGATTGAGTTTATCCAGAATAAGTATAGGGTCAAGAAGTTTTATCTAGCATTTGAATAAGTCTTCTTTCGTTTTCTTTTTTCTTTTTTTATTTTGTCTTCTATATATATTTAATAATGCTAAGTTTTGTTTGATCCTATATAAGTTAGAGAGTGATGGATTTTAGAATTTATAGTTGTTAGTATATGGTTGTTCATGATTGCTTTTTTATATATATATACCTTGTATTTAGCTCTGGGAAGTCCGGGGGGGGAGGGGGGTTGGGGTTGGGGGGAGGTGGGGGGGAGGAGGGAGGGGGGGAGGGGGGGAAGGGGGGAGGTAGGGAGGGGAGGAGGGAGGGGGAAGGGGTTTTTTTAAAGGAAAACTGTATTTTTAAAACTTTTCAATAAAAAAAAAAGAAAGAAATTAAAAACAAATTAAACCCTAGTGCCCAAATGCAGAAATAAATTACATTAAAACAATAATTAAAACAAAACCCATCAGACCAGGCCGGCTTGTTTTATGACCTTTCATGCCACAGTTGTTAAGTGAGTCACAGCAGCTGTTAAGTTAGTAACACGGTTGTTAAGTGAATCCGGCTTCCTCCATTGACTTTGCTTGTCAGAAGGGCGCAAAAGGGGATCCCATGAGCCCACTGGGACGCTGCGACCGTCATAAATACGAGTCAGTTGCCAAGCGTCCGAATTCTGATCACGTGACCATGGGTAGGCTGCAACGGTTGTTAAGTGTGAAAAAATAGTCATAGGTCATTTTCTTCAGGGCCGTTGTAACTTTGAAAGGTCACTAAGTGAATTGTTGAACTTAGAAATTCAGGGAGATAATTCGGAGGTGCACCTGCCTTCAGATTATCCCATGCCAACCTGTACAGTGCAGTCAAACATCAGCAATTGACCAAGGGGATACTGCAATGGCCGAAGTGTGAAAATCGGGTCCGTTGTCACTTTGAACGGTCAGTAAATGAACTGTTATAAGTCGAGGAGTTCCTGTACTGAGATTAGGTAGATTTGGATGAGAATCTAATTCCGTTTGTTTGTTTTATAAGAATGGGCCATATTCCAATTCCCACAATTCTTCAGTAATCCAATAGAAAGGTCCTTTTAAAAAAGAAAAGAAAGAAAAAAGGCAATTATGGGGGGGACCCATATTTCCAGCTTTGGCTTCCCACGGACTCCTTGTATTTTTATTTATTTATTGAACGTGTATGCTGCCCATCTCGCATGCTGCACGTTGCCCTAAGGGTGACACTGAATTAGAAGAGGAATGGGATATCTGGGCTACACACAGATACACACACACAAAAGATATTATAGCTAGCAGTAAAAATGTGGATTCTTGTATCTCTTTGACACCCTCTAATGGGTCTCTGACTTTTTAAAACCCCAGGCCCAGCCCCTCAGGCTTCCTGCTACATTAGAATCACAATCTCTTGGTTGTGTGCAGCTCTTTTAGATGAACTACGTTCTCTTTTTTGTCATAAACAGGATAATAAAAATGAGTCTTAGAATTTTTAAAGAAAAAACCGAAAGGCATTTATTTGTCCTATTTAATCAGAACTGGAGTACATCGGAGACACTCAGTTCAGAAAGCGGAATATCTGGGACACCCAACCTCAATGTCTGACGCCCCTTCTAGAGACCCACCCCAAAACACCAGGATCATTTTTGGAGAATATCTATTTCCCAAGAAAAAAGGAAGAATCCTAGGGCTGGAGGGAACTCGGAGGTCTTCTAGTCCAACCCACTGTTCAAGCCAGATGATCCTGCTGAAATGGCAGTCCAGTCCATTCTTGGAAACCTCTAGCGATGAAGCACCCACAACTCCAGGGCTGGCAAAATGATTGATTGATTAACGATTCCCATTGCCAGAATATTTCTCCATACTTCTAGGCTGGATCTCTCTTTAACAAACTTCCATCCATCTCTTCTTGTACATGCCTTCTGGTGCTTTGGAAAAATAAGTCAATCCCCTCTTCCTTGTGACAATCTCTCAAGTATAGGCGGATGGGTACCAAGCCTTCCCCAAGCTTTCTCTCTGATAGGATGGATATACCTACTTCTTTTAACTGTTCATTATACAAGTTAGCCTCCGGACCCTCTTTGTTGCTCTTCTTTGCACTCTTCTAGGACCTCAGCATCTTTCTTGTGTCATAGTAACCAGAACTGGACTTAGTAGGCCAAGTGTGCCCTCATGGGTGCTGTGTATTATTATTCTTGTGATCTTGGTGGTGTCCCTTTGTTGTCCCTCTGAAGCAGCCTGTTTGGTTTTGTGCTCAATTTCCACAACCTGAAGCTGCTTGAAAGAGTGAGTAGCGACACCAAATAAAGGCCCCTAAAAGGGAATCCACACAGGGGTTGTGTAGCGCCCTGTCAAGATAGTCGCTGCCTTTCTCTGGGGAAATGCTTGGTGCAGCCTCCAGCCTGATGGAAAATGTTGGGAAATGTTTTGTTTCAGAGACAGAAAGATGGAACTCCAGAATGATCTGCTCTTCCTATGCACCAGGCTGATCTGGGCCCTTTGGAGGGTGCTGGTCCGGCCATGTTTTGAGAGTAACTTCAAGAAGTTTATTTTGTGAGATGTTAGGAGTCCTTTTCTGGTAAGTTTAGATCTAGAAAACTGCCACCAGAACGGCATGAATGGAATGCCTCAGCTGTCGTTGGGCCCTTCTTCTCCAGACTGGAATGTTTTGCAATCCAAATTTTTCCCACAAAACTTAATTTTCTCTCTCTCTCCCCCTCCCTTCCTCCCTCTCTCTCTCTCTTTCTCTCTCTCTCTCTCTCTCTCTCTCTCTCTCTCTTCAAGCACTTACGGCTTCTCCATGCCACAAGAGACTTTAATGCTGTAACATCACAGATTTAATTTCTGATTTCACTTTTGTCTTGAGCTATGAAAAGAGGCCGACTTATCTGGGAAAAACCAAAGGCTTCTGCGCATGAAGGAAACCAAGTGGTTGAAACTTGTGTGCATGCAAAGAAACTTGTGTTCAGCAAAAAAGCAAAAGGATAGGATAGGATAGGATAGGATAGGATAGGATAGGATAGGATAGGATAGGATAGGATAGGATAGGATAGGATAGGATAGGATAGGATAGGGCAGGCAGGGCAGGGCAGGACCTGGGAATGGAATAGAAATAATAGAAATAATAGAAACAGAAATTCTTTATTGGCCAAGTGTGATTAGACACACAAGGAATTTGTCTCCCTTGCATAAGCTCTCAGTATACAAACAAACAACAAAGTGATGCCATAGATCATAGTTACAGTACAATCATTAATCCTAAGATACAACAATAAGTGATAAGTCATAGATACCAATAGGAGAAGGTAGTAGAAAAGAGGAAAAGACCTGAAGATGAGAAGGATGATACAATTCAGCCCTACTACATGGGTAAATATTTTTAGGTCTAAGACAGAGCTGTGGGAGTTAGGGATTTAAGTAGAGTGATGGCACAGAGGAAAAACTGTCTTTGTGTCTAGTTGTTTTGGCATGCAATGGCCTACAGCGGTGTCCAGAGGGGAGAAGTTGAAACATTTCATGCCCAGGATGTGAAGGATCTGTAAAAAATGCAACAAAACCAGACCCACCGTTCCTGTGGCCTCCTGCAAACTCGTCCTTAATGCTAAAATTGACACCTGGCAGTTATGGGCCATTTTTGTTTGTCCTAAGCAGGAATTTCATTTTGCAAAAAGTTCGTCCTGTGCACACGAAAAGGCAGCCGTGTGCACAAAGCAGAACTATGATTTGCTCTATAAGGGATAAATAAATCTGCCAGAAGGAAAAAGAGGCTTAACAGTGTGTCTCATTAGCAGAAGGTCTGGGCACTCTCGGCCGGCCAAAGTCGTATTGTGCCCTGGACACTGAATCAGGCCCTGGACAAGAAGGGAGGAGGGGGGGGGAGAATGAAAGGAGCCTCTGTTCTAAGGGGATGACAGTGAACCCAGGAAGTTGTATGTGCTTGTTTATCGCTTCCTAGCAAAATGCCAGCTTTGTGATGGGGAGGCTGGCTGGGGCCATGGAGGAGCATTGAGTGACAAGGTGCTTTGCACTCAAAGATACTTGACAGTTGTCTCCTAGGTTTCCAGAAGATCAAAAGGCACTGCGCCCCAAGGGTGGATACTTTTAATGTAATTTAATCAGAATAAAGCTGGAAGGGACCGTGGAGGTCTTCTATTACAACCTCCCCTGCTCAAACAGGAGATCCTATACCATTTTTGACAAATGGTTATCCTGTCCCTTCTTAAAAGCCTCCATGGATGGAGCACCCACAACTTCTGATGGCAAGACTGTTCCGCCGGTTAACTGTCCTCACTGTTTGGTAGTTTCTCCTGGGTTCCAGCTTGCTTCTCTCCTCGATTAGTTTCCATCCGTTGCTTCTTGTCCTGCCTTCAGGTGCTTTGGAGAATAACATGACCCCCTCTTCTTTGTGACAGCCCCTCAAATATTGCAAGATTGCTATCCTGTCACTCCTTTCCAAAGGTGTTTTTTCAGGAGACAGCTGGACTTTCGAAAGAAGCACCTTTTGGGACAATCGTGACCTGGATGACTGAGAATCTCCATGGACGCCCTGGTCCTTCTTTTCACTAGACTAGACATATCCAATTCCTGCCAACGTTCTTCATATGTTTTCGCCTTCAGCCCCCCGAACGTCTTTGCCGCTCTTCTTTGCAACTCTCTGCAACTTCTTTTTTATTTTGTGGTGACCAAAGCTGGATGCAGTATTCCAAGTGTGGCCTTACCAAGGCATTGCAAAGCGGTATTAACACTTCTTATGATCTTGATTCTATCCCTCTGTTAATACAGCCTAGGACGGTCTTGGCTAATTTGGCCGTTGGCTCGCATGTGCTGGCTCACATTTAAGTGATTGTCCACTAGGACTCCCAGATCCCTCTCGCAGTTGCTGCTGTTGAGCCAAGTTTCCAGATTCCAGATGACCAGACCTCACTGAGCCTCAAGGGTGGACAACGCAGTGGCCTTTCCTTGTTGACATCTCCTAGACTCCTAGAAAGAAAAAGATTGACAGTCCGTGGGTTGTTAGTGCCCGCTGCTTGCCTAGGTACAAATTGGAATTCAGAATTGCAAGCAACGCAGAATAAAGCAATTAGATTTTAGTGTTGTTTCTCGTGCATTTTACTTTTTCAGCTGCTCTGGGTGGCTAGCAGCATGGAAGACTCATGTTGTGTTATTTAAAAGTTGGAAAATCCCATTACAAAAAAGGCTTGTCTAATAAAAACGAGCAGAATTGCACAGGCATTCTGTCAGAAACGGAACCTCTTGCTAAACAAGTTACGTCTCCTTTTGAGCCGAGTTCAAGCCTTGGTCACTGCATCGGCACAAAATGCTGTTTCCTTGGCAGCGACATGTTGTGTTCTTTCTGGATGTTTTTCATGTTTTTTTCAGTCCAGCTGACAACACTCGACTTGTCTTTGCATCTCTCCCCCAGCCTCCAACTAGTAACCAAATCTTTCTTATTTAGGCAAAGTCAACCAGGCGTGGCCTTCTGCTGGAGGATCTACACCCATTTCGTTATCCTTAAATCCAGAATAGAAATAGCAAAATGCCCTTTGTTGCAACAATAAGGACACAGAGAAGGAGGGCCTTTGCATCAGAACTTTTCAAAGTGTGTGAATCCACCCTACTCAGTGTGGCTAGTAACAGAAAGCCTATGCCCAGAGATACCTGTATCCACCTGGTTAATGTTTAACAGAGTAACAGTTAGAAGGGACCCTGGAGGTCTTCTAGTCCAACCCCTTGCTCAAGCAGGAGACGCTATTCCATTTCAGATAAATGATTGTCCAGTCTTTTCTTGAAAACCCCCAGTGATGGAGCACCTACGACTTCTGAAGGCAAGACATTCCACTGGTTAATTGTTCCCACTGTCGGGAAATTTCTCCTCCTAGATTTATTTCCATGTCCCTTTTAACATGTAAATGGAGCTCCCTCTTCTGTCTTCAGTGATTCTGCTTGTGGCAAAAGGAAAAAAGAAGAAATAACTTGTCACGAGGTATTCGGTAAAATAGGATATACGCAGTGCCATTCCAATAAAAATCTTAACATTCTCAATTAAGGCAGAACCATGTTACTGAGCACAGATTCTTTCTCCGTTCAGTTCATCCCTATGAAGGTGTAAGTTGTATTATGAATGCAGAAATTTTCTTAGCAGCAACTGTGCATAAGAAGCCAGGCCAAAAATATTCTTCTGCCAAATTCCCTTTCTGAAAAAATATTTCCATTGCCAGAGGAAAAAAAAATAGATTACTTGGGGGGGGGGGGTTTTCTCAGCCATATAAATCTCACTAAAAAAAAATTAGACACAGACAAGGGGAGCTGCTGGTGGATTTAGCCCCTTTCTGTCGATGCTCATCAGAAATTTGGGAAGCTTAAGTGGAACTGACTACAAGTGTTCTCAATTTACAACAGTTCATTTAGCGACCGTTCAAAGTTACAACGTCATTGAAAAAAAGTGACTTATGACCATTTTCCACGCTTACGACCATTGCAGCATCCCCATGATCACGTGATCAAAATTCAGATGCTTGGCAGCTGACTCGTATTTATGACACTTTGCTGTGTCCCAAGGTCACGTGATCCCCTTCTGCGACCGTCTGACAAGCAAAGACAATGGGAAGCCAGATTCACTTAACGACCACGTTACTGATTTCACAAATGCAGTGATTCGCTTAACAACTGCGGCAAAAAGTTCGTACGATGCAGCAAAACTGTCTCTCTTAGCAATAGAAATTTTGGGTTCACCTGAGGTCGTAAGTCGTGGACCACCTGTATACAGAGCGAGGCTCTCCCAGATATTATCTGCCTGGAACAACTCCGGTTTCCCTGGACACAGCGCCTAGAGACGCCTAGAGCTGGCCTCTGGAATCAGTTAGGAAGCATCGATGTAGGTGTTGTGATTCAGGGTCAGCCTGTGGGTTCGGCAGTTGGGTCGGACGACTCAGAGGAGGAGGGGGGTGTTGAAGAGCTTGATGAGGGGGTTGAAGATCTTGCTGATGAGAGCCCTCAGCCAGGCCCCTCCCACTTGGTCACCACGGAGACCCAGCTGTGTGAGCCTGACAGCGTGGATGAAGATGACCCACAGCTGGCCCTGTTCAAGGACGCCCGACGCAGGAGGCAGTCAATCAGGAGTAAACAGAGGAAGGCAATGGGGCACCTCGGAAGGAGACAAAGAGAAGCCACGCCCTGAACTGTATAAAAGGGGAATGTGTGGGAGGGCTGGTTTGCTGAAGGCAACCGCTTGAATAGTTCCTGTTTCATGGTTGGTGTCTTGTTTTGCTCTGTTTTATGTTAATAAATTTGGCAGGCTTAGTTCCAGCCTCTTGCCGTTTGTAAAGGGGTTGTCCCTGCCTTTTCTGCAGGGCCGGTAGCAGGCTGGTACAGAACAGTAGGGTTGTCTGTTGGGTATGGTCAAAAAAGCCAAGGTGGCAGGAGAAACGGCCGAAAGGCCACCTGATTGAGGAGAGCTCTGGGGCCACCATCATGGCCACTCTCTTAACTAGTTTGACCATTTCTTTCAGACAAGGAGGAGGAGGAGGAGGAGACATAACAGGGAGGGCCTTCTCAGGGTGCCACCGGCAAAAGACTGCCGGCGGGTAACACCCAGGGGGAGGGCCTTCTCTGTGGGTGCGCCTGCCCTTTGGAACCAGTTACCCGTAGAGCTCAGGACTGCCCCTGACCTTCGTTCGTTCCGCCAGGACCTGAAGACCTGGCTCTTTGAGCTTTCCGGCCAGGACTGAGAATTTTAATTTTAACTTATTGTAATTGGGTTTTAATTGGAGCTATAGGCGTTTTATATTTTACTCAAGGATAATTTAATGATTTTAATTGTTATTAACTTTTTGTATTTGTAGTGTTATTTTAATTACCTTGTGAACCGCCCTGAGTCCCATGGGAGAAGGGCGGTATAAAAGTTCGATAAATAATAATAATAATAATAAAATAATAATAACCAGGGCTTTTTTTGTCATAGAACGCTCAGAATGGAGTTCCGGCACCTTTTTTGGATGGAACCTTGTGGGGTAGGCAAGGCGGGTTGTATGACGTGTGAGTTCTGGCACCTTTTTCTTTTACAAAAAAAGCACTGATAATAACCATTAGCTGTTGCAGCTCAAAGCAAAGCAGAGTTTGCACCCTTTATAATAAAACATTTGTGGATGCAGAACTGTCTGGGAAAAGTCCCAATCCCTGGGAATTTAGAGAGGAGACGGGGAGATCAGCCGTAAATGATCTGTCAAACTGGTAGGTAAAGAAAATGTGGGCTGCGTTTCTGTCGCACCTGCCCCACAAGGGCCCCCTCCACTGGCAAAGGAGCTTTTCTGGACTTCTTTCTAACCTCGTCCTAGGGAGGGCATTAAAACCCCCCCTCCCTGGGGGAGAATAAACCTCTTCTGAATTTCTTGGCCTTTGGGGAAAGATTAAACCTGCTGTCTGCAGTTATCAATTTCGGAAGTGAGTTTTTACTGTTAACTGTGGGAAGTCAGATCAATATATGGTCCAGGTTTACTTTGCACTTTAGGAATGGAGCATTGGGTTTCATTATACATCTCTTCCACCTTTTTCCCCTTCTCTTTTCCTTGTTTTCCTGTTCATTTTGTTTGCTAACATCCTATGTTAGAGATAGATTAGAAAGATAGATCGACAGACAGATGTAGAGAGAGAAATACAGAGAGGTAGATAGTATAGATATAGTGCCACTGACAGGGGGAAAAAAGACATATTTCAACATCCTTGGAATAAACTGCGATGTTGCCAGTCGTCCTCTGCTTCTCCCCCACCCCAGTTTTCCTCTCCCCTCCCCCATTTTCTCCCTTCATCCCAAGGTCCCTCCCAGTTCCTTTCACTCTCCATCTTGCTTCTCATCTCCTATATAGAAGTGTAGTATATACTAGTATGGACTCTGCCTCCTTTCTTTCTTTCTTTCTTTCTCTCCTCTCTCTTTCCTTCCCGTCTTTGGAGGGTCTCCAAAAGAAGGGACACCCCACAGGGTTTCTGGGGATTGAAAAAATGTTCCTGGCACTAAATTTGGAGCAAATGGCAGATCTCTCTCTCTCTGAACTGTGAGCTGCTGCACACAAGCAACGTTGTTGACTGCAAAACACATTTGCCCGTCTTCTCTAGTTCTGCATTTCCACTGCAATTAAAATGTCAAATATGTAAGGAATTGAGTTCACCCACCCGAGGGAAAAAAAAACATGCTGGCTGTAGCAGAGAGAAGAGAAATGTGCTGTGCTGGAGAATTGCACTGCAAGGCACGTGTGTGTGTGTGTGTGTGTTTTGTGTGCACGTGTGTGTGTGTGTGTGTGCGTGCGTGCAAGCTCGCTCATTTAGCTCTGCAAATTCAAGGAATCACACACTTGTCATCCCACAACCCACATGCATATTTTCCCCGCAGGTTAAAAATAGCGACACGGGGCCTGGCTGCTGCTGCTGAGATGAAAACACACGTCTCTGTTCCTACAGAGAGAATTGAACGTGGGTATTTCTCAACCAGCTCACCCGCCTGATGGAACAGCCTATCCCCCGCAAGGCTTTGCACCGTCCTTCACCTTCTGACTCTGAGATCAGTTCTCCAAAGCGTAATGACCATGAGAGTCAGCAACAGGTGTAATTCAGCTTTCCCCAAGGGCCTTGTTGGTTGGGAAACAGGAGTTGGACTCAAATGTCTCTAGAGGTCAATGGGATGGACGTACCTTACATCCATGCCCCTCAGTGGTACTACGTTCACGTGGAGGGAAGCATGAAGTGGGGCACTCAAGGTTTTGGCCCAGTGCTCTTCAACATCTTCCTAAATGGTCTAGACCAGGCGTAGGCAACCTTGGCTCTTTTATGACTCGTGGACTTCCACTCCCAGAATTCCTGAGCCAGCCATGCTGAGGGGAAAGGGAGAGGTTTCCAAGCTGAGCCGTGCTGGCTCAGGAATTCTGGGAGTTGAAGTCCACGAGTCATAAAAGAGCCAAGGTTGCCTACCCTTGGTCTAGAAGGAGAACTCATGAAATTTGCAGACAAAATCCAGTTGGGGGGAATTGCTAACCTCTTCAAGGATAGACTCAAGGTTCAGAAGGATCTCGATAGGCTTGAATACTGGGCCCTATCCAGTAACCTCCATCCAGCCTCTCCGGGAGGAAGCTTTGATCCCAGAGCTGGCCAAACAATTCCAACCAGCTCCAATTGCCTCAAGTCTTAGTCAGACCTCCTATTCATTCCCAGGACTTCCGAGAACCCCAAGCACCTCCAAGACCATCAATCTCGTGCATCTTGCCTCATTACCCAGCTTCCCTGATGCTGTTTGGGCAAGAGGAGGAGGGGGAGGGGGAGGGAGAAGCAGAAGGAGGGGAGGAAGGGAGGAGAAGGCGAGAGAGAGAGAGAGAGAGAGAGAGAAGGAGAGGGAGGGAGGAAGAAGGGGGAGAAGGAGAAGGAGAAGGAGGAGGAGGGGAGAGGGAGGGGGAGGAGAACGACAAGAAGAAGGAAGAGGAGGAGAGAGACAGGAAGGGAGAAGGAAAAGGAGGAGAGGGAGGGGGAGGAAGAGGAGGGGAGAAGGAAAAGGGGAGAGAGAGAATGAGGAGGGAAAAGGGGAGGAGGAGAAAAGGAGGGAAAGGAGAGGGAGAAGGAGAAGGAGGAGAAAGAGAAAGAGGAGGAAAAGGAGAAGGAGAAAGGCCCCGTATCTCTGCAGGAGACAACTTTGTGTTGCCCACCGGGAACTACTACAATTGGCAGGCAGTGATTCATCAGAGGCACCACCTGCCAGTGCCAAGCGTGGCTGAAGGAGCCCATTGGGGCAGACAAGCTCAGTCAATCAGCTTTACTCAGTTTCACAGGATTGATGAGAAGCTGCCAAGGCACCTGCCCAGCAGTGAAACTAACACCGCCACAATGTACTCAGAAGCACACAGAAGATGGGACAGCCCCTCCCTCCCCTGCCCCCCAAGCAAGCCGTGTGTGTGTGGGGGGGGGGAGAACCAATTGCAATATTTGTGCCACATTCGCGGGCACAGCAGTCGGTGCCCTGGCTGGGAGAAGAGCCACGAGGAACTCTACCCCCTGGGTTCAACTCACCAAAGGGATATCCGTGAAAGTATGTTGCCATCCGAATGGACAGGCATTGTGGGTGACCATCTCTCATGCCTGCCCCCCCCCATTGTCTAAGTTTGCCTTGCACCTGGATTTGACCAGCCCCACGCAACAGGGACAACAATGAACTGAATTTGCACGGGCCCTGGTAGAGGCACAGACGCCCTCCGTAAGTGGGGTAAAATACCACCCTCAAATTGTGACTGCGGGGCTGAAGAACAAACTATCCAACTGATAGGTGATAGTCTGCCAAAACAGAGCCTGTAGTAGGTAGTCCTCGACTTGCAACATTTCACTTAGTGGCCATTTGAACAGCAATGAAAACAGGGACTTAGGACCATTCTTTTTATACTTACGACTGTTGCAGCATCCCCAAGGTCATGTGATTTAAATTCAGACGCTTGGAAACTGGCTTGTACTTACCACAGTTGCAGCGCCCCGGGGTCACGTGATCCCCTTTTGTGCCCTTCTGACAAGCATAGTCAATGGGGGAAGGCAGATTCACCTAGCAACCGTGTTACTAACTTAGCAACTGCAGGGATTCCCTTAACAACTGTGGCAAGAAAGGTAGTAAAATGGGGCAAAACGCACTTAACAAATTTCTCACTTAGCAACAAAAATGTTGGGCCCAGTTGTAATCGTAAGTTGAGGACTACCTATAATGGGAGATTTTAATGATTTCCTGACTGTGACAAAGGAAGCAAAAAATGACCTCTGTAATCTGGACATATGTTTATAACAGTTTAGATTTTAGATTTCATATTTTGTATTTTATAACCTTTCTTGGTCATGAGGGGTGCGGAGGAAGGGGCTGTATTGGGACCAGGGAGACCCAAATTCAGCCTCCACTTGCTGGGCCCATCCGATGCCACAGGCATAAAATAGGCAGATGCTCCCACGAATGACATCCTGCAGGGGGCAGCACTGGCCCAACTTTGAGCTTCCAAGGTGAGCAATCTGTAGTAAACTGGCCAGCAGGGGTCTCCACAGGGGAGAAGCCCAATGAAAGAGGTCAGGCTTTGAACACCCAGCCACAAAAGCCATCTTGACTTTTTCCACTCCCTCTGAGAAGCGAAACGTCTTCAAAGAAAAACAAGAAAGTCCAGTTGTCTCATGAAAAAGCACGTTTGGGACAACCAGGAGCTGGACGGCTGAGAATCTCCACAGACATCCTTTTAAAAAGTTCTTTAACCTTGAACTAGAAAACTGGCAAAGCATTTGGCAAAGAAATTCTAAAATAACAAAAGCGGTAGCGTACAAAGAAAATTTATATAAGATGTTTCACAGATGGCATTTAACACCGGTGAGGTTAGCAAAAATGTTTAAAAATATGTCAAGCAATTGTTGGAAATGTAAACAAAAAACAGGCACTTATTACCATCTTTGGTGGACGTGCTCTGAAGCTACAAGATTCTGGTTAAGAATATATACATGGTTAGAGAAAATGATTAAAAAAAGATATAGATTTTAAGCCAGAATTATTTTTGTTAGGCATAATTGTAGGAAATTATGAGAAAGGGTGTATATATTTAATTTTACGTATATTAACTGCAACCAGAATTGTATTCGCTCAACATTGGAAAACTGAAGATTTACCAACTGGAGGAAGTTAATTAAAAAAAATCTTAAGAGTGTGCAGAAATGGATAGATTGACATTGAAAATGAAAGAGAAAGAAGATTCAGTTAATTTTAGAACATAAGGTCAAGGTTCCCCCGCACATGCGTGCTAATCGTTTCCGACTCTAGGGGCCGGTGCTCATCTCCGTTTCAAAGCCAAAGAGCCAGCGCTTGTCCGAGGACATCTCCGTGGTCATGTGGCCGGCATGACTAGACGCCAAAGGTGCACGGAGCGCTGTTACCTTCCCACCGGAGTGGTCCCTATTTTTCTACTTGCATTTTTACGTGCTTTTGAACTGCTAGGTTGGCAGAAGCTGGGACGAGTAACAGGCGCTCACTCTGTTACACGGCACTCGGGATTCGACCTGCCAAACTGCCAATCTTCTGATCGACAAGCTCAGCGTCCTAACCCACTGAGCCACCACGTCCCTATTTTAGAACATGGGATACCTTTTATCGTTGGCTACAAAAACGAGGTAGAGAGAACGTTAAATGTTGGAACCCAGACAATGTGTTGCTGATAAAATAGTAAGCACTTGTGATTATATATATATTATATAAAAATGTGATTATATATATATATTATATAAAAATATGTATATAATAAGGGACGCGGTGGCTCAGTGGGTTAGGACGTTGAGCTTGTCGATCAGAAGAACTGCAGTTTGGCAGGTCGAATCCCGAGTGAGCGCCTGTTACTCGTCCCAGCTTCTGCCAACCTAGCAGTTCGAAAGCACGTAAAAATGCAAGTAGAAAAACAGGGACCACTGCGGTGGGAAGGTAACAGCGTTCCGTGCGCCTTTGGCGTCTAGTCGTGCCGGCCACATGACCAGGGAAACGTCCTCAGACAAGCGGCTTTGAAATGGAGATGAGCACCGGCCTCTAGAGTCGGAAATGACTAGCACGCATGTGCGGGGGAAACTTTACCTTTTGTGTATATAAAAAAGTTCTTTAATCTTGCGAGACTTTGTGCCTTTGTATAAATTGTAATGGCAAAACAATTTTAAAATCCCACTTAAATAAATTTTAGAAATTATTAAGGGCTGCCGGGTAATCAAATAAATTTTAGAAATTATTAAGGGCTGCCGGGTAATCTCATTTGAAAAGCGATTCAAAATTATTTTTATTTCAGAAGCTCTGGACCTCCAATGCTGAAATATGCTTCAGTGGCTCTGCTTTTCCTCCCAAAGATCAGCAAAGATTGTCTAGGATGCTGGGAAGAGCCTTGTGCTCCTACATAAATTGCAGGATTCCAGACCCCACCTGGAATACAGCACCCAGTTTTGGTCACCACATTATAAAAAAGATGTTGAGACTTTGGAAAAAGTGCAGAGAAGAGCAACTAAGATGATTAAAGGCCTGGAGACTGAAACATAGGAAGAACGGTGGCAGGGAAGGCTATGGCTGGTCTAGAGGAAAGAAGGACTAGGCTAGGGGGTGACATGATAGCAGTCTTCTAATATTTGAGGGGCTGCCACAAAGAAGATAGGTCTATTTATTTTCCAAAGCACCTCAAGGCAGGACAAGAGGCAACGGATGGAAATTGAACAAAGAGAGAAGCAACCTAGAACTAAGGAGAAATTTCCTGACAGTGAGAACCAGTGGCACAGCTTGCCTTCAGACATTGTGGGTGCTCCAACACTGGAGGTCTTTAAGAAGAGACTGAACAACCATTTGTCTAGAATGCCTTGAGCGGGGGGGGGGGGCTGCACTACAAGACCTCCAAGGTCCCTTCCAACTCTCATTCATATTGATATACAAGTCGTAGGGCTTACAACTGCAATTAAGTCCAGAATTAGTTTTAAGTGGTGCCGATTGTTAAGCAAGTCAAGATGTGACTATGCTCCATTTTACAATCTGTTTTGCAGAGGCTGTTCAGTGAATACCCCAGTCATTAAACAAATCCATTGCCTGCAATGGGTCTTTTTTGCTGTAAAGTGACCAAATGCCGTTTTCTGGGGGGGGGGGAAATATGAATCCCAACAACATGAACGCAGGAGGCTGCAAATGGCTATAATAAATACAGTCTGATTACAGACTTCTCAAATGTGATCACCTGGCCACGGTGGGGGGTGGGGGGCAGCCATTTTTAATGCACCTTTTTATGTGGAGTCACGTCTAGCTTTGTTTTGCTTTTGTATTATTTTTTCTGCCCCCCCCCCGTGTTCTTGGAGTTTTTATTTCCATGTTTCAAATAAAATAAAATTTGATAATACATAAGTAGCCCTGGGGAGGTGCATCTAACTTCAAATGGTCACTAAGTAACCAGTCATAAGTTGAGGACTCCTTGTATACTCAGGACATGTGTCTAAACAGACCACAAAAAGCCCACAAACACCTCTTGTGCTATCATCCGGCTGCTTCTCCCAGGTGAGTATTTTTACATCTTAAAAATAAAATAAAACAAAATGAGAATCTACCTTATTTCAGAGCAAGGCTTCATGGGGGGTTTAAAATCAGAAAGAAACTGGGCCACATATTTCAAATTGGGTAAGAAAAGAAGAGTATAAAAAGCATTCATCAAACTAAGAATTCTGCAAATTGTAGGGAAACTGTGTTAGTCTATGATAGCCAAAAATCAGAGGGGATTTGGTACCCACTTTTCTGATAAACACATTTTAGAATTTGTTAATTGGAAAACTCCAGATTTCATGGACATTGTGCTAAGCCAAAAGATTTTCCGTTTGCTTTGGGCTTACTCTATAATGCAGGCTACCAGGGTTGTTAAATTGAAGGTTATGTTTTAGCATGATGTGCAACTCCACCATGGAGGCTTAATCCAACCAACCATATTAATACAAACTGTGGCTGATGCAATGTATAAAATCAGAGCAAGTTTTGAAATGTGCATGTGATCCTTCTTTTGACCACAAGATGGCGGGGTTGAGATGCAGTCTGAAAACAAAACCTGGAAATAGCCAACCTTCCTGCTCAGAACAATGGCTAGTTGCTTTGATGCTGGCTTCTGCTAAACACTCTTGATACTTTCCCCTCCAGGTATCCACAAAGACCTTTACATCATTATGAAGTGGCCAGATGGAAAAATAGCATTAAAGTTGTCCCACTGGACACAGGTGGTGAAATGTCTTACAACAAAAACTCCCAAATCCTTGAGTCAGCATTTGAGATACAGATTATCCTGTCCGTGTAGTCTTTGACTTACGACAGTTCGTTCAGTGACCGTTCAAAGTTACAACAGCACTGGAAAAAGTGACTTATGGCCATTTTTCACACGACCGTGGTAGCATCCCCATGGGCGTGTGATCCAAATTCGGACGCTTGGCAAGAGGCTTGTACTTATGACGGTTGCAAGTGCCCCAGGGTCACTTCTGACAAGGAAGGTTAATGGGGAAGCCAGGATTCTCTTAACAACGGTGTAACGGCAGTGATTCACTTAACAACTGTGGCAAGAAAAGTCATCCAATGGGGCAAAATGCACTTAATAACTGTCTTGCTTAACAAGGGAAATTTTGAGCTGAGTCGTGGTCCTTAAGAAGGGCTTGTACTATCCGATAGCGCAGCACGGGACGATCTGAAGGAGCAAAGTGGGGAGAAGATCATCACGGAGAAATTCGGTCTGTGTGGTCGCTAACAGTCGACAATGACTTGATGGCAGGTAAATCAATCTGTCCAAGCCACCAGAAGGAATCGAGTTAAACAGCCACAGAGTGACTTGAGGGATTCTTGGTGCTCTCTGAGCTTGCTTCTTTTCTTGCAGACCTTTCGTTACCCTAACCAGTAGGTAACATGATCAGTGCTGGTCAGAAGTGCTCTTTGCTATCAGTTTATATTCTTGCCTGTCTGGGTTGGGGGGGGCAGCCTTAGGGATTCTTTGGTTGGGCTGTGTACAGATGGCTCGGTGGCAATTTCTTGATTGGGGTCTTGCTTCCTTGATTCTTGGTCTGAAGGTGACCTTGGAATTAGTCTATGCTGATCCGAGTGCCGATTCCCGGTGGAGAAGTGCTGGAATCTTTTTCTCTTTCTCTCTCCTGCTTGAGCAGGGGGCTGGACTAAAAGACCTCCGAGGTCCCTTCCAGCTCTATTCTATTCTATTCTATTCTATTCTATTCTATTCTATTCTATTCTATTCTATTCTATTCTATTCTATTCCATTCCATTCTATTCTATTCTATTCTATTCTATTCTATTCTATTCTATTCCATTCTTCCATTCTATTCTATTCTATTCCATTCCATTCCATTCCATTCCATTCCATTCCATTCCATTCCATTCTATTCTATTCTATTCTATTCTATTCTATTCCATTCCATTCTATTCCATTCTTCTATTCTATTCTATTCTGTTCTGTTCTATTCCATTCTCATCCATTCTTCTATTCTATTCTATTCTATTCTATTCTGTTCTGTTCTGTTCTGTTCCATTCTCATCCATTCTTCTATTCTATTCTATTCTATTCTATTCTATTCTATTCTATTCTATTCTATTCTATTCTATTCTATTCCATTCCATTCCATTCCATTCCATTCCATTCCATTCTATTCTATTCCATTCTATTCCATTCTATTCCATTCTATTCCATTCTATTCCATTCTTCTATTCTATTCTATTCTGTTCTGTTCTATTCCATTCTCATCCATTCTTCTATTCTATTCTATTCTGTTCTGTTCTGTTCTGTTCCATTCTCATCCCTTCTTCTATTCTATTCCATTCTATTCTATTCTATTCTATTCTATTCTATTCTATTCTATTCTATTCTATTCTATTCTATTCCATTCTCATCCATTCTTCTATTCTATTCTATTCTGTCCTGTTCTATTCCATTCTCATCCATTCTTCTATTCTATTCTATTCTATTCTATTCTATTCTATTCTATTCTATTCTATTCTATTCTATTCTATTCTATTCTGTTCTGTTCCATTCTCATCCATTCTTCTATTCTATTCCATTCTTCTATTCTATTCTATTCTATTCTATTCTATTCTATTCTATTCTATTCTATTCTATTCTATTCTATTCTATTCTATTCTCATCCATTCTTCTATTCTATTCTGTTTTGTTCTGTTCTATTCCATTCTCATCCATTCTTCTATTCTATTCTATTCCATTCTTCTATTCTATTCTATTCTATTCTATTCTATTCTATTCTATTCTATTCTCATCCATTCTTCTATTCTATTCTATTCTGTTCTGTTCTGTTCCATTCTCATCCATTATTCTATTCTATTCTATTCTATTCTATTCTATTCTATTCTATTCTATTCTATTCTATTCTATTCTATTCTCATCCATTCTTCTATTCTATTCTATTCTATTCTATTCTATTCTATTCTATTCTATTCTATTCTATTCTGTTCTGTTCTATTCCATTCTCATCCATTCTTCTATTCTATTTTGTTCTGTTCTGTTCTATTCCATTCTCATCCATTCTTCTATTCTATTCTATTCTATTCTATTCTATTCTATTCTATTCTATTCTATTCTCATCCATTCTTCTATTCTATTCTATTCTATTCTATTCTATTCTATTCTATTCTATTCTATTCTATTCTATTCTATTCTATTCCATTCTCATCCATTCTTCTATTCTATTCTATTCTGTTCTGTTCTGTTCTATTCCATTCTCATCCATTCTTCTATTCTGTTCTGTTCTGTTCTATTCTATTCTATTCTATTCTATTCTATTCTATTCTATTCTATTCTATTCTATTCTATTCTATTCTATTCTATTCTATTCTATTCTATTCTATTCTACTCTATTCCATTCCATGCCATTCCATTCCATTCTAAATTCGGCTGGTTGACTGTTTCTTTTGCATAGTCTGTAGATGTTGTTAAGGTCTATGTGTCTGTTGATGGCTGATTTGTCAAAGTGCCAGACTTCTAGAAATTTCACATTTCCCCAACTGAAACTATGTTTAAATCCGTCTATATGTTGTGAAATTAAATAATTTTTTGTCATGCCTTTTGACTGCTAGTTGGTGTTCATGGATGCGCTCTGCCAGACTGAAACCTTAGCTAAAATGAGATTAAGATACAGGCCAGCTGTAAAAGCTGCCTGGCTGATTAACCTGCTTAGTGGAAGCCTGGTTGGTACTTTTGTGACTTTAGCATAACATGCAATGTGAGCTCCCGGGAGAGTGAACATCTCTGAAACTTGAAAAGTACTGTAATTCCACATTAGGATGTCATCTGAACATTAACGAAGGCCTGTTAATAGATGGAGATTCTGTTTAAAGCAACAACCCAGATTTATTTTTGTTATTTTGATTGCTGTGGCTGGCTGTTCTCTCCATTTTCTTATTTTTTCTTCTGTGCTTTAGAACTTTTCTAGCTTAGCTTCATCTGCTTGATTACATTATCATTAATTACTGCAGTTAGCTATTTTTTTTCCTTCTCTTGAAAAAAAATTAGAGCAATACAAAACTGCATGCTAACAAAACTATACTACACACATTGGATAAGCATTCCCATTGTGCGGTGTGTGGTTTGCATTCACATACATTGTGGGGGGAAACACGGTGAGTAAATCACAAATGACAGGAGATTTTAACACCCATGATCTTCATATGATAATGAACACAGGTATACATGGACAGGGGCAGTGGTGAGATTCAAATAGGTGAACAACCAGTTCTGTGTGGATGCCACTTCCGGAAATCCATTCTGGGCCTGGACAACAAAAAATTAGCTACCGGTTCTGCTGAAGCAGTGTGAACCGGCTGAATCCCACCACTGGACAGGGGTCAAAAAAGTCAAAAACAGTGACTGTGATCAAACACCTTTTCCCATTTTGGAGGTGTTTGCATGCGTTACCCAGGCAAAGAAAAGGCCCTCATCTTGTTGAAAAATGTGAGCATCATGGTCTTAGTTGAAACACAACCCACCCACCCAAAAGAAACTGGCTAGGGGATTCTGGGAGTTGAAGTCCACACATCTTAAAGTTACCAAGGTTGAAAAACAATGCTGCAGTAGTTCTTACTGTTCTTACTTCCCCTGTATGAGGGTAAATTCACAACACCAATCTCTTCTCAATCATTTTCTGGACCATCCTTGCAGTCGTATATCTGCCTATGAGCCCTGGTGCTACAGTGGTGAGAATGCAGAATTGCAGGCTAACTCTGCCCACTGCCAGGAGTTCGATCCTAACCGGCTCAAGGTTGATTTCAGACTTCCATCCTTCCGAGGTTGGTAAAATGAGGACCCAGATTGTTGGGGGCAAATATGCTGGCTTGGTAAACCGCTTAGAGAGGGCTGTAAGGCACTATGGAATGGCGTTTAAGTCCGAGTACTATTGCTACCTTCTGAAGCGCAAGGCATGGGTTTGTTTGTTTTTAAATCCATGCATGGATGAAAGTGATGGGAAATACCAGCACATGACGGCAAGTTGTGGCTGTTTATATGTGACTGCTTGCTTTGCTTGGTGTTTGTGTCACTGCAATTGGACTCAGACAGGCACAGGTAGTCCTTGACTTACAACAGTTCATTTAGTGACTGAAGTTACAACAGAACTGAAAAAAAGAAGACATGACTATTTTTCACACTTATGACCGTTGTAACATCCCCTTGGTCGTGTGATCATGTGATCAAAATTCAGATGCTTGGAAACTGACTCATATTTATGATGGTCGCAGTGTCCCGGGGTCACATGTTCCCCTTTTGTGACCTGACAGGTAAAGTCAGTGGGGAAGCCGGATTCATTTAACAACCGGGTTACTAATTCAACAACTGCAGTGATTCACTTCACTTAACGTCACTTAACGTCTCACCCAGCAACATAAATCTTTGGCTCAATTGTGGTCGTAAGTCGAGGACTACCTCTCCTGCTTGATCCAGGTGCCAAACTGAATGTGCTTTACACAGAACCTCTTTCCCTTACCTCTAAACCTGGAAGAGGCCGTTCCTTACTGGCAAATCCCAGTGGCTTTTGGTGTTGCTGAAAAAAAACCCAGGACTTGAACTGGTGACCTCCAGGAGAGGTGGTCAAGGTAATCAGACATGGATGGGAGACCACCAGGAAATACCAAAGTTGTAGCCTAGACTGGGAATTTGTATCACATCTGCATGCTGCCAAAGAATGCCATGGACCTGTTCACCTAGACCAGGCCAGGGGTAGGTAACCTTGGTTCTTTTATGACTTGTGGACTTCAACTCCCAGAGGAGGGGAGGGTCAGGAATTCTGGATATGGAAGTCCACAAGTCATAAAAGAGCCAAGATTCCCCACCCCCAATTCCTAGGAATTCAGTTCAATGTGAGACTTTCCTTTGAACTAGCATAGATCCCTTGCATAATTTATTTATTTATTTATTTATCCACTCTGAGTCTTAGCTTGCATGAGACCTCTGTGGGGGGAAAACATGTACACAAGTCAGGAGTGTGCACATGCACACACACACATATACACACCATCGATTCTGGATAAAACTGACCTATGTAGTCACTAAGAGTCAATACCCACTTGGTTGGCACTTAAATCAATCAACCCAAACAAACTTGCATTGATGTGTTGATCCATCGGCCTTTCTTGTGCATGTTAGCTTACCAAGTGTAAGAAGATCAGCCGTCTCGGGTGAGTTTGGCTGGGAAATCCCAGATTCCAAAGCCTCGTTTATGATGTTTGGCAGGGCTGTCCCCAGACCATGGTCAAAAAAGTCAAAATGGGGGCTGCAATGGGAGTTCCGCTTGTTTTATATGTACTGTGGAACTTTGGTGGACATTTGTGGTTACTATCGTAATGCTTGTTTGTTCTGGCTGCTGTGAGCCTGTATCTCATTAAATTATGTTTGGTATTAATGCTTTCTGAAAATATACCTAATAGGGAAAGTTGTGGTTGACTTTCATATTTAAATTGGAAAATTTTCTGCACTTTGTCCTTGGTTTTTTTTTTATGTCTACCACATGTGATAAATCATTCCTTGTGTTTCATATCATTTCAGGCATATGTTACTGCATGGTTTGTGTCTCTTTGATGTTATTGATGGCTTGTGTAACATTGTTAAAATACTTTGTAACCATTACCTAAAGTCCTCAACTTCCAACTGTTTGGAATTAGGACCTAATTTAATTTAATTTAATTTAATAACATTTATATACCGCCCTTCTCCCTGAGGACTCAGGGCGGTTCACAGGGCAGAATAAAATAACCAATACAAACATTAAAAACAGATTAAACAATTGCCCTAGTTAAAAACAATATGATACAACGCTAAAAACCCCCAGAAAAATTAAAAAACAAAAAATAAAACAACCCCAACACTCCCCCTCAGGCTAGGCCGGCTTGTACAAACAAAAATGTCTTGAGATCGCGGCGAAAGGAGCGAAGATCGGGCGCCATCCGGAGCTCTACCGGTAGCTGATTCCACAGCTCCGGAGCGCCCACAGAGAAGGATCTCCCCCTGGGGGCCACCAATCGACATTCTCTGATCGGTGGCACCCTGAGGAGGCCCTCTCTGTGGGAACGCACAGGGCGCAGGGAGCTTGATGCCGGCAGCAGATGTTCCCTGAGGTACTCCGGCCCCATGCCATGGAGTGCTTTGAATACCGTTACCAGTACCTTGAATCTCACCCGGAAGACAACTGGCAACCAATGCAGCTCACGGAGCAGAGGTGTAACGTGGGAGTATCGGGAGACTCCCAACACCACTCTCGCGGCTGCATTCTGTACCAGTTGGAGCTTCCGAGTGGTCCTCAAGGGCAGCCCCATGTAGAGAGCGTTGCAGTAGTCCAGACGAGAGGACACGAGCGCATGAGTGACCGTGCACAGATCATCCCGGCTAAGATAGGGCCGCAACTGACGCACCAGGCGAACCTGTGCAAAGGCCCCCCTAGTCACGGCTCCTATATGATCTTCCAAGGTGAGCCGTGAATCTAGGAGGACCCCCAAGTTGCGAGCCCTATCTACGGGGGGTAATAATTCACCCCCCATAGTTAGAGGTGGAATGTCCGAATAAACCCGGGATGAAGATATGCAAAGCCACTCAGTCTTGTCGGGGTTGAGCTGGAGTCTGTTCCTCCCCATCCAGACCCGAACCGCCTCCAGGCAACGGGACATCACGTCGAGGGCATCACTGGGGTGGTTTGGGGTCGAAAAGAAAAGTTGGGTATCATCAGCGTACTGATGATACCCAACTCCAAAGCCACGAATGATCTCACCCAGCGGCTTCATATAGATGTTGAACAGGAGAGGCGAGAGGACCGACCCCTGAGGAACTCCACAAATGAGAGACCTCGCGGTCGACCTCTGCCCCCCTGCCAACACCGACTGCGAACGTCCCAAGAGATAGGAGGAGAACCACCGTAAAACTGTGCCTCCCACTCCCAATCCCCTGAGACGCCGCAGCAAGATACCATGGTCGATGGTATCGAAAGCCGCCGAGAGGTCTAATAGGACTAGGACAGAGGAATGCCCCCTGTCCCGAGCCCTCCAGAGATCATTCACCAGCGTGACCAATGCCGTCTCCGTGCTGTGCCCGGGCCTGAAACCCGATTGGTACGGGTCTAGATAATCCGCTTCATCCAGGACCAGAGGGAGCTGATGCGCCACCACACTCTCAACAACCTTCGCAAGAAAGCGAAGGTTGGAGACAGGACGAAAGTTATTCAATACAGCAGGGTCCAGGGCAGGCTTCTTGAGGAGAGGCCTCACCACCGCCTCCTTCAAGACGGCGGGGAAGATACCCTCACTCAAAGAAGCCGATATAACTGCCTGGAACCAGCTGCGTGTCCTCTCCCGGGCTGCATAAACCAGCCAGGAAGGGCACGGGTCCAATAAACATGTGGTGGTGCTCAGCCTCCCCATGATCCTGTCCACTTCCTCCGGAGTCACAGAATCAAACTCCTCCCAGATGATATCGACAAGACCACCCGTGTCCTGATCGTCAGACTCTGCCCAGTCAGAGTCCAGACCGGTCCGAATCCGAGCGATTTTGTCCGACAGATGTTGGTTAAACTCCTCGGCACGGCCCTGCAAGGGATCCTCCCTCACCTCCTGATTTAGGAGGGAGCGAGTCACCCTAAACAGGGCGGCCGGGCGATTATCTGCGGACGCGATAAGGGTGGCGAAGTGGTTAGACCTCGCCTCCCTTATCGCAGCGAGATAAGACCTAATGTAGGCTCTTAGTCGCAATCGGTCGGATTCGGATCGGCTGGACCTCCAACCGCTCTCTAGGCCCCGTCTCCGACGCTTCATCTCCCGAAGCTCCGCAGAGAACCATGGAGCTCGACGGGATCTGCACCGGGTCAGGGGCCGCAGGGGTACAACTCGATCAAGAGCCTCAGTGGCCGTCCTTTCCCAGGCTTCCACTAAGGCATCTGCCGAGCTGTGAGCAAGGGAGGCAGGTGGGGACCCCAGAGCTGTCTGGAACCTCTGGGGATCCATTAAGCGTCTGGGGCGGTACCATTTAATTGGTTCCAAACACCCACGGCGGGGGGTGGCAAAACGGAAGACCAGTCGCAGGAGATGATGATCGGTCCATGACAGGGGCATAATAATTGGAGAGCCCCCACCAAGATCATCTAACCACTGTCCAGATAAAAAAACTAGGTCAAGGGTGTGGCCTCCCTCATGAGTCGGTCCCGAAATTACCTGCGTCAGGTCCATGGCCGTCATGGAAGCCATGAACTCCCGGGCCAACTCAGATGATCCTCCCAGCGATGGTAGGTTGAAATCCCCCAAAACTATAAGTTTCGGGAACCTAGCTCAGGGGTAGGCAACCTTGGCTCTTTTATGGCTCGTGGACTTCAACTCCCAGAAGTCCTGAGGCAGCCACGCTGAGGGGAAAGGGAGAAGTTTCCAAGCTGAGCCATGCTGGCTCAGGAATTCTGGGAGCTGAAGTCCACGAGTCATGAACGGGATATAGTTCCACCATGTTGGCTCAGGAATTCTGGGAGTTGAAGTCCACGAGTCATGAAGGGACCATAGTTCCACCATACTGGCTCAGGAATTCTGGGAGTTGAAGTCCACAAGTCATGAAGGGACCATAGTTGCACCATGCTGGCTCAGGAATTCTGGGAGTTGAAGTCCACGAGTCATAAAAGAGCCAAGGTTGCCTACCCCTGATTCCTAGCTGAAAAAAGGAACTTATGACCTGGATCTGAAGTTCTGATGGTAGCAACCCCCCCCACCTCAGTTGTGTGACAGCAATTCGGTCACTCAGCAACATGACCACATACACAGTATCCCACAGTTACATGCCTGCATTTTATGATGGTTTTGCAAAAACTGGTACCTCTGTTTGCAGCAAAACCAGCCCGTAGCAAACAATGGGCTCATTTAACAACCGCAACTTTTGCTTAACAACTGTAGTGTTTCCACTTAAGACTGACACATTCACTGACACATTTGCTGAAAAAAACATAGTAAAATTGGTCTTGCAAACGTTACAACTTATGACCCTAATGGGCAGGCAGCGTCATAACTTGAGGACTACTTGTAACTGGGTACAATTTTGGTAGATTTAGTCCATCATTCTTCCCATTGAACCACTGAACTACGAGAGATCTCTCAAAGTCCGGATTTAACCCATGCAACCCACCACTCTTGGGATACGTTTGAACCACAATCTGAGAGTTCCTGAATCAGGTGAGTCGAAAACATCACAAACGGTGTGAAAGAACCAGCAGTTACATTTCTCTGAAATTTTGCATCCATTTTATACCATTTTCTGTTGGTTGTGTCTGAATCACATCACTGGGATGTTTTTAACCCACCTGAGGTTGTGGTCCTCAGTCCAAACACCCCTAAAAAGTGCCAGGTTGTAAAGGCTCAATCCGCCTTTGAGAGACGCCTCGTAATATAGTGGTCCTTGTCTATGGAGACTCTCAGCCATCCAGGTCAGTGTTGTCCCAAAGATGCTTTTACAAGAGCCAACTGGACTTCCCTGCTTTTCTTCGAAGACGTTTTGCTTCTCATCCAAAAAGCTTCTCCAGCTCTTCTTCGTGACTGAAGCAGCTTCTCGGATGAGAAGCGAAACGTCTTCAAAGAAAAACAGGGAAGTCCAGTTGCCTCGTGGAAAAAGCATCTTTGGGATAACAGTGGTTCTTCTGTCAAACCCATATTGGCTCCAACCCAATCGATCCTCACCCTGCAAACAGCTGCTCAGCCCGGAACAGCTTTGAGTCAAGTTTTCCTCACGGAAACTTCCAGGCTGTGATCTTGGCTGAGGCACCAAAACCCCTTTTTCCTGGATGAAACAGCTTCTTTCGATTCCCCGTTTAGCCTATTGTCATTGCACTTCCTGCTAGAGTCCTCTTTGAGGACTAACCAGGACTTGTTTAGGTCGGAGCTGGAGCAACAAAAAAGCGGATTTGGGTGTGTCACATCTTGTGCGTTTGCTCGCTTAGGAATGTTTGCCTTGGTTCAAGTCACGGAGAAACAATTTCAGCGACTTTGAGGCCTGTGGACTCCAGCTCCCAGAATTCCCCATAGCTGGCCAGGGAATTCTGGGAACTGAAATCCACAAGTCTGAGATTGAGTTAAGTTCAAACCACGCCAAGGAAGAGTGTGGGAGCTGGGCTTCGAACACTGAAGCATGTGGAGAAGCAGCCACAGAAGCCTAGGAAGAATCCCAAAGGTGCTTTTTCACGAGGCAACTGGACTTTCTTGTTTTTCTTTGAAGACGTTTCGCTTCTTCAGCTGCTGGGATGGGAAGCGAAATGCCTTTTAAAAAGAAGAAGAAAATCCAGTTGCCTCGTGAAAAAGCATCTTTGAGGTAACTATGACCGGGATGACTGAGAATCTCCATAGATATATGACGAACCTTTGCCTTCTTTCATAAAGTGATTAAATTAGGAGATTAGGGAACTACAAAAGGTCCTTATCTTACAACGCAATTGGGACCGGAACTTCCGTTACTAAACAATACAGTGAAGTAACTCGTGCCTGTTTTACAACATTTGGTCACGGTTGTTAAACAAATCCAGCTTTCTCCATTGACTTGGCTTGTCCGAAGCTGGTTAGAAAGCTGGTTGCAGATGGTGCTTGCGTAATCCCGGGATGCTACAACTGTCATAAATATATACTGGTTGCCAAATGCCTAGATTGCAATCCCATGACCACAGGGAGACTGCGTTGGTCAGAAGTGTGAGGACCAGTTGTCAGTTTTTTCAGCATCATCGTAACTTCAAAGAGTTATTAAATACATGATTGAAAGTTGACTACTTGTACGCTATAACAACTGGGAGCAGATGTCATGTTAATATTAATCCTGCAAGGTCATCACCCTCTTCCTTGAAAGCAGATGTCACACAATCCCCAAAGCCAAATCAAAAGACCCCATCATGGCTTTGCATGCACTGTAAAGACAGCCAAGAGGAGCTTACAGGGAGCACTCGATTTACGACCACAATTGAGCCCACAATTTAGAGCAGAGTAGAGCAGAGTAGAGTAGAGTAGAACAGAATAGAATAGAATAGAATAGAATAGAATACAATAGAATAGAATTCTTTATTGGCCAAGTGTGATTGGACACACAAGGAATTTGTCTCCAGTGCAGGAGCTCTTAGTGTACATACAAGCAACAGGTGATAAACCATCATAAAAATACACTCATCATAAATCATAAGGTACAGTACACTCATCAGTGATAGGCATAGGATACTAAATAAGCAAACACATAAATCATACTAGGATACTAAATAAAACAATTAATATAAACCGTAAGATACAAGCAACAAAGTTATAGTTCTAAGAAGATCAGGAGATAGAGACAATAGGGAAGATGATTGTACCAGTAATACAGCCTTACTAGGTTGTTTGACTGTGTTGCGGGAATTAGTTGTTTAGCAGTGATGGCATGGGGGGAAAAACCTACCCTTGTGTCAATTTCTGCTGATAAGCAAGGTAGTTGTGAATCCCTGCAGCTCTTAGGTTAGTAACACAGTTGTTAAGTGAATCTGGCTTCCCCACTGACTTTGCTTGTCAGAAGGTCGCAAAAGGAGATCACGTGACCGCCGGGACCCTAAGACAGTCATAAATACCAACCACTTGTAAGTATTCAAATTTTGATCACATGACAGTGGGAATGCTGCAACAGTTGTGTGAACAACGTTCATAAGTCACTTTTCTCAGTGCCATTGTAACTTTGAATGGTTACTCCACGAATGGCTGTAACTCGAGGACTACCTGCGTTGAAAAATGGCTGAAATCTGGTATGAACAGATCCCACCGGATTTGGTTATATCCCAAAGATCGATTCTGAAAGACAGCTTGACTTTCTGCTTGCCTTCCATTGAGCCTGCTTCCCTAGCGCCTATCAACCATGATCTGAGCATGCTCCAACCACAGCAGGTGGTATTGCTAGGCTCCACCCTTACCCTAAAGGCTCCACCCCTGCTGGGACAATCCCAGCTGTTTGCACTTTTCCAAATCTATGGGGGTTTTTTTGTGTTTTTTTTTTAAATGACATTTACTTATTCCAGATCTCCCCAACCCCATATATTCAGATTCCAATCATATTTTCAGCTATAGCAAAGCTGGCTGGAGAAGCTTACGCTTCCTTGCTCAAAAATGTTGGGAGGGAGGGAGGAAGGAGAGAGAGAGAGAGAGAGAGAGAGAGAGAGAGAGAGAGAGAGAGAGAGAGAGAGATCGAAGGGGAAAGGAAGGAGAGGGAGGGAGGGAAGGAGGAAGGAAGGAAGGAAGGAGAGATTGAAGGGGAAAGGAAAGAGATGGAGAAGGAAGGAGATTGAAGGGGAAGGAGAAAAGGGAGGAAGGAAGGAAGGAAGGAAGGAAGGAAGGAAGGAAGGAAGGAAGGAGAGATTGAAGAGGAAGGAAGGATCTTTGCAGAGCCATGTTTCCCCAGATGCTGACGAACTACAACTCCCAGCATTCTCCACTCTTCCACAGTGCGGTTTTTTTTTTTTTAGGACTGCTGGGGACGGTAGTCCAGTAAGGCCTGGAGACACACACAGATGCCCTGGCAGGGAGGGTATTTGCTGTGGCTTTCCTTGGAGGCATTCTGCAGCTCCTGAAAATCACTTGAACCCATTTCCCCCGCTTCAGCGAGAGCAACAAGTAATAGAACAAGCAACAGGTAGCGGTAATCAAGCAGGCCAAATTGTCCTCATTTCCAGCGTAGAGGAACCAGGGCAAGGGTAGGCAACCTCGGCTCTTTTATGACTCGTGGACTTCAACTCCCAGAATTCCTCAGACAGCATGGCTCAGCTTGGAAACCTCTCCCTTTCCTCTCAGCATGGCTGGCTCAGGAATTCTGGGAGTTGAAGTCCACAAGTCATAAAGTGGCCTAGTCCTAGGCCAGGGGTAGGCAACCTCGCCTCTTTTATGACTCATGGACTTCAACTCCCAGAATTCCTGAGCCAGCTTGGCTCAGCTTGGAAACCTCTCCGTTTCCCCTCAGCGTAGCTGACTCAGGAATTCTGGGAGTTGAAGTCCATGAGTCATAAAAGAGCCGAGGTTGCCTACCCCTGAACCAGGGAAAGGAAACCGCGCCAGCCTCTTTCACCAACGGGGGGGGGGGGGGGGGGAGAAGCGGTAGGAGAAGCAGGGGGTTCGGCCTTGGCACCCAGCCTTTCCTGCAGGTCAGGGGTCTTCAAACTTGGCCCTTTGATGACTTGTGGACTTCAACTCCCAGAATTCCTCAGCCAGGCACGCTGGCTGAGGAATTCTGGGAATTGAAGTCCACAAGTCATCAAAGGGCCAAGTTTGAAGACCCCTGCCGCAGGTGGTGCCAAGGACGCAAAAGCAGCTCCGCACAATCCCCCGGGGGAAGCCGGGGCTGGGAGGACGGAGAGGCTGAGAGGCGCCCGCCGGGGGCAGAAGCGGCTCCTCCGGTTGGCAGGACCGAGGCCTGGCGGAGAGCCCAGCGGGCCTCGGAAGCCGCGCGGAGCAGACGCGCGCCGGGGAGCCGCCGGCCGCCCCCGCCAACCTGGAGCCCGCCATCCTCGTCCCGGCATTGGAAAGAAAGCGAGGCTGGGCTTCGCGGGACACGCGTCTCTCTCTCGCTTCCCCTGTCCACTCGCGGCTCCTCTCGTGCAATCGCGTTGCTAACCTTGGCCGAATAAAGAGCCAAGCGAAGATGCACCCGGCTGATCGGAACCGCTCCGTGTAATTCTACAGTCTTTAAACGAGGGGGGGGGCGAAGAGGGGGAGAAAAAGGGTGTTTGGTTAACCTCGGCCACGAAAGGGGAAGGGGCAGAGAAAGGGAGGGGGGCTCCCCGTACACGCGTGGGGGATCCCCTTCCCTTTCCCTCCCCGCCGCTTGGGGATCCCACCCCCCCCCGCGAGTCCTGCAACCAGACCCCGCCGCCCCCGGCAGACCCTCTTCCAGCCGCCCCCCCCGGGACCTGCCCGCCCCTCCAGCCTCCTGCGCGCCACCGCCGCGGCGGACTGGCGGGAGCCGCTTTCCCCGCCGCGCAGCCCTTCTTCGCCCCCGCCGGCCTCCCCCGACTGGTCGCAGGCGAGAGAGGCGCGGCCGGAGCCCCGCCGCCAAAGCGCCCGCTCGGAAGGCGCCGCTTCCCCCCAGTCCCGGGCCGGCCGGCCGTCTGGCCTCCGGGGCACGTGCGGGCATCGCCGCTTCCGAGGCCCGGAGCCCGTCGCGCCGGGAAGGAGCCGCTCCCGCCCGCCAGCCCCAGGGCCGCGCCGGGCGCCAGAGGGCCGAGGCGGCCTCCGGCGGCGCGGGAGGCGGGCCGGGCGGCGCGGGGGAGGCTCCGGCGCGGCGCGGAGGGCGGCCGGGGGCGGAGCGCGGCCGGGCAGCCAGGAGGCGTGGGGACCGGCTCGGCCGCCGCAGCGCAGCGCAGCGCAGCGCAGCTCGGCTCAGCCAGCAGCGGCGGAGCAGCCCAGCGGCAGCGCCACCAGCGGCCCAGACCCGGCTCGGCTCGGCCCGGCCGCCCGCGCATCTGAGCCGGTCGGGGGCGCGCGCGATGGCGCTGCGGCGGCAGGAGCAGGCGCTGTCGGAGGAGAAGGGCGCCCTGGAGGCGGAGGAGCCGGCGGAGGAGGAGGAGGACGACGAGGACGGCGGAGGCGGCGGCCGGGCGACGTCGGGGGCCCGCGGGAGGCGGCCGGGGCCCGCGCCGGCGCCCGACTTCACGCCCCCCGACGGCGGCTTCGGCTGGGTGGTGGTGCTGGCCGCCACCTGGTGCCACGGCTCCATCTTCGGCATCCACAACTCCTTCGGGATGCTCTACGTCCTGCTCCTGAAGGAGGTCGGCGGCGCCGAGAAGGACCCCGCGCTGGAGTTCCGCACAGGTGAGGCGCCGCCGCCCCGTCGGGCTGGACCCTCCCGCCCCTTCGCCGGCCCGGGACGGCAGCCGCGGCCCGCGCTCTCCTTCTCCCCCTCCCGCCGCTCCGCGCGGAGGAGAGCCGGGTTGGGGACTCCGCTCGTGCAGCCCCTTCCCGGCTCCTTCCGACGGGCAGCGGCCGGCGCGATTTCCTGCCCGGTTGACGCCCGGCGGATCGCGCTCTGTCCCGTCCGGAGGGAAGGGCGCCCCGCAGGCCGGCCGGCCGCCGGGCCGGGCTGAAGCCGCCGGTCTCCTGGCCCTGAAAGGACCTCCCGAGTCTCTCCCGGGCCAGGCGAGCCAAGGGGGACGGCAGGAGGAAACCTGCCAGGCAGCCTCGAGGAAAAGCCGCCTTGCTCCCGCCGGGCTGGGCTGCTGCCTAAACCGACCCAAGGCGGTGTTGCTCTACGATTCCAGAGGTTCATCCTTTCCCCACCGCTGGGGGACTTCAGGAAAGGGGGTCCACGCGGGTCGCCCCACGTTGCTTGGGCTACAACGGGCTCAGTTCAAAGGGTGGGGGAGATCCAGTGTGATTGACCAGGAAGGGAAGGTCAAGAAAGAAGAAGTCCCACTCTGACTCTCCGTCTCCAACCTGCTAAATTTCTTGGACCGCAATTCCTATCATCCTGTGAGGTGGCGTTGACTTGGGGTGGTGGACGTATGGCCATCTAGGGAAGATGACAGGTTGGGTCTGGCTGTGTCCAGGATTCCCTCTTGGCTTTTCACAGGGCCCCAAACTATGCCGAATGGTTTTAAAGGTAGATGGTTTTAAAATGGGCCCTCTTGGAAATAGAATTTCTACTTAGAACTGTCTGCTTCCTTTTCGCTCTGACTTGTTATCCGAAGAAGCCCGCTGTAATGTGGACGGAGAACCTGGCTTAAAAATAGATAACAGAAAACCTCTTTTAATTGTTCTCTAGATTGTAGAAACTGGTTCAGCCTCTAGCCCACGCAGGGAATTACGAGGAGTCCTTGAGTTTGGTTGTTTTCTTGCAGATGTTTCATTATCCAAACTAGCTAACATCATGTGTGCTAGTTGATTAACACTGATGACGTTACCCAGTTTGGGTAATGAAATGTCTGGAAGAAAACAACCCAGTTCAGAGCGCGTCAAGGACTCCTCGTGTCAACCCTGAGCTACAAACACTCTCCTTTATTGGTGAATTATGAATGAGAAGCCAACCGTGTTGGCCCTGAGACTTAAATTGCTCTGGTTTCTTGTGATTTTAGTCCACGGACTGAATTAGAACCTGTTGGCCAGTTGAGATGTGTCAGAAACAGCATCAGGATCAGAGTAGTTGCCTTTGTACACAACTTCTTGTGAAAACATCAGAATAATTTGCTTGATTGAGCAAAGCCAGTTCAGGCTAACCTGATCATAGGTGAGAGCAAACTCTGCATCTGGGCCTGGATGTTGTCTTAGAATTAATGGGGTTATGAAATCATATGCTACCTTGACTTGAAAGAAAATACTCCAAGAGACATGCGGTGTTATAGAATGACCGGAATCAGCGTACAATTCAAGCTACAGGGGGGAAAAAAAATAAAGCTTGTAGCTGCTATTGTTATACTAAACACATCCGCCCAAAGCATAGCGGCACTGATATAAAATGGGTGATATACATTTATAGAAAATATAACAAAAATATGAATGTGATTGTTCCAAGATATTTTTTTTAAATGGAGTTCAGAGGATATTGCAGTAAATAGTTGGGTTTTTATCTTCAAGGTTGCATCCTGGCGTGTTTTGCCTTGTAGTGCGTTAAAATGGATTGTCTCAGACTTGGCGTTTTTGAACTCTTTGGAGCTAATGGGAATTGTAGCCTAGCTGATTGGAGTCAAACCTGGAAGCTAGAGAAGCCAAAGTATTTTAGGTTCTTCTCCTTCTTTAAAGGGAAATTGCCATCGTGCAAACAAAAGATTTGGAACTGTGCCAACATTTCAAAACTGATCAAAATGGGACCAGAAGACCTGGGCTTGGAGTGAATTGCCCCATGCTACGGGAAGACACCTTCCTGTAAAATCACTCAAAATAATCTTAGGACCACCAGTTGCTTCTTGCATAGGCCATAAATTAGTCAGGCAGCATTATTTTTTTATATACGAAACACATTTCATTTTACTTTATTTTTCCCCCCCTCTTGACACGGGAATTCTCTTCCACAGACTGAGTTAGTGTTCTATAAACATTTGGAGTCAACCCTGTGATGGGTTTAAGATTTTTAAACAATGCCTCAAAATATCTTCTTCCCACTTGGGAGCTATTGCTTCCTTTCCAATATGCTCATCTTTGATTTAGTAACTTATAATGGCTTCCAAGGGAAAGAGAAACAGCCACAGGTAGTTCTCAACTTACAGCCATTCATTGAGAGACCGTTCAGAGTTACAGTGATGCTGAACAAAGTGACTTATGATCAGTCCTCGCACTTATGACTATCACCGTGTCTATGCAGTCACATGGTTGCAGTGTCCTGGGTCATGTGATCACCATTTGCGATTTATTTTTTCTCCAGTCGGCTTCTGATGAACAAAGCCAGTGGGGGAAGCTGGATTCACTCAGTGGCCACATGCTCCACTTAACAACAGCAGTGATTCACTTAATGACTATGGCAGAAAAGGTCATAAGATTGGTCATGACTCACTTAATACCTGCCTCACTTAGCAACAAACATTCCAGTTCCAAGCTGTAATTTATACATCCACCCTGGTCTCCTGAAAACCATTTTAATTCTCCTTGGGAGATGAATATGCGTAGGACTTTTTTTCTAGTTTGCTGTAATCACATAGCATCATGCATTTCTGATCAGCGTGCATATATCACGTGATATATATATCACGTTGATCAGAAATGCACGATGCTTTGCAATCTTTTCAGCCACTAGACACTAAGATTATTACACACAACACATACATATGTGGTTTTAGAAAATATTTTATTAGTTTTTTCTAGGGACAAATCTTCAATATTTTATCAGCAACATGTTGTCTGGGTTTCAATGTTTAGCTTCCTAATACACGTTAAGCTCCTTCCTCTCTACCTCATTTTTTCTAGCCATTGATAAAATGTATCCCATGTTCTAAAGTATTCTG
The DNA here is from genome assembly GCF_947247035.1 of Vipera ursinii. NCBI lineage: Eukaryota > Metazoa > Chordata > Lepidosauria > Squamata > Viperidae > Vipera > Vipera ursinii. The sequence goes on from NC_139525.1 coordinate 16,366,623, forward strand.
AATCTTCCTTCTCTTTCATTTTCAGCGTCAGTCTGTCCATTTCTATACAACACACATATATGTTGAATGTATCAGTGAACCAATTTCAGAAGGCTCTGGAGATCTTTCCCATCTGGATCTAATTCAGGGTCAGGAGTGAAAAGCTGGGGTTCCCACGGAAAGTGACCCAGCCATGCAGGGTTTCACCTCACAGCTGAGATTTTGCAGCTTGGCTATTTAAAAAAAAACCACACACCTTAAAATGAAACGTGAAAAATAGTGGTACTACAGGTAGTCCTTGAGTTACGACCAGAACTGAGCCCAAAATTTCTGTTGCTGAGTGAGACATTGCTTAAGTGAATTTTGCCCCATTTTACAACCTTTCTTGCCACAGTTATTAAGTGAATCGCTGCATTTATCAAGTTAGTAATGTGGTTTTAAGTGAACCTGGCTTCTCCATTGACTTTGCTTGTCAGAAGGTCACAAGAGGGGATCACATGACCCTGGGACACACTGCAACTGTCATAAATGTGAGTCAGTGGCTAAGCACCTGGATTTTGATCACATGACCACGGACGATGCAACGGTAGAGTGCAAAACTGCCATCAGTCCCTTTCTTCAGCGCCGTTATAACTTTGAACTGTCACTAAATGAACGGTTGGTTGTTAATCGAGGAATACCTGTGCTGAGGTTTCTAGTGCTGTGGGTGCCAGTTAGTGACTGCTTGTGGTTCCTGCGCCTGGTGGGGTCTCTGATCTTTTCTGAACAGAGTTGCCCTAAACCAGGGGTAGGCAACCTTGGCTCTTTTATGACTCATGGACTTCAAGTCCCAGAATTCCTGAGCCAGCCATGCTGAGGGGAAAGGGAGAGGTTTCCAAGCTGAGCCACGCTGGCTCAGGAATTCTGGGAGTTGAAGTCCACGAGTCATAAAAGAGCCAAGGTTGCCTACCCGTGGCCTAGGCCACTTTATGACTCGTGGACTTCAATTCCCAGAATTCCTGAGCCAGCCACGCTGAGGGGAAAGGGAGAGGTTTCCAAGCTGAGCCACGCTGGCTCAGGAATTCTGGGAGTTGAAGTCCACGAGTCATAAAAGAGCCAAGGTTGCCTACCCGTGGCCTAGGCCACTTTATGACTCGTGGACTTCAATTCCCAGAATTCCTGAGCCAGCCACGCTGAGGGGAAAGGGAGAGGTTTCCAAGCTGAGCCACGCTGGCTCAGGAATTCTGGGAGTTGAAGTCCACGAGTCATAAAAGAGCCAAGGTTGCCTACCCGTGGCCTAGGCCACTTTATGACTCGTGGACTTCAATTCCCAGAATTCCTGAGCCAGCCACGCTGAGGGAAAAGGGAGAGGTTTCCAAGCTGAGCCACGCTGGCTCAGGAATTCTGGGAGTTGAAGTCCACGAGTCATAAAAGAGCCAAGGTTGCCTACCCGTGGCCTAGGCCACTTTATGACTCGTGGACTTCAATTCCCAGAATTCCTGAGCCAGCCACACTGAGGGGAAAGGGAGAGGTTTCCAAGCTGAGCCACGCTGGCTCAGGAATTCTGGGAGTTGAAGTCCACGAGTCATAAAAGAGCCAAGGTTGCCTACCCGTGGCCTAGGCCACTTTATGACTCGTGGACTTCAATTCCCAGAATTCCTGAGCCAGCCACGCTGAGGGAAAAGGGAGAGGTTTCCAAGCTGAGCCATGCTGGCTCAGGAATTCTGGGAGTTGAAGTCCACGAGTCATAAAAGAGCCAAGGTTGCCTTGTTGTTGTTAGCTGCAAAGTCATGTCCGACCCATCGTGACCCTATGGACAACGTTCCTCCAGGTCTTCCTGTCCTCTACCATCTTCTGGAGTCCATTTAAGCTCATGCCTACTGCTTCAGTGACTCCGTCCAGCCACCTCATTCTCTGTCGTTGCCTACCCCTGGCCTAAACCCTGCAGACTGAGAGCAGGATGGTGGAAGCCGTGGGGCTCAGCCCTTCCCCATCTTCTCCCTCTCCCCCGCCTTTCCTTTAAAAGGGAGGACGGAAGACCTCTCAGGTCAAGTGCAAGAGAAGGCAGGCGATGCTCTTTCAGGCGATTCTTTGATGCCCTTGCTGAGCTTGGCCCAATCAAAACTCAGATTCGGTGTCCTGGCTGTCTCGTTCTTGTTTCCCCAACAATCCACGCTTTGCATTTGTTTGCCCTCTTGGGGGCTGGGGAGGAGGCTGCCTGCAAAGGAAGCAGTGGAACTCTTTGAGTTCATATCAACATGTTTGCTCCAACACACCTATCTTTGGCCTTAGTGCAGAGGTCCCCAACCCCCCCCCCCCCCGGCCTGTGGACCTGCACTGGGCCACAGCACGCCAGGAACCGGGCCGCTCAGACAGGTGAAGCTGCCTCCGTGGGATGCAGGCACCACACAAAACCAGCCCCCCCCTCTGGTCCACAAAAAAATATCCACAGAACTGGTCCCTGGTGCCCAAAAGGGGGAGGGGGGTGCTATGTTAGAGGTAGGGCTGGAAGCTAAAACATATGAAGAACAGTTGCAGGAATTTGAAGTTGCAGTTGCAGTGAAAAGAAGAAATAGGAGAGACATGATAGCAGTGTTCCAACGTTTGAGAGGCTGTCACGAAGAAGAGTGGTGCAAATTATTTTCCAAAGCACCTGAAGGCAGGACAAGAAGCAATGGTTGGAAACTAATCAAGGAGAGAAGCAAGCTAGAACAGGGGTCCCCAACCCCTGGTCTGTGGTCCTGAACTGGGCTGCGACATGCCAGCAACTGGTCCACACAAACAAGCAAAGCCCCACCCATGGGATACAGGCAGAACACAAAACCAGGCCCCTTCTGGTCCACAGAAAAACCTCTCTCCACAGAACCGGTCCCTGGTGCCCAAAAGGTTGGGGACCTCTGAGCTAGAATTAAGGAGAAATTTCCTGGCAGTTAAAACAGTTAATCAGTGGAACGGCTTGCCTTCAGAAGTTGGTTTTCAAGTAGGGACTGGACAGCCATTTGCCCAGAATGGTATAGTCCAGGGGTAGGCAACCCCGGCTCTTTTATGACTCATGGACTTCAACTCCCAGAATTCCTGAGCCAGCATGTTGGCCCAGGATGTTGCAGCTGTCAGAAATATATCCTCTAGCCAAGTGCCCGAATTTGGCCACATGATTGCTGGCCAACACTGCAGTGGTCGTAAGTGCAAGGACCAGTCCTAAATAACTTTTTTTCCAGTGCTGTCATAAATTTAAAATGGTTATTAAATGAATGGCTATAGATTGAGGACTGTCTTTATATGCCTGAAAATACTTTTTTCCTTTTTTTCATTTGCTGCTAGGATGCTACTTCTATTAAGTGGTTAGTAATAAAAGCCACACGCATGACTTTGATGCCCCTCCCCCAAGAATTTCCCCTCCCCACTGGATCAAAAATATAGGCTGTATTTCATATTGGGAGCGTTACAGAGCGAAATGGCCTTTGTAAATCTTTCAGATATTTCAGGCAGCCTTTTCACCCCTTTTATCATCCAAATCCCTCTGCCCAAATCAGCTCTGTGCTGGCCTCGTTTTGGAGCATGGATTTCAGCCTGTTGTGCAAAGCTTAGTGTGGCCATCATCCAACACATTAGGCTTCTCTGCATTTGCTTACGTTGGTTGTGCATTGAATGCTGTGGTCCTGCACAGCTGGAGGACCCCAACCTGGAAACAGCTGTAGAAATTGGTCGCCGTTGTTAGGATTGGCCTAATAATCTTGCTTTTCCTTCACTCTTGATGGGATAAGGATTATGGGAAGTAAGGGTGAAGTCAGCCCTGCCTAGCCTTGAGCCCAACAAAGTTTGTCACTAATTATCTTTTGGTTACATTTGGCTACATTTTAAACAAAGCCAACCAGCTACTTGCAAGAAAGGAGAGAAACTGAAGCAATTTTATCAAGAATACACACACAGGAAAAAGGGGAAGAGCTTTGATTATCATTTGTCATCATGATCTTTTTGACCACATCCTCACCGGCAGAAGTCTCTGGCACAAGTCTCTGTATCAGCAGCTCCACTGAGTAGACCAGTCCAAGAAATGTACTTCTCGGGGAGGCTAAAACTACTTTGGTTGAGAGTGGCTATAATCACAGAATCTTGCTGAACCTCCCCCCCCCACTTCTTGTACTTCAGCAAATTAGGGACGTGTTTGTCTGAGTTGCCTCCAAATATTCTTTGTCTATCATGGATTTTTCGCCAATGTTGTTCTGGTGATAGATCCTGCATTTCTCCATTACAGTAAGTTCATCTTTTCTTACTCTCTCTTATTTCCCCCCCCCAAATAAAAATATTTCCAAATATCAGCCCTTCAAGGTAGGCAGGTAAGAAACAGATGTGATTCCAGGAAAGCTGTGTATTGTCGCAGAGTAGAGTAACACAATCTTGAAAGCCTTCTAAATTTCTCTCTGCCTCATCAAAGATTGTTATTTTGAGTTTCTTTTTCATGCTTCCTTCAGTCTCCGTGTAGGACCTCCTCCAGTTTTCTCTTTCTCCAAGGTCAGTCCTAAATTCCTTTAGTTATCTTATCTTTGGTCATTTCCATAGGTGAGATTATGTTTAAAAGGTTAAGGATCCCCCGACTCTAGGGGCCGGTGCTCATCTCCGTTTCAAAGCCGAAGAGCCAGCGCTTGTCCGAAGACGTCTCCGTGGTCATGTGGCCAGCATGACTAGACGCCAAAGGCGCACGGAACACTGTTACCTTCCCACCGGAGCGGTCCCTATTTTTCTACTTGCATTTTTACGTGCTTTCGAACTGCTAGGTTGGCAGAAGCTGGGACGAGTAACAGGCGCTCACTCTGTTACGCGGCACTCGGGATTCGACCCGCCAAACTGCCAACCTTCTGATCAACAAGCTCAGCATCCTAACCCACTGAGCCACCGCGTCCCTTGAGATTATGTTTTAAGAGGTCATAATTTTTGTTAAATCCCATTTAAACTGATCTGCTAAATCACCTTTTCATTAAAAATAATCACCAACCACCCGGATATTTTTTTTTAAGAATTCCCTTTTTTGGATTGATGGGAATATAGATTTGGTAGGAGCGCTTATATTGTCGCATTGGATTTTTTTTGCAAAGATGTTTCGGGACGCCTTCTTGTACACTCAGCTAGAAGAGCCATTGTGGCTTTTCAGATAAGTTGAGACTAGGATTGTCAGCTGGCTGTGTGTATTGTGATGTTGTTTGTTTGTTTTGACCATTTAGTCATGTCCGACTCTTGGTGAGCTTATAGCCACGTGCTCTCCATGCTACTGTGTCAAGCGTAGTTTTCTCCGGTTCTTGGATGTTCATCTTTGTATCAGCTTTGATGGTATGGAGCCAGCCAGCTTTTTGCTTGCCCCTACCTCTTGACCCAGTAACAATTCCTAGGGTCATTGCCTTCTCCAATGAATTTGCACGCATGACATTGGCAAAGTAAATCAGATGTAGTCTTGTTATTTTGGCTTCTGGTGATGTGTCTGGTTTTATATTGGTTTTATTGTGATGTATAGTTGCGCAATAATGTAGCACCTGAAAGCTCTCGCTATTCATTGAAGCTATCAACAAACTGAATAACAGAATAACAGAAGGACCTTAGAGGTCTTCCAGTCCAACCCCCTACTCAGGCAGGAAAACCTATTCCATTTCAGACAAATGGTTGTCCGGTCTCTTCTTGAAAACTTCCAGAGTTAGAGCAGCCACAACCTCTGGAGGTAGTTGTGAGGGCAGAATTGAGGATGCAAACTAATTCAAGCAATTCACTCTGAAAAACCTGTCTGCCCTAAAACAGTTCAAAGAGATCCTAAATTATGCAAAATCTCCACGATACAAGAGAATGTACAGAACAGCTGGAATGAAGAGGCGGTTAGTTGTTGGTTACCAAGTCAAGGTCCACGTAAGCGATGGCTTTCAAGGGCTAGATTGTAACCCATCAGGGAACTAATTTATTTATTGATTTATTTTAATTTCATTTATATCCCGCCCTTCTCCGAAGACTCAGGGCGGCTTACAAGCTTAGCAGTAGCCTTCATTCTATGTATATGCCCGCTTATTAGGGCTTTCACACACACACACCCCAAGCGGCATTATTACAAAGTCAGCTTAATTGCCCCCAACAATCTGGGTCCTCATTTTACCTACCTCGGAAAGATGGAAGGCTGAGTCAACCTTGAGCCTGGTGGGATGCAAACCTGCACTAATTGCAGGCAGCTGGTGTTACTTAAGGAGGCATTAGCCCACTGCTCCACCAAGGCTCTGCTGTGGCTTAGGACCCTTCCATCGAGAAAGTCCTCTTAGGTTACAACAAAGTGCATCCTTAGCATATGAAGATCTGTGGAGGCCTTGGCACTCTCTCTGAGCTTGTTTGTTTGCTTTCAGACACTTCATTAACCTGCCAGTGGGTGTGAGGTTCGCTGTCTATTTGTATACACTAACTTACCCTGTCAGAGTTGGTGGGATGCGGTTTTCTCCTTCTGCTTGATTGTTTGTGGGAACTGATATTTCCTTGATTGGGTTGTTGACCTCTTTCAATGGCATTTGCCAATGGAAATGAAATGGCTAAGGGTATGCAGTTGCTTGCCCTTAGCTATATTTTATTAGGAGTATAAGCAAGCCATGAATAAATTGCAACGTAGTGGGGTGTGTTTGTGCAGAATCAGAAATAGAACGATAGATAGTGATAAAAATCATGCTGTGCTTCGATTGAACCATGGTAGCCACCATCTTGACTTTTTTGACCATGCTCTGCAGACCCACGCATGCCTGACTTTTTCACTTGAGATGAAACAGGATGAGAAGCCAGAATTGGTTCTGGAGTCCAAAAGTGGGCTGCAGAGATTTTACTCCGTGAGTTGGGGGTGCTCCATCATTGGACGGTTTCAAAAATGGACAGTTTGTCTGGGATGGTATAACATCTCCTGCCTGGGCAAGGGGTTGGACTAGAAGACCTCTGAGATCCCCTCCAACTCCGTTACTCCGTTCTATCCTGTTCTATTCAGTTTAACTGGAATGCCAATTGCAGGGAAGTGACAGCTGGAAAGGGCTTTAGTCAGTCTCTTGCTTCTGCTTCCAGACATGCCTCTGGTCTCTCAGCCCCCCCACCCCACCAGGAGCAAAATGCTGGATATGCCTTTGTGGTGTTCTTATGTGCACCCACACTTTTTTTCCCCTAAAGTGCTCTGCCCGAAGCAACAGCAGTTCAAAGCCAATGAAGCAGAAAGAGCAAAAAAAGCCATAAGAGCTTTTGCTAACACTTCAGGTCCCCTCCGGTTGTCTGCGTGATTTTCTTTTCGTTTTTATGAAAATTTTAGTTTGTTCAAAGGAGATTAAAATACAAACCATCAAACTGTTTTTAAAAGGAAATAAAACACGCCACAAAAAAAGACATTAACCCCAAAAAAGTGTCTTAAAAAAAGAAAAGAAGCTTAGACATAACATCCTCTCCAGCTGAATGCTGATTAGTATAATACATCAATGTTGGTTTCCCACCCCTTGTGAAACAAGCCAGAAGAATTTCAAATTGTTAAGCTACTAAATCTACTTACAAATGGTTAGCCTGTCATCTATAGGCTATGTTAATAACAAGGTGGTTAACAGAAAAACCAATAATATGAACACATTATGTAAAAATACAAAAGCAATAAAAATTGTGAACAGTAATAAAGACAAGATTGAAATTCCAGAAGCCTCTGTTGACAAATTGTTATTGTAATCAACTTGTAGAAAAAGTAACCATGGCTTCCATCCCCAATCATCCCAAATATTAACCCTAATCCAGGTTTATTTCTTCCTAGCATCTCTTCTATCAATTGCTGATTGATTGAGTACGGTGAGCCCAGTCTCCAAAGCCAATCATTCTTCACCCCCCAAAAACAGATAAAATTCTTCCTCAATTAGATGTATTAAATCTGTTTCCCAGTCTCCATCGAACCCCTTTAAAAAAAAACAAAAAACATTTGCCACTTGTGGACCCAGAAACTTCTCTGCCATTACGTATGTGTGTGATTTTGAAAGTGGGAAGAGCTTGCCTGACATTTTGTGCTGTTTGCTTGGCTCTTGACTGACACACAGAGACACAGGCGTAGGCTCGCACAGAAATACACATACTCCTATTGCTTTGGGTGTGCTTTTAAGAGCAGAAAGCCCGTCTCCAAGAAAAACTGGGTATTCAGAGAGAGAGTGATCAAAGCATGCAGAGCTCAGCTTGGTTTTTCTAGATTTTTCCACTGGTTCAGGGTGCAGAAAACCCACCCTACCCAAGAGTTGATGGTGGAAGGAGCAGGTCAGAGGGAGGGGGCTGAGGCCAACCAACCCCCGGGGCCGGAGTTGGTACAGTTGGAACGTGGTAAAATGAGGAACGCTTGGGGAGATGGGACGGAGACCGGAGTTTTTCTAAAATGATCTCAGCGGGTTTTTTTGCACTTGCTTCGCTGAACGAAAATGTCATTTTAATTGGGTTTGTCTATGCGTGTGCATTGATTTATTCTAGCTCTCACGTATTTTTAATGGATGTCTTTTTCAGCTAGCCAGAGGTTTTTCACTTTGTAATAAGAGGGAGAGAAAAAAAATGAGTTTCTAAGCTCTCAGTTTGGTGAGAATTGCTAAGCCAATCTGGGCTGCTAAGGCTCCGTGCTTAGCCCCCTCCTGGCTTACAAATACACACAGATGCAAACACAGAGAAATGTAAGCTGAATAAATTACAATTGGCTGAGTTCAAGCAGCCTACTAAGCCATTACTCAGGGCTTTCATGCCACAATAATATGCATGTGATTGCTTTTTTTCCAAGCTGACATTGGGGAACGTGGGCGCAGTCACAAAATGGCTGCCATTGCTTACTTACAAAACTTATTTATCAGAAGGGGAAGCAGCCACTGGGGATTGCTTTAGGCCATCATAGTGGGATTTGGGGAGAAATTGAAAACTTTCCTATAAAGAAATAAGAGCTCGAGGTGCCGGTGAATTGGTTCATAGCAAGCCAGTTTCCCATTTATGTTTTTAATGAAAAGCATTCTTAAGGAAAGGTCAGAGGTGCAACGTGGAATCTGTCAGGCTCCGGAGGCAAATTAATATGCATTGGCATCACTTCGCTCTAAGATTAATGCAGTTTTTGTAACAGGGTTTAAGCAAGCCACCACCAGTTGCCACTAGGAGCAAATGGACTCTTGTTTAGAATTGCCGGTGCTTCACCTGATCCTGGCAAGATTTCTGTTTGCTTGCAGGAGGACAGACGAGATTCCAAAGAAGAATGTACAAGATGGCTGTCATCCCAGTCCTTTCTAAATCTTTATTTTGGCATCACCCCATCCCAGAAAGGTGGTGCGTTGGCATTTAGAAAGGTTGCTGACCTGTGGATTGAAATGAGTGACAACAAAGACTAAGGAGGCCTAGCAAACAAACTTAGTCACTTAGCTGTGAAGCTCATTCGAGAGTCTCCTTTGTCAGGCAGGCTGAGGCTCAGAAAGTGATGACTCAGAAAGTCATCTGCTCTGCCCTGAGCTCCTGAGAGGAAATTGAGATTAAAATGCCAGATATCTACATTCACGATGTGGGATGTGGATACTGTAGGACTCTTGTACGTTTGAAGGCAATGGGTGGGTATGTTTTAGTTTGTACAGTTTGTCCTCGACTTACGACAACACTTGAGCACAAAATTGTTGAGTGAGGCAGTTGTTCAATGAACTTGGGGACCTTTCTTGCCACCGCCGTTAAGCGAATCACTGCAGGTGTTAAGTTAGCAACGGCGTTGTTAAGTGAATCTGGCTTCCCCCATTGACTTTGCTTGTCAGAAGGTCGCAAAAGGGATCACGTGACCCCCCCGGGACGCTGGGACCATCATAAATATGAGTCAGTTGTCAAGCGTCTAAATTTTGATCACGTGACCAACAGTTGTAAGTCTGAAAAATGGTCATAAGTCACTTTTTCCCGTGCCATTGTAACTTCTGAATGGTCACTAAATTAACTCTAGTAAGCTGTCTCCCTTCTTGGATAACCCTCAAGGGGCGGTAGAGAGATGCTGGAGGTGGATTGGCTACTGTCAATGAAGTGTGATGGTTAAATGGGTGAGAACATCATTGGGTAGTAAGTGGATTGATGCTTATTCCTGGGAGGTCAAAAATGGGCACACGGCGTTTTTGGGAAGGTAGGATAGATGGACCATAAGAAAGGCTGAGCGCCAAAGAATTGAGGCCTTTGAGCCATGGTGCTGGAGAAGACTCCTGCGAGTCCCTTGGACTGCAAGGCGATCAAACCGGTCAGTCCTAGAGGAGATCAACCCTGACTGCTCTTTAGAAGGCCAGATCCTGAAGCTAAAACTCAAACACTTTGGCCACCTAATGAGAAAGAAGGACTCACTGGAGAAGAGCCTCATGCTGGGAAAGGTTGAGGGCAAGAGAAGAAGGGGACGACAGAGAATGAGGTGGCTGGATGGAGTCACTGAAGCAGGAGGCGTGAGCTTAAATGGACTCCAGAAGATGGTAGAGGACAAGAAGGCCTGGAGGAACGTGGTCCATAGGGTCGCGATGGATTGGACACGACTTCACAACTAACAACAACATCATCTGTCTGTCTGTCTATCCATCCATCCATCATCTCTCCCTCTACCTATCTCTCTCTCTATCCATCCATCCATCTTCCATCCATTTTATATATCTATATATGTATCTATCATCTATCTTGAGCTTAAATGGACTCCAGAGGATGGTAGAGGACAGGAAGGCCTGGAGGAACGTTGTCCATGGGGTCGCGATGGGTCGGAGACGACTTCGCAGCTAAGAACAACAGGATAGATATTCAGAGCCTTCCACATTCCATCTTGGTCCCTGAGGCCTCTTGGGCAAGTAGGGTGTTCCTCTCTCAGGCCATCAGATGGCACCAGAAAGCTTCCACCGTGGGATACCATAGGTCCAGATCCTATTCTTTTTTTACCAATCCTGATTGGGGAAATCATCTCGGAGGTCTTTGGCCTGCTAATTCAGCTTTTCCATCCTTGCAAGGTTTTCACTTATTCAAATGTCCTAAAATCATAGTTAGTCCTTAACTTGCTTTAGTTTGTTTAGTGACCAAACTTGCAACAGGGACTTAGGACTGTTTTTTTCACATTTACGACCATTGCAGCATCGCCATGGTCACGTGAATAAAATTCAAAGGCTTGGCCACTGACTCGTATTTATGACGGTTCCAGTGTCCAGGGGGGGGGGTCATGTGATCCCCTTTTACAACTTTCTGGCAAGCAAAGTTAATGGGGAGGCTGGATTCACTTAACAACCATGTTACTGACTTAATAACTGCAGTGATTCACTTAACAGCTGTGGGCAACAAAGGTAATAACATGGGGCAAAACTCACAACTGTCTCGCTTACCAACATAAATTTTGGGCTCAACTGCAGTCACAAGTCGAGGACTATCGTAGCAATGAAATGTCTACACTTCATCCTTATCCCTTTCATAGATTCCCAGTCTCAACAGTCTTCTTCACTCACTTAGCAACTGTCTCACTTAGCAACAGAAATTTTGGGCTCAATTGTGGTTGGAAGCTGAGGATTCCCTGTAACGCCGGAGTAAAACAGGAGCACTTGAGGCTCACCTGGAGGCTTGGATTATTTCAACATTTGCATGTTCGCTTAGGTGGTTCCTGGGATAAGAATCCAGAGAATCCTGTCCTGTCTGGGGCTGCTCCAGTTCAGCCAGTTTCCACCCCCAAATCCTTACTGTCCTAGGAACGGCTGCCTTCCTTGCTGCTACAGATTGAAACACCAGGATTTATTTCTGACTTTGTTTACGCTCGCTTTCTCACACCGGATATCCTTCAAGGCCGGTGAGGGGTGATGGGAGTTGTAGTCCAACCCCTCTGGGAAGGCACAGGCTGGGAAAAGCAGGATTATGCATTGTTTTTGAAAGCCCCTAGAGCAGGGGTGGGGCAACTGTGGACCTCAGCTCCCAGAATTCCTGAGCCAGCCATGATCCAAGAGGCTCATTTCACCATTATATACAGGCACCGTTCAAAGTTACAATGGACACCCCCACCACCTAGCTACATTCAACTCAGTTCCAAAGTTACAGGGTGGGACCCTCCCTGCGGTCAGGGGTCTGCATCATGAAGGCTCAGCAACCGCCCTGCATTTATATCTGTTTGCCGCATCTTGCAGTCATGTGATCACGATTTGCAATAGTGTTTCTGGAAATTGGCATTTACTTGCAGTTTCTTGAAAAAAACAACTGTCCAATAGCAAAACAATGGATTTACTTAAAGATCATAGCATTCATGTAACCACCACAATAAAAGACATAAAATCAGGTCTAGTCACATCATGACTTGCTATACGAGCATTGCAACTTAACAATCATAATTAATAGAGGCAATTACAGTTATAACTCAAGGTGTACCTGATAATACGATATCTAGCTAAACCTGCATATAAAGCTGCCCTAAACATTTGGAGAAAGCAAAAGACTCAGATCTGTACATTGGGGAAACAAAACAAACCACTTCACAAACACTTGGCACAACATAGGAGAACAAACCCATCAGAACAAGATTCAGCAGTTCGTCATCTGCATTTAAAAGACAAAGGCGGCTCTTTTGAAGACAGCAAAGTCCACAATTTGGACAGAGAGGACCGCTGGTTTGAAAGGGGTCAAAAAGGTCATCTGGGTCAAAACTGAACAGCCCTCCCTCAACAGATAGACCTCCAGGAGGCTTCAACCACTCTCTAAAAGAATGCAGGTGACCAGCTGTCTGCAAAGAAAATAAATCCTTCCATTCCCCACCATCCAGTCAGAGCTGAAGAAGCTTTTTTTTTAAATTACATTTATATCCCGCCCTTCTCCGAAGACTCAGGGCGGCTTACAAGCTTAGCTGTAAGCCTTCATCCTATGTATATGCCTGCTTATTAGGGCTTTCACACACACACACACCCAAGCGGCATTATTACAAAGTCAGCTTAATTGCCCCCAACAATCTGGGTCCTCATTTGACCTACCTCGGAAGGATGGAAGGCTGAGTCAACCTTGAGCCTGGTGGGACTCGAACCTGCACTAATTGCAGGCAGCTGGTGTTACTTAAGGAGGCATTAGCCCACTGCTCCACAAGGCTCTATCTTCTTGGATGGGAAGCGAAACGTCTTCAAAAAAACCCCAAAAATGTCCAGTTGCCTCTTGGGGAAAAAAAACACACCTTTGGGATAACTATGACCTGGACAACTGAGAATCTCCATAGACAAGAGACTCAGAGCAGGAATGCCAGGATACAGGCCCAGATGTTCTGCATGCCAGAAAGCCCTTACTTGGCTGTTACACAGCCTTTGGGATTCCATCAGAGGCCATGGAGTTGTGCTGTGCAACGTCTCTGCTAAAGCCCGGGTACCATATTTGTAGGCACCTGCGTTGACACGAAAAGCACTGTCTCTTCTGCTTCCTGTCTCCATTCTCAGTTTACGTCCCTTTGCTTTAAAAAAACACACACCATGATAAGGGAAGCTTTTATAGCAAACGAAAGAGCAGAAGCTATTTATACAGCTGTTACAGAATACAGAATAACAGATTTGGCAGGAATCTTGAAGGTCTTCTATCTAGTCCAACCCTTTCTTAAGCATGAGACCCTGTTCAATTCCAGACAAACGGCTGTCCAATCTCTTCTTAAAAAGCTCCAGTGATGGGGCATCCACAACTTCTGGAGACAAACGCTTCCATTGATTAATTGTTCTCATTGTCAGGAAATTTCTTAGTTCCAGGCTGATAAGTTTCCATCTGTTAATTCTTGTCCTGTCTTCTAGTGCTTTGGAGAATAGGTTGACCCCGTCCTCCATGACAGGCTCTCAAGTATTGGAAGACTACTACCATGTCAGTCCTAGTCTTTCTTATCATTAGATTAGTTCCTGCAACCATTCTTTATATGCTTTAACCTCCCGTCCCCTAACTGTTGCTTTTCTCTGCACTCTTGCTAGAGTCTCAAAAGATAGAGTCTATCTTTTTTATATCGTGGTGACCAAAACTGCGGGTCTGCCTTTTCTTTGGGCCAAAGGGTTACAAGTTTTGTTGTCTTCCTATCTGGGAATTCTGGGAGTTGAAGTCCATCTTAAAAGTTGCCAAAGTTGAGAAACACTTTTCCAGGTTGATGCATGGTAATATTCTAGCCTCTCATTAATTTTTTAAAAAAGTTTGAACTAAATTAAGAAAATCAAGTGAGGCGGGGACATATCACTAATTAGGACGCTGTAGTACTGTGTGCAGAGTTTTGAGCAGCACACTCTTTTCAGGATCAAAATGAGCTGACATCCAATTCCTTTAGGTTGGGTGTCTCCAAAACCAGTCTGTGCTTCCCAAACCTGGCTATATCACCCCAAACTGGGTAAACGTGTTTTTTGTTTGGGTAATGACCCACAAGCTCATTACTCAATCAGAACAGGGACGTTTAAAGAAGGACATTCTAATATGCACTTCTGGATAAAGAAAGAAAAAGGTTAGGAAACTCTTGAGTTGAGTGAAGTATCTTTAGAGACTTCACATTTGACAGCTTGGGAGTTAGGCCGGGCATGGAAAAAGTTGCCAAAATGAGGCACTGTGATTTAGTCTTTGAATGCAGCTCATACGGTTTATACTGGCTTTCTAGAGGTCAACCAAAATGCAGCCTTGGGATGTTTCTGTGTGAGATCCTTTGGCTCTGTGGCCAACGCAGAGAAAACCCTAAATGATATGGTGGGAAGGGAAGATGGCCATTTTGAAAGCCTAGCTGAATAAAGGCCCATGGATCTCACCCCCCAGATCGACCACAATTTCTTTCTGGGAAAATTGCACTGCAGAAACTGTCTGATGTTCATCATTTTTCCCAGGCAAAAAGTCCACAGTTTGTTTTACTTTCAGCAACAACTTTAAACAGAATCCTTAATTTCCTGAAAAGCATGGTTGTTAAGTTTTATGCCATTAAAATTACAGGTAACCCTTGACATGTGATCACAGTTGAGCCCAAAATTTCTGTGACTAAGTGAGACAGTTGTTAAGTGAGTTTTGCCCCATTTTACTATCTTTCTTGTCACAGTTGTTAAGTAAATCACTGCAGTTGTTAAGTTAGTAACACGGTTGTTAAGTGAATCTGGCTTCCCCATTGACTTTGCTTGTCAGAAGGTCGTAAAAGGGGATCACATGACCCTGGGACACCGTCATAAATATGAGTCAGTTGCCAAGCATCTGAATTTTGATCACACAATCATGGAGATGCTGGAACAGTTGTGTGAAAAAATGGCCACTCTTTTGAAGACAGCAAAGTCCACACTTTGGACAGAGAGGACTGCTGGTTTGAAAGAGGGGCCCAAGAGGCCGTCTAGGTCAAAACTGAACTGCCCTCTCTCAACAGAGGGGGGAGGGATATGACATTGTCTATCCCCAGTCTACAACACCGTCCTTTCAGCAGTTCCAAGGAGGCTCCCCACCCATTTGCACCACTCAGGTGACCCTGAGGACACAGATAGACCTCCAGGAGGCTTCAACCACTCTCTAAAACAGGGGTGTCAAACTCAATTTCACTGACGGCCGCATCAGCACTGCGGTTGCCCTCAGGGGGCTGGGTGGGTATGGCCAGGGTGGGCGGGGCCTACTGGGTGGGCGTGGCTAGAGTGTGTATGGCCTCCTGGGTGGGCGTGGCCAGCTCTACATCGTTCGCATCAAGGGTGCCTATGAGGGTCTGGGCAGGAGTGGGACAGATCTGAGGGTCTCTGGCAGAAGGAGGGTCTCTGGGCCAGGGCCAAGGCAGTGGGGGCCGTTCCCTCACTGTTTCCAGGATGGCTTCGTGGGCCGCATGAAACCACTTCGCGGGCCGGATCTGGCCCCCGGGCCTTGTGTTTGACATGTCTGCTCTAAAAGAATGCAGGTGACCAGCTGTCTGCAAGGAGTATAAATCCTGCCGTTCCCCACCAACCAGTCAGAGTTGAAGAAGCTTCTTGAATGAGAAGCAAAACGTCTTCAAAGAAAAACAAGTCCAGTTGCCTTGTGAAAAACCACCTGGATGACTGAGAATCTCCATAGACATTTAGGAGGAGGTAGCATAGACGGAATAGCAAATCTTTTGCTCTCCAGAAATCTTGACCAATGCCCCTCTGGATCATCCAGGCCAGGAGTAGGCAACCTCGGCTCTTTTATGACTCATGGACCTCAACTCATGGACTGAGGAATTCTGGGAGTTGAGGTCCATGAGTCATAAAAGAGCCGAGGTTGCCTACCCCTGATCCAGGCCATCAAAGCTAAGAGCCATTGATCCAGTGATTCACATAAATGGTCCAACCCTTTTTGAAGCCGGCCAAGCCAGTAGCCAACACCACATTTGGGGGTAATCTTTGATTAGTTGAGTCTGTTTTGGGGGAGATGGTCAACCTCAGATCGGTTGAGGCATACAATTAGTCCTCAGCTTATAATCATTTGTTTAGTGACTGTTTCATGTTATAGCAGCACTGAAAAGAGTGACTTATGACTGGTCCTCACATTTACGACTGTTGTAGCATCCCCACGGTCACTTGATCAAAATCTTGGTGCTTGACAATATTGCGGTGTCTCCATGTCATGTGATCTCCATTTGCAACCTTCCCAGACAGCTTCTGACAAGCAAAGTCAATGGGAGAAATCAGATTCATTTAACGACCTCCTGCTTCATTTAACAAATGCAGAGATTTGCTTAATAACCATGGCCGAAAGGGTTGTAAAATCAGGCCTTCACCACCACCTTCCTTAGCAACAAACTCTGGTCCAAATTTATCTGTGGAGATTCTCAGTCATGGTTTCCACAAAGGTGCTTTTTTCTTCAAAAAGCAACTGGACTTTCTATGTGTGAGTTGTGTGGGTGTGTGTGTGTGTGTGACCCAAATTGTGGCCATAAATTGATGACAACCGGTACCTGTGGAAAACAGCTAGCCTGTCTTGTAGACGATCCAGGGACATGGAAGCATATTGAGAGTTTCTGTGTTGAAGAGCTTCAGTCTGTGGTCCTCAGAACACCTAAAGAATACAGGTGACAGGCTTACTCTGCTGCCCTTTTCTTAAGGCTGTAGCATTGGCAAGAGATTAATTAATTAATTGCCCAATATGGTCTTCCTAGTTGCAATGTATGGCAGTGAAAGTTGGACCATAAGAAAGGCTGAGCGCCAAAGAATGGAGGCCTTTGAACTACGGTGCTGGAGAAGACTCCTGCGAGTCCCTTGGACTGCAAGGCGATCAAACCGGTCGGTCCTAGAGGAGATCAATCCTGACTGCTCTTTAGAAGGCCAGATCCTGAAGCTAAAACTCAAATACTTTGGCCACCTAATGAGAAGGAAGGACTCACTGGAGAAGAGCCTCATGCTGGGAAAGATTGAGGGCAATAGAAGAAGGGGACGACAGAGAATGAGGTGGCTGGATGGAATCACTGAAGCAGTGGGTGTTAGCTTAAATGGACTCCAGAAGAGGGTAGAGGACAGGAAGGCCTGGAGGAACGTTGTCCATGGGGGTCGCGATGGGTCGTACATGACTTCACAACTACCATAACAACAATATTTAAGACCACCCTCACAGAGAAGAGGCGGGTCAACCCATTCTCCAAAACACCTGAGGGCAGGACAAGAAGTAATAGGTGGAAGATCATTGAAGAGAGACCAACCTAGAAGTAAGGAGAAATTTCCTGACAGTGAGAACAATTAATCAGGAAGAGTTTGCCTCCTGGAGTTGTGGGTGCCACATCAATGGAGGTTTTCAAGAAAAGATTGGACAGCCATTTGTCTGTAATGGTCTAGGCTAGGGTCTCCTGCTTGAGCAGGGGGGGGGGGTTGGACTAGAGGACCTCCAAAGTCCCTTCCAACTCTGTTATCCTGTTATTTCTGTAACTCTTCATTTATGTCCCTGTGTTTTAATCATCGCACAAAATCTTTTGCTTAAGACAAGCTTTCCAACCACCGACTCCACTTGAAATGCCAAGGGGTGTTTCGATTCTTCAAATGCCAACAGCTGCCAGACGTTGTCCATCTTTTTCTTTTTTTCAAGCCCACCCAGAGTTGCCTTCCCATGAAATTACAGCTAAAGAATGAGAAAAATGCCGCTGGAGTTTGGATGGGAAGAAAAAGGCATAAGCAAACTGGGGGGGGGGAGGGGAGGGACTGAGATACACCCTTAATGGTCAGGGTGAGCAGTTCCAGGTAGGGGGCATATCCAAGAACAATATTAGTCTGTTTTGGAGAACTGGGATCACGAAGCTTGGTCCCAACATTTTTGTATTAATGTTAATTTATTTACCATCTTCATAGAGCTGCCCATCTCATTTTAATATCTTTATTTGCTTTTTCATCCTAGGCAGCTAACCAGAATGAAATGCAGAATAACTGAAGGATCAAAACAAATCCATTCAAAATGCATGCATTTTAAGTAAAGCCCAGATCAGCAAATGGTTTAGAAGTCCCAAACCTTCCGGCATCAACATATATATTTGATTATAACAGAAAGGGAAAGAGGTAGATTGCCAGAGGTTGGGAGGAAACACCAGAACATCTCTCTCTCTCTCTCTCTCTCTCTCTCTCTCTCTCTCTCTCTCTCTCTCTCTCTCTCTCTCTCTCTCTCTCTCTCCCTCCCTCCCTCCCTCCCTCCCTCCCTCCCTCCCTCTTTCTCCTCTCCCCCTCTCTCTCCCCTTCTTTCCCTCTTCCTTCCCCCTCTCCCTCTCCAGGAAAAGAAGAGAAAACCTCTTCCAGCATGTTAAAAACTTGGGCACGTATTTCAACCAAGTTGTGTAGAGCTTTAGATATCTCCTTGGAATTTCCAGGAAGCAGAACAATTAACTAGTCAAGTGTGCAATGTGCATTCTTGTAAATAGTATGTGACAATACGCTTGTCAAGGCACTGGTCAGAGAAGAGACATCTTAGCCTGCAGCTGGATAGTGAAGATGGGGCCCTTGCAGTCACATGAACAAAATTTGGGCAGATTTGCCCTTATGACCAACGACGGGGAAGCTGTAGCCTCTCCCCCCATCTCCCTCCATCCTGCCCTGCTGGGTTCTCGCAGGGGTAGAGGGGGGCTTGGGGCCACCTCACTCCTACTGGCCCCCATAGTTGCTTAACAACCACATTGGGGAGAGCAGGGGTGGGAGTTATTAAATAAGGTGGGCTTCATTACAATCATAGGTTGAGGACTACCTGTATTCTATAGGAGAAGCCCTGGCTGCATTTTGGAAAGAAAGTCAAGATGGTTGCTGGAATCAAGGGGTTAAAGCATGCTCTCTTTTTACATGTGTATATAAAAAGGAGTAGGGTTTCAGCCTTGATTTTTTTTTCTTAAGCTGCCTCTGCAGTCACTTTTGCTTAAATTAACTACAAGAATAAATTGTTGCCCATTTTGAACAACTTAACAACTCATTAACATTATGTATTGACCTGTGCAGGATTTGCCAGATCTCTGCTATCTCTTACAATTCTGGCTGGCACTAATATATAGTCCCCATTGAGGGAGATAGGTGGAAAGAAAGAAAGAGACAGAGAGAAAAGAAAAGAAAAATAAAGAAAAAAAATAAGAAAAGAGAAAGAAAGAAAAAGAAAGAAAGAAAGAAAGAAAGAGAGAGAGAGAGAGAAAGCAAGCCATTGACAGCAAGCCATTGGCTCATGCATCCCATAAAGTCATGCTATGTTTTTTAACAAGCCAGGGCAGCCAGGTTCACAGATAACAGAATGCCAAAACCTGTGGCTTACAAAACAGAACAGCTGGGTTTTTTATATCTTGTGTGGAGCCAAAAAGAAAATGCATTTTTATTTAAGGCCAAGCGTGAAGCAGCTGTTATATAAGCTAATGAAATACTGCTAAGAAGAAGGTAACAGAGCTCTTAGTTCAACAGCAGTTAATTAATGCTGAACACCAGGACAGTGACATGATGTTGGGACAAACCTTTCATTAAATGCACTATAGAAATTTATGGTCTAGCTCAGTTGTCTCCTGGCAACTCTGCCTGATATAAACTGAGTTAAGTGTTTCTTGCCTCTTGGGTGTGCTGGAGCGTTGGCAACAAAGCCAGGAACTTATATACTGATATATGTAGGTGTGTACATACATATATGTATATATACAGCATGTGTATATGTATGTGTGTGTGTATATATAGATAGATAGATAGATAGATATAGATATAGATATAGATAGATAGATAGACATAGATATATATAGATATATATATAGATATATAGATATATAGATATAGATATATAGATATAGATATATACACACTTTTGAGAGCAGACAACAGAATTTGATTTTCAATGTGTGCCAGTGTGTTCACAGAAAAAAAATGACAAAAGTTATCTATCTTATCTTAATTTGGTTTGAGATGAGAGTGAACATTGTCCAACGGTTGCAGAGATTTTTAGGGGCACCAAAAGACAAGTGATTTTATGCATAAGCATTTGAAGCCCCCAGAGAACACAGTTGTGGGAAGCTACCCCATTTTGAATGATGGGTCCCTGGCACACTGCCGCGAATCTTTGTCCTGGCAGACAAAACACTAGCATTGGGAAATTCCTCCTCAGTTGCTACTCTCCTTGATTAGTTTCCACCCATTGGTTCTTTTTCTTGCCTGCAGGTGCTTTGGTAAATATCTGGACCTGCTCATCTCTGTAGGAGCCTTCAAATATTGGATGTCTGCAATAATGTCACCCCTAGACCTTCTTTTCATTAGACTAGAATCAGGGGTAGGCAACCTTGGCTCTTTAATGACTTGTGGACTTCAACTCCCAGAATTCCTGAGCCAGCACAGGGGAACTATGGCTCCTTTATGACTTGTGGACTTCAACTCCCAGAATTCCTGAGCCAGAATGGCTCAGCTTGGAAACCTCTGCCTTTCCCCTCAACATGGCTGGCTCAGGAATTCTGGAAGTTAAAGTCTGCGAGTCATAAAGCGGCCTAAGGCCTAGGCCAGGGGTAGGCAACCTTGACTCTTTCATGACTTGTGGACTTCGGCTCCCAGAATTCCTGAGCCAGCATGGCTCAGCTTGGAAACCTCTCCCTTTGCTCTCAGCATGGCTGGCTCAGGAGTTCTGGGAGTTGAAGTCCACGAGTCATAAAGGAGCCATAGTTCCTCCATGCTGGCTCAGGAATTCTGGGAGCTGAAGTCATAAAAGAGGT
Source organism: Vipera ursinii (assembly GCF_947247035.1). Taxonomy (NCBI): domain Eukaryota; kingdom Metazoa; phylum Chordata; class Lepidosauria; order Squamata; family Viperidae; genus Vipera; species Vipera ursinii. Next base: position 16,387,681 of record NC_139525.1, read on the forward strand.
ATGGTTGCCTACCCCTGGAATAGATATACCTAGTTCCTGCAACCGTTCTTCACATTGACCAGCCCTGCTTTCCTGCTCCTTCTCTTCTGTGGCCTTAAAGATGTCCTCTCCTTGGCAGTCCCCCCCCTCCAAATTGACCAGTGGCCAAAGCCCTGGAATGATTGGGGGGCGGGGGGAGAGGATTCTCTGTCTGGAGTCTTTGTGACACCCTCCCCAAATATAGATGGCTGTACTGTCAATCCTATTAAAGCTACCTAGTGAATTTTCTTTCCTTTTTGTTATGGTATTATAAATCTTGATACATTGAATTATTTCAATAGAGTGATGCGTATACAATATGATTAAAGAATATTAACTTTCTATTACCTAGATAGCTTAGAATATTGAGAAAGGAGAAGAGGAAAAAATTCTATCAGTATTAATTATAATTTAGGATTCATCAATTATATAAGCATAAAATTATTTGGCTTTTTCATCCAAAGTTGAGTATAACTTTAAAAAAAAAGAACCACTTTGATTCTCATTTGGTTATATAATAGACCTTTTGCTATTTAAACTAATTGCCAAATATTAAAATATCTATTCTATTTTACTTTATGTTCTGGTGTGTGTCTATACATGTTAATTAAAGGGAAAATAGATAAGTGGAGCAAATGTAATCAGAACTAAAATAGCAAAGAAATAGAAAGAAGGAAGAAAAATGTATAAAAAGAACCATTGGTTTTCTGCCCCCCCCTTTATATACAGATACAGGTGCTCCATGGCTTATGACCACAACTCAGCCCAAAATTTATGTTGTTAAGTGAGAAATTTGTTAAGTGAGTTTTGCCTCATTTTATGATTTTCCTTGCCACATTTGTTAGGTGAATCACTGAAGTTGTAAGTGAATCATACGGGCATTAACCGAATCCAGCTTTCCCCATTGACTTTGCTTGTTGGATGCCAGGTGGGAAAGTCGCAAATGGCATCCCTGTGCTACAACCATTATCATACCTACCCTGTTTCTCCAAAAATAAGACTGGGTCTTATTTTTTTTTGCCTCCAAAAGTGGCACCAGGTCTTATTTTCTGGGTAGGTTTTAACTCACCTCCAGCACCAACAACCCCACCCAGCCGGTCCACTTCTTCTGGGGCCGAAGTTCTGCAGCTGCATTCAGGCCTGCATTTTGCAGTCAGACCTTTTCAGAAGGCCTAAGCAGCCTAAGCAGATTCAGTCCATAGCTGGGTGCTCGGCATCTTGTCCTCAGTTCCTTGAGATGAGAAGAAGCTGGTGGGGCTCTTTTCTTTTGGGGTGGGTAGGTGGGCAATAACCTGCTGCTGCAACTGTTCCCTTTCTCAGCATTGTGGCTTGTCTCCAGCCGTGAAACAACAGACCAACATCTGGTCACAGCCATGCCAACAGAGAGACCTTCTATGCTCATCCACCAAGTTTCCAGAGACAGAAAACAGCTCAAAGAGACCAGAGACCCGGGTGTCTGGAAAGTGTGGGAGGATGGATAGAGACTCCGGTTGCATACCCCTTACCTTGAGTCAGCAAAGTCCTCCAGCCCCTGAACAGCAAACCCAACTCGTGGAAATTGTTGCATAATAATAATGTATAACATGAATTCCTGCCTGCCTTTTTTTGGCAAATGATGAAAGACTGTACCCGTTGTGATGTTCCTCACTTTCAGCCAGCAATTATTCTCCACGTTTTAGCAGAAAAAAGAAAGAATCTGTCTTATTTATCCAAGCAGAAGAGACTGTGATCCTCATGGCAAGAGATCAATCAAACAGAATAGAGCTGGGAGGGATCTTGGAGGTCTTCTAGTCCAACCCCCTGCTCAAGTATGAGACCCTAGACCATTTCAGACAAGTGACTGTCCAGTCTCCTCTTAAAAAGCTCCAGTGATGAAACACCTACAACCTCTGAAGGCAAAGCTGTTCCACCGGTTGATTGTCCTCCCTGTTAGGAAGTTTCTCCTTAATTCTAATTTGCTTCTCTCCTTGATTAGTTTCCATCCATTGTTTTTTGTCTTGCCTCCTGGTGCTTTGGAAGATAGGTTGACCTCCCCTTCTTTGTGGCAGCCCCTCAAATATTGGAAGACTGCTATCATGTCCCCGCTAGTCCTTCATTTCTCTAGACTGGCCATACCCAATTCCTGCAATCGTTCTTCATATGTTTTAGTCTCCAGGCCTTTAAATCATCTTTGTTGCTCTTCTCTGCACTTTTTCCAAAGTCTCAACATCTTTTTTGTAACGCGGTGACCAAAACTGAATGCAACATTCCAGGTGTGGCCCTACTAAGGCTTTATAAAGTAGTACTAATGCTTCACGTCATTTTGCTTCTACGCCTCTGTTTACACAACCAAGGACTATACAAGATTTTTTGGCTGGAAGATGGAAGAAGGCTTGTAGCCCAGGATTTGGTTGGCCAACCGTAGGGAGCACAACTGAAGTGGAAATGAGGGCGGTCTAAGCAAACAAGAGCTGGTTATGTTGTCAGTAGAGCGTTTTGAAACTGGGTCCAGAAAGTCTGTGCACCCTGCCTGCCTCGGCTTTAAGAAAACAACATCTGATCTTCAGCTGCAGCGGAGAAAGAGGTGAACTTTAGCCAGGCGTCCGGAAGATCGGTTTCCTTGTTGGAGATGAAGGCTTGAACAGGCAAGGCAGACACAAAGAACTGGGTACAGATACTCCTCAGTCTATGACTACAATCCAGCCCAATGTTTCTGTTGCTAAGCAAGTGAGTTTGGGCCCATTTTACGACCTTTCTTGCGACAGCGGTTTAGTGAATCACTGCAGTTGTTAATTTAGTAACGGGGTTGTTAAGTGAATCCGGCTTCTCCATGGGCTTCGCTTGTCGGAAGGTCGCTAAAGGGGATCACGTGACCCCGGGGACACCGTGACCGTCATAAATGTGAGCCAGTTAACCGAGTGTCTGAATTATCATTAAGTCACTATCGAGAAAATGCAACAGTCGTAAGAGTGAAAAGGGTCATAAGTCCCTATTTTCAGTGCCATGGTAACTTCAGACTGCCATTAAATGAGCTGTTGTATGCCGAGGACTGGCTGTATTAGGACTGTCCCACTTGCTCCAAAAACGGCTCCACCGTGCTGAGGCAGATCTTTCCTTCGCTGTGATTGTCTCATCTCCTTAAGTCAGGGGTAGGCCACCTTGTCCCTTTGATGACTCGTGGACTTCAACTCCCAGAATTCCTGAGCCAGCCACGCTGAGGGGAAAGGGAGAGGTTTCCATGCTGAGCCATGCTGGCTCAGGAATTCTGGGAGTTGAAGTCCACGAGTCATAAAAGAGCCAAGGTTGCCTACCCCTGGCCTAGGCCTAGGCTGCTTTATGACTCGTGGACTTCAACTCCCAGAATTCCTGAGCCAGCATGGCTCAGCTTGGAAATCTCTCCCTTTCCCCTCAGCGTGGCTGGCTCAGGAATTCTGGGAGTTGAAGTCCACGACTCATAAAAGAGCCAAGGTTGCCTACCCCTGGCTTAAGTCCTTAGCTGTACTGATATTAAAATAGCGTTTATCCTCTTGAGCTGGTCACATCCAAGAACAGCTGCAGGGTCTGCAGAGTCTGTTCTGCTTTGCCACCTGTTGCGTCTGAAGCAGGGTTCATTGTCACCTTTCCTTCTGGCTGATGATCAGCTTCATCTGCTGGGGTCTTCCCAAAGAACTGGACATGCCAAGACCAGGGTTGATACTTCAGACTGGCTGTGAGTTTCAGCCCAGGGCTTTCCTTGCCAGGTCTGCGATAGTTCAGTACAAGCACACATAGAACATGGAATCACAGAGTTGGAAGGGTCTCTGGAGGTCATCTAGTCCAATCCCCTGCTCGAGCTGGAGAGTCTGTACCATTTCAGACAAATGGGTGGTCCAGTCTCTTCTTGAAAACTTCCAGGGATGGGGCACCCACAACATCTATTTTATAGAGCCAGTTTGGAGTAAGCGATTAATGCAAGAAGCTGGATAACCCGAGTTCTACTCCTGCATTTTTGCACGAAGCCAGCTGGGTGGCTTTGGGCCAGTCACTCTCTCTCAGCCCTAGGAAGGAGGCAAGGGCAAACCACTTCTGAAAACTTGCCAAGAAAATTGCAGGCAGTTGCCAGGAGTCAACACTGACTCACAGATGCTTCTCACACGCGCGCGCACACACGCACACACAAAAGACACACCAATGTCCCATTTTAGACCTTCCACAGAACGAAGACTGGCTGGTAAATTTTAACTGTGGCTTATCAGAACTGTGGAATAGCACAGACTACTCAGCCAGCAGCATGATGTTTCTCAGCTTTGGGAGCCTTCAGATATCTGGACTTCAACTCCCAGGATGCTCCAGCCAGAATTCTGCTAGCTGGGGCATTCTGGGAGTTGAAGTTCAGACATCTTAAAGTTGTTAAGGTTGAGAAATTGGTCTTGCATAAAGCTAAATTGGTGGGTTAACGGGATCGTGCACCTTTCTCCAAAGCACCAAAGGGCAGGACAAGAAACAATGGTTGGAAACTGACCAAAGAAAAGTAACCTGAAATTAAGCAGAAACTTCCTAACAGTGAGGACAATGAACCAGTGGAACGGCTGGCCTTCAGAAGTTGTGGGTGCTCCATCACTGGAGGTTTTGAAGAAGAGACGGGACAACCACGTGTCTGAAATGGTATAGAGCAGGGGTCTCCAACCTTGGGAACTTTAAGACTTGTGGACTTCAAGTGCTGGCTGGAGAATTCTGGGAGTTGAAGTCCACAAGTCTTAAAGTTCCCAAGGCTGGAGACCCCAGTATAAAAGTTGGACTAGAAGATCTCCACCGCGACCGTCATCAATATGAGTCAGCTGCCGAACGTCTCAATTTTGATCACGTGACCCTGGGGACGCTGCAACGGTCCTAAGTATGAGAAACGGTCATGTCACTTTTTTCACTGACTTCGTAACTTTGAACAGTCACTAGACAAGCTGTTGTACGTTGGGGACAACCTTTGGGCTCCGTTGTGGTTGTAAATCAAGGACTAATTGTATCCCAGATGCTTTCTTGCATCTTGAATTTTTTTTTTTCATCCTTGGGGTAGTGGCTGGGGTGTGTGTGTGTCTTGTTGTTTGGCTTCTTTTCCTCTTTGATGTGAAGTAGCAGTTTAATTTTTTTCCCCTGCTTCCGTTTAGCCGACCTGTTTGGGTTTTTGCAGGCGTGGAGCGAGTGACATGCCGGGCAAGATCCTCATCCTGTTGGGTTACATTTCCAGCCCTGCTCCTGTTGATCCCCCCCCTTTCTGTTTACTCTGACCCACCTCACCTCCTTCCTGTCCAGGAGATGGAAGAGGCCCTTTTGCTCATCACCCCCTTTGTTTACAAATCAGGCTAGACAGGGGCTTTGATGTGTCAAGGGCAGGTGGCCCGGAGGAACACTGATCTGCACACAATGCACGTAGGACGCACCTGGACGACTGCCTGGCTGACAGGAAATCCCTGGAAGCCTCCTAGATATGGGATAGATAGGGACAGAGATCAGTCAATCAGAATAGAGCCGGAAGGGACCTTGGAGGTCTTCTAGTCCAACCCTGTGCTCAAGCAGAAGACCCTATACAATTCTGGACAGATGGCTGTCCAATCTCCTCCTCCTCCTCCTCCTCCTCCTCCTCCTCCTCCTCCTCCTCCTCCTCCTCCTCCTCCTCCTCCTCCTCCTCCTCCTCCTCCTCCTCCTCCTCCTCCTCCTCCTCCTCCTCTTCTTCTTCTTCTTCTTCTTCTTCTTCTTCTTCTTCTTCTTCTTCTTCTTCTTCTTCTTCTTCTTCTTCTTCTTCTTCTTCTTCTTCTTCTTCTTCTTCTTCTTCTTCTTCTTCTTCTTCTTCTTCTGGCTGTCCAATCTCTTCTTAAAAGCATCCAGTGATGGAGCACCCACAACTTCTGGAGGCAAGTTGTTCCCTTGGTTAATTGCTAGGAAATTTCTCCTTAGTTCCAGGTTGCTTCGCTCCTTGATTAGTTTCCATTCATTGTTTCTTGTCCTGCCCTCTTGTCTTCCGGTGCTTTGGAGAATAGGTTGACCCCCTCCTCTTCTTTGTGGCATCCCCTTAAATACTAGAATACTGCTATCACGTCCCCCTAGTCCTTCTTTTCTCTGGACTGGCCATTCCCATTTCCTGCAACCGTTCTTCGTATGTTTTAGTCTCCAGGCCTTTAATCATGTTAGTTACTCCTCTTTGCATTTTTTTTCCTAGATGAATTTGTAGACCATACCCCAAAATCCAGGGCAATGGTACTCTTGCTTTCTGTTGTGGGGAAGAAGGCAGTGGGCAACTGTTCAATGTGGTAACTGGATTCACACAATACAGGTAGTCCTTGACTTAACAGTGACCGTTACAACAGCACTGAAAAATGCGACTTATGACCGTTTTTCACAGTTACAACCTTTGCAGCATCCCCATGGTCACGTGGTCAAAATTCAGATGCTTGGCAACTGTCTCATATTTATGACGGTTGCCGTGTCCCAGGATCAGCTTCTCCCTTCTGACAAGCAAAGTCAATGGGGAAGCCAGATTCACTAACTTATTACTAATCTATCAACTGCAGTGACTCACTTAACAACTGTGGCAAGAAAAGTCGTAAAATGGGGCAAAACTCACCTATCAAAAGTCTCACTTAACAATAGAAATTTTGGGCTCAACTGTGGTCTTAAGTTGAGGACTGCCTGTACACCATCACAGATAGAGTCTCATCTGGCACACAGTTGAACATATCCAGATCCTTCTTGGTGCGGGAAAATCAGGGGTCCCCAACCCCCCGTCCGTGGACCAGTACCGGGCCGCAGCATTGCCAGTAACCGGTCCACACAAACAAGCAAAGCCCCATCTGTGGGATGCAGGCAGCACACAAAGCCAGGCCCCCTCTGGTCCGCAGAAAACCCTCTCTCCACGGAACCGGTTCCTGGTGCCCCAAAGGTTGGGGACCTCTGCTATAGCTGCACTGGGCCAGGAGCTGCAGGCATGTCGATGCTCCGACCTTGAGCAGAATCCTTGTGGCTGGCACATCCATTGGCTGCAGCCCAGTTGGCAGAGGTCTCTGCTGCCTTTGCTCTTGAGTTTGCTTCCCAGACATGAAAAAAAGCTGTTAATTTGCTCTCCAGACTGCTCAGGGAGTTGACTTTGACTTGCCAATGAGTCTTCTCTTCGGCCCAACTGGTTAGGTTGGGTTAGGTTGCAGGCAATCTCAGCAAGTTATTTAGGGTTAGGTCTGGATAATAGCTGGGCCGGAGACCCACAGGTGATCCCAAGTCTGCAGAAAGCAAGGCTGGAATGTAAGAAAAAAAAGTCTTGGAAGAAGGGAATAGCAAACCATTTCCTCCTATCGTGTAGAAAGCTGCATGGATGTGTCCATGAAATCTCTCCCTCCCCCTCCCTCTCTCTCCCCCCTCTCTCTCCCTCCCTCTCTCTCTCTCATCCTCCTCTCTGTCTCATTAATTTGTGCAAAATGTTGATTTCTTTACAAGAATCCTGGCTGCATCTTCTTTGATTGTGTCGGGGTTGTTCAAACTGTCCCAAAGAAATTCAGCATGGGATTGTCTGCCACGTAAGGTCAAAAAAGTCAATGAATATAAAAAAAATGGAGCTTGAAGACTAGTTGTATTCTGCACATTCTCTATGCTTGGAGGACTTTTTCCTATGGGTCGCCCTTGCCCTAAAGCAAGTAAATCTGGACGAGGATCAAGGCAAAACTTTGGCTGCCTTAAAAAAAAGAGCAGGTACATCTGCAGAGAGGTCAAAGAAGGCAAGATGGTGCTCATAAGTCACAATCATGGACACCATCTCCTTTTTTTTTTAATCCTCCAAGGTCACTTCTTTGCATCGAGGCACTTGAATTCACTTAGCAAACTTTGCACATTTCTCCTGCAAATAACGTTTGTGTGATCCTTGGAGTTCAGAAAGGAAAGTTCCAGATGAAAGAGTTTTATAGCAGACAGTCTGTTTTTCCGTATATTCCGTATGTAGCATTAAAGGTTAAAAAAACCAAAACACAAAACTTATGAAGTTAGATTTCCAAGGTTCCTCATTAGAACAGACTGGCTACCCCCACTAAGCAATTTTTAAATTCAGGAATATTTTTAGAGCAAGGTGATGAGGTTTGCACAGGTCAGCTTTCAAAAATAAGGGTTACTGCCGAATAAATACAACTTGGGACTGCATTTGTGGGGAAAAACAGCAACATCTTTTAACTTGCGGGTAAAGTCAATTTATATTGGATCCCCTCGTAAAATTTTTGTAGGCTTTTCTCCAGAATTGGAGAAAATCTAAGGGGCTGCCACAGGAGGCAGGACAAGAAGCAATGGATGGAAACTGATCAAGGAGAGAAGCCACCTGGAATTAAGGAGAAACTTCCTGACAGTGAGAACAATCAGTGGAGCAACTTGCCTCCAGAGGTTGTGGGTGCTCCAACACTGGAAGTTTTTAAGGAGAGATTGGACAACCATTTGTCTGAAATGGTATAGGGCACAGGTCTGCAACCCGCGGCTCCGGAGCCGCATGCGGCTCTTTCAGCCGTCTCCTGCGGCTCCCAGTCCTCTGCCATGTGCAGTCCAAAAAAAAAAACAGTGGGACTAAAAAAGTTCAACCAATCAATTCAAATATGCAGGGTAGGTGCATATCTCGCCTTGGCTCCACTCTTCAGTCAACCCCTGTTCTGCGCACGCGCGCATGTACGGACATGCACACACATTTTTTGCGGCTCCCAGTTTTTCCTTTTGTGAGGGAACCAGTTCCGAGTGGCTCTTTCACTGTTTCAGGTTGCTGACCCCTGGTATAGGGCTTTCTGGCTGAGCATGGGGTTGGACTAGATGACCTCCAAGGTCCTTTCTCTATTATTCTGTTATTGACCCCTTTCAGGAACTTGGTTTTTTGCATTTTTCTAAATCTCTGTTCCTACCTTCCTGAATGGCACCTCCTGTTTTTTAATCATTAGCATCAGACCTAATCAGCTTTTAACGCACCAAGCTGATTAGAGGGGCCCGTTTTCCACTCCTGCCCCCAAATTTAATATATGGGAATTCTTGCCTGTTGCTGTCACAAACCAGGAGGGTCCAATTGTTGGCTTACATTTTAACGGCTAGACTAGAGAGCCTTCGTTGAACAGCTCAAGAGAGAAGCTGGCATGCAAAGGGCTGGGAGAGATTTAGTTTCCTGCTGAATAATGCGGTCTAAACCTGCTTGAAGCAAATGTTCCCACCAAAGACAAAAGAGTTTGTTTTATACAAGTGGGGCATTTGGACTGGGAGGGGTTAGACCAGCTTGATATTTCTACTGTAGTTTATTTCCTTTGCGTGTTTTCTCTGCCCGTTGGTAGAATTCCTGGGCCCTGTTTCCCATCTCCAAAGTTAAATACTTCCTTTCTAGTACCTGGAAGTTTAAAAGAAACGGAAGAATCTATGCAGCTAAGCCAAAACGCCAGCAAAAATTTTTAAAAGCAAGGAATATTGAGGAAGAAAATGTAGCATAGGCAGTCCTTGACTTAGGACTATAATTGAGACAGAATTTTCATTACTAAGCAAGACATTTGTTAAGCCAGTCATGCTCAATTCTTTAGTTGTTTTTGCCACCATTGTAAAGCAAAGCACTACAATTGTTAGTCCATAGTTGCTTAACAACTATGGATTTCGCTTGTTGGAAGCCAGCAGAGAAATTCACAAATGTAGTTCCCATGACGCTGTTACGCTGTGACCGTCATAAATATGTGCCAGTTGCCAAGTTTATTTTATTTATTTATTTTATTTTTATTACATTTATATCCCGCCCTTCTCCGAAGACTCAGGACGGCTTACAAGCTTAGCAGTAGCCTTCATTCTATGTATATGCCTGCTTGTTAGGGCTTTCACACACACACCCAAGCGGCATTATTACAAAGTCAGCTTAATTGCCCCCAACAATCTGGGTCCTCATTTTACCTACCTCGGAAGGATGGAAGGCTGAGTCAACCTTGAGCCTGGTGGGATGCGAACCTGCACTAATTGCAGGCAGCTGGTGTTACTTAAGGAGGCATTAGTCCACTGCTCCACCAAGGCTCATAAGTGTCCAAATGTTGATCAACACACATGTTGATCTGTGAAGATGTGCTGATGGTTGTAAGTGTGAGGCTCAGTCATATTTTTCAGCAGAATGGGACAACTCGCTGCACCCAACTCATCACAGCCAACTCTCCGTGGCCAACTCACTGTGGACAAATCGCCATGGCCACTCACCCTGGGACAATTCAACAATTCAATTTAATTAAAATAATTTAAAAAATATGTTAATTTTTGTCATTCACATTTCATTTTGGCCCTCCTTTGGCATCCTTTCTTTAATTATTCTATTCCACCATTTCTTCAATATTAATGTAACTCTTAACCTAGAATTAAGGAGAAATTTCCTGACAGTGAGGACAATTAGCCAGTGGAACAGCTTGCCGCCAGAAATTGTGGGTGCTCCATCACTGGAGATTTTAAAGAAGAGACTGGACAGTCACTTGTCTGAGATGGTATAGGGCAGGGGTAGGCAACCTTGGCTCTTTTATGACTCATGGACGTCAACTCCCAGAATTCCTGAGTCAGCTATGCTGACTCAGGAAGCTGACTCAGGAATTCTGGGAGTTGAGGTCCATGAGTCATAAAAGAGCCGAGGTTGCCTACTCCTGGTATAGGGTCTCCTGCCTGAGCATGGGGCTGGACTAGAAGACCTCCAAGGTCTCTTCCAGCTTCTATTCTATTCTATTCTGTTCTGTTCTGTTCTGTTCTGTTCTATTCCATTCTCATCCATTCTTCTATTCTATTCTGTTCTGTTCTGTTCTGTTCTATTCCATTCTCATCCATTCTTCTATTCTGTTCTGTTCTGTTCTGTTCTGTTCTATTCCATTCTCATCCATTCTTCTATTCTATTCTATTCTATTCTATTCTATTCTATTCTATTCTATTCTATTCTATTCTATTCTATTCTATTCTATTCTATTCTATTCTATTCTATTCTATTCCTTCAGAAATCATGGGCGCTCCATCACTGGAAATTTTTAAGAAGGGGCTAGACAGTCACTTGTCTGAGATGGTATAGGTTCTCCTGGTTAAACGGGGGGCTGGACTAGAAGACCTCCAAGGTCCCTTCCAGCTCTATTCTATTCTTACTCCTTCCTATCCCACGGTGAGTTGGCCGAGGCAAATTGGTCACAGCAAGTTGTCCTAGACCAGGGGTAGGCAACCTTGGCTCTTTTATGACTCGTGGACTTCAACTCCCAGAATTCCTTAGCCTAGCCTAGCCTAGCTGGCTCAGGAATTCTGGGAGTTGAAGTCCATGAGTCATAAAAGAGCCAAGGTTGCCTACTCCTGTCGTAGACCCTTTTTCAGCACCATTGTAACTTTGAACAGTCACTGAACAAATGGTTGTAAGTCAAGGACGATTTGTAATCAGCAGTTTTATCCTATATATATCTTTGGGGTTACCCAGCTGGAAGTTGCCAGCATATTTTTAGTTGAGGATAACAATGTTATATGGAGTAAGCGGAAATGGTCTTGGGTGCATGTAAACATAGGGTAAAGATCAAAAGTGCTGGGTTTCAAAAAAATAGTTATCCAAGCAGTGATTCATATAAGGAAAGATTTTTTATCAATTTTGTTTCTAAGATTTGAAGGATTTCAGTGTTCTCATTCCAGATCTCATACGAATTCAACTGAATCTCCTGAAATCTTGCAAAGTTTAGCAATCTAACCAAGTGTCCATTTAATTTTGGGGAAAAATGTATTTAATTTTTATTCAGAATTGAGGAAGAAGAAAACATTTTGCTTCTCACCCAAGAAGCTTCTTCAGTTCTGATGGCGGGAGGGGGGAAGGACAGTTACTGACGGGAGACTGGATGCGGGGTGGAATGGAAGGATTGTATTTCTTTGCACTCATCTAGTTCTTAAAACGCAGGGATTGAGTAGGTCTAGTCTAGAGAAAAGAAGGAACTAGGGGTGACATGATAGCAGTCTTCCAATATTTGAGGGGCTGCCAGAAAGAAAAGGAGGCTCAACCTATTTTCCAAAGCACCAGAAGGCAAGACAAGAAGCAACGGATGGAAACTCATCAAGGAGAGAAGCAACCTGGAACTAAGGAGAAACTTCCTAACAGAGCAATCAACGAATGGAAGGGCTTTCAGACATTCTGGGTGATCCATCACTGGAAGTTTCCAAAAAGAGACTGGAGAGCTACTTGTCTGAAATGGCATAGGGTCTCCTGCTCTATTCTGATGGATTAAAAAAACAAAAGGGTGTGTGAAAAAGTTCCAGGCTGCATTTTTGATGGATTGGGGAATACATTCCACCTGCTGTTCCAATCCCCATTCATAGAGAGTGATCTGCTTGCACATTAAGAAGCTTCAGATGGCCTTGTAAAATGGGTTGAGGGGGTGCAGAAGAAGAATCTCTGCCCACAAGAGATTCAATAGTCAGCTGTTCCTAAAGGATGGTAACAGAAGCGAGTTCATGCTTCTTCAGCAACGATGACATTAAATTGCTTAGCGAGACTTCCATTAATCACAGGGTCACCTGGTGGTGTGCAACCATGGACCATGCTGGATTTCTGAGAGTTGCTTTTCCCCCTCCTAAAAAAATGCAAGGAGGTGGGCTTAGCGGAGGCTGCCTTATTGAATTGGGATGAAACTGGTGCTCCCCGTGATCGCATTTGGTTGCTTGGCAACTGGCCTGCATACTCAGCCGTTTGCAGCATCCTGCAGTCACGTGACTGAGATTTCAGGACATTTTTTGGAGGAAACTAGTGTTTACGTCTAGTTTCCAGCAAAAAAAACATCCATTGTGGACATTGTGTTTGCTTAATGGTAATTTGCTTAACAACCGCCACAAAAATGTCATAAAATCGAGCTGGTCATGTAATAACTCACTTAACAGCCAGCACAACTTACAACCCATAATTTCAGGCACAGTTATAGCTGTAAGTCGAGGCCTACCTGCCCTTGGATTGCTACCTTCCAGCCAAGTGTTCCTCCATAGGTGAGCAAGTCGACATTTTGAGGATAAGAATAGCTCTCTGCTAGATTTTCAGCCCTGATGTTAAAACTTCTAATTGTTGGGTTTTGAATGATTTCAAAGTTGGGTGTCACCATGGTGGATTGGGTGAAATAGATAGGAAAGAGGTAAAATAGATAGAAGTCTGAAAGTCCGGTGACTCACGGACAGAACATTGTAGCGTGAAAGGGCTTTACAAAGGGGAGTTTTACTTCAAGGCTGCTGGCTGAAAAGGTCTTGGTTGAGGCTGGGTGATCAGCTTGAAAGTTATCCGTTAGCACATATTTATTTAGCGCATGGCATATCATAAATGGACTAGCCATATAAATTAGCAGTTTATACCAGATTAGTAGAACCCAATTAAACATAATGTGAAAAAGATCTATCTTCAAAGGCCAATAGGGCATCTAACCATTGAAGCACAGCATTGTTTTATATTAAAAAAAATCAGATACTGGGCCCGGTAGATGCCCTCAGCTTACAGCCGGTCATGATGTGATTTACAGTTCGATGTGGGACCCCCGTAGTCACACTAAGGGGAGGATGCTGTGGCCCCATTTGTGCAGACAGCCCTGGCAGATGCCGTGTTGAGGTGCGAATCCTATTCAGCAACTGCTGGCAGCCAGATCGTTCTGTAGGCTTTGCTGGCTTTCAAAATACCGGGCAACAAAAAGAGAAACAAAAAACGAACTGTCCTTTTCAGGCCCAAAGGACAAAAGAGATCTACAGGAGGTCCTTGACTTATGATCACAGCTTAGCCCAAAATTTCTGTTGTTAAGTGAGATATTTGTTTAAATGAGTTCTGCCCTCCATTTTACGACCTTCCTTGCCACAGTTGTGAAGTGAATCACTGTGGTGGTGAAGCTAGTGACACAGTTGCTAAGTGAATCTGGCTTCCGCATTGACTTTGCTTGTCAGAAGGTCGCCACAGTGGATCACGTGCGCCTGGGACACACTGCAACCGTCATAAACGTGAGTCAGTTGCCAAGCGTTGAAATTTTGATCAGGTGACTCTGGGGAACGCTGCAGTGGTTGTAAATGGCATGGGTCCGCGATACCTACATGGCATGGGTCCGCGATACCTCGAGGACCACCTGCTGCCGGCGTCGACTCCCCTCCGCCCTGTGCGCGCCCACAGAGAGGGCCTCCTCAGGGTGCCTCCTGTCAAGGAATGTCGACTGGTGGCCCCCAGGGGGAGGGCCTTCTCTGTGGGTGCTCCGGCGTTATGGAATCAACTGCCGGTCGAGCTCCGGATGGCATCAGACCTCCGATCCTTCCGTCGCGGGTTGAAGACCCATTTATTTGAACTAGCGGGTCTGGCCTGATGGGGGTACTTGGGTTTTTTATTGGTTTGTTTTAGTATTCTGGTTTTAACTTGGGCATTAATTTAATTATTTTTTAATGTTTGTATTGGTGTTTATATTTATGCCCTGTGAACCGCCCTGAGTCCCTTTGGAGAAGGGCGGGTATAAAAATCTCAATAAATTAAATTAAATTAAATTAAATGTGAAAAACGGTCATAAGTCTGAAATGGTATAGGTTTCCTGCTTGAGCAGGGGGCTGGACTAGAAGATCTCCAAGGTCCCTTCCAGATTCCTATTCTACTCTTATTTGATTTGATTCTATATTCCATTCTAAAAGTCACTTTTTCCATTCTAACTTTGAACGGTCACAAAAATGAACTGTTGTATGTCGAGGACTGCCTGTATTAACACAAATGTGTGTGTTTGATTTATCATTCTGAGAAAATGATAATATAATAATAATAATAATAATAATAATAATAATAATAATAATAATAATAAAAAGTTGGAAGGGACCTTGGAGGGTCATCTAGTCCAACCCCCTGCTCAGACAGGAAACCCTGTACCATTCAGACAAGTGGCTGGCCAGTCCCTTTTTAAAAACTTCCAGTGTTGGAGCATTCACCACTTCTGGTGGCAGGTTGTTCCACTGGTTAATTGTTCTAACTGTCAGGAAGTTTCTCCTTAGTTCTAGGTTGCTTCTCTCCTTGACTAGTTTCCATCCGTTGCTTCTTGTCCTGCTTTCAGGTGCTTTGGAGAATAGCTTGGCTCCCTCTTCTTTGGGGCAGCCCCTGAGTTACTTGAAGACTGGCTATCACGTCACCCCTCACGCTTCTCTTCATTAAACTACACATACCCAATCCAGCAACCGTTCCCTATATGTTTTAGCCTCCAGCCCCATAATCATCTTTGTTGCTGTTTCTCTGTACCCTTTCTAGAGTCTCGACATCTATTTTATATTGTGGTGACCAAAACTGGATGCAGTATTTCAGGTGTGGCCTTACCAAAGCATTGTAAAGTGGTATTAGTACTTCACGTGATCTTGATTCTGTCCCTCTGTTAATGCAGCCTAGCACTGTGTTGGCTTTTTTGGCAGCTGCAGCACACAGCTGGCTCATATTCTTCACTCTTTTTCTTCTGCCTGCATCTCAGTGACAGGATGTGGGGGACGCTGCTGTTCCCTCTTTCGCCCTTCAAGAGCGCCTTTCAGGATTTTTCCACATTCTCCTTTTGGGTCTTTCCTTTCCTTTTCTTCCACTGCCAGCTCCCTGGAAAACTGTTCTCCTGATTCATCAACGGCGCCTGACTCCTTGCGCCAATCCGTGAGAGACGAGTGCCAAAACCTCGAACATGTTTGGCTTGGATGTTTGCAGATTTTGTTCTACTTTATTGCAAAGTACATAATTTTGGTGCTTCGGGCCCAGCTACAGTAGGAAGCGTTCCTTTTTCTAAAGTACAGAACCTGCTGAAATGCAGTTTTGCAAAAGCCCATCATAAGGAGACTGCGTTGAAACTTTTCATGGAAATCTCAAAGGTGCTTTTTCCAAAGGCAACGGGACTGTTTTTCTTTGACGAAGAAGACATTTTGCTTCTCATCCAAGACGTTTCATCGGTTCTGGCAGGTTGGTGGGTTCCTGGCTGAACCAATGAAGCTTCCTGGATGAGAAGCAAAATGTCTCCTCCTCCTCCTCCTCCTCCTCCTCCTCCTCCTCCTCCTCCTCCTCCTGCTGGAAAAAAACCAGTTCAGTTGCCTTTTGAAAAAGTACCTTTGAGATAACTATGACCTGGATGACTAGGAATCCCCCCAGACAATTTTTTGGATTATTAAATAAAACTTGACCAGATCTGGTGTTTCTGTTCAGGGGAAGATTTTATGAAAATATTATGAAATAGAAATTGAAGAGGTAAAAAACCTTAAGGGTACAGTGGAGAAGTTACAGTCACCCTACAGTCACCCTAACTCTGCCTGTTCTGTCCAAGAATCACCCCTGGATTTGAAATGCTGGATAACCATTTGACGAAAGCTGACTTGTTTTTGACCATTTTGACTTTTTTGACCTCTCCCCGGGCACCATGAGCACACACATCTATTGTTTTAAACAGGTGCATGCCTCTCTATTTATGGAACTCCTGGAAGGCTGTTGTTATTGTGCACATTGCTGGCAGCCAGTGAAATTACTCTTGTCTCCTTCTCCTTGGGAGTGATAGTCTGGGCTGTTTCTCTCCAACAATTTTTTTCTCCTCCTCCTCCTCCTCCTCTTCCTCCTTCTCCTCCTCCTCTTCCTCCTCCTCTTCCTCCTCCTCCTCCTCCTCCTCCTCCTCTTCTTCTTCTTCTTCTTCTTCTTCTTCTTCTTCTTCTTCTTCTTCTTCCTCCTCTTCTTCTTCTTCTTCTTCTTCTTCTTCTTCTTCTTCTTCTTCTTCTTCTTCCTCTTCTTCCTCTTCTTCCTCTTCTTCTTCTTCTTCTTCTTCTTCTTCTTCTTCTTCTTCTTCTTCTTCTTCTTCTTCTTCTTCTTCTTCTTTGTTTCATCCATCCCTCCATTGCTGAGTCCCCAAGAAGAGATCTTCAAACTTTCTAGTCTTTGGATCGAGCTCCGTAGTTTGGGAGGCAACATGAGAACAGTTGCAAGAATGAAAAAAAGAACTTGCATGGTTTTTGTTAATTCTTTTCTTCTTCTTTTTCTTCATTCCGTTCTTCTTTCTTTTTTTCCTTATTTTTTCTTTCTTCTTTCTTTTACTCTTTGTCAGCACATGACCTTGATTTTTTTTTAATATTGAAATAAAAGGGAGAAAGGATAACCTCTGTAAACATAGACCTGATTCAACTTTGCCCTAAGCCATTGTTTGCTTAATCAGAATCTAATGGGCACAATAAGTATGGTTTACGAACCACATTGAGTAGTTTCTAATGCAAAAGCAGGAACCTTGTTCCCAGTGATGTCAGTGAACATCAGATAATGGGGAGCAAACAATAAGTAAGAGGGGTGTTTACTAATCATTAGTCAGAAATATCAAATGCTAAGATGAAGCATATAACAACAAAGAGGAAGCTATTCAAACAGATGCAATCAAGACCAAAAACAGTTAAAAGATTTAAAGTGCAGATTGTGCAAAGAAGCAGAAGAAACAATAGTTTGCATACACCGTTTGTCCAACAAGATCACACAAACTGATTATAAACAATGACAACACAGTGGCCAACACGATTCACTGGAATACTCTAAAAATTATCAAAGCTCCTGCATATGCCTCAGACAGCAAAGGTGACTAACAAGTAAGTACTGGAACGCCTAACACCAGATATGTCAGTGGAAGGAATAATCACAAAACTGTGTCTCGCTTACTTTGGCCATGTTATGCAGGGGAATTCGCTGGAGAAAGCAGTTGTGTTGGGAAGAGTTAGCAGTAAAAGAAATCAGGCCACCAAAGAACATGGTGTTGGATGCCAGGCAAGACGAAGCAACGGATGGAAACTTACCAAGCAGAGACGCAGTCTAGAACTAAGGAGAAATTTCCTGACAGTGAGAACAATTAACGGGTGGAACAGCTGGCCTCCAGAAGTTGTGGGTGCTCCATCACTGGAGGCTTTTAAAAAGTGATGGGACAGCAACCATTGGTCTGGAATGGCATAGGGCAGGGGGTTGGACTAGAAAACCTCCAAGGTCCCTTCCAACTCTATTCCGATTGAAAGCTGATGCCAGAGCATAGAACAACTCAAAGAAGTAATGCAAGATCAGAAGACCTGGAGAATCCTGGCCCACAGAATTGCCAAGAGTCAGACATAACTGAATAGATAACATATCATGTGTCAATAATGAAAAATTGGCGGGAACTGTTGTGATTCCGTGTCAGCCTGTGCTCCCAGCAGCTGAGTCCGAGGGATTAGAGGAGGAGGAGGAGGGGTTTGGAGAGCCTTCAGTGTCGGAGGGAGGCTCTGATGCATTGCAAGACTTTCAGTAGGAGGAAGAGCCTGGCCCATCCAGTCGTGTTTGTTATGAGGCTCAGCTGTGTGAGGAGGAGGGTTCAGACTCAGAGGAGTCACAGCTGAATCTGTTTAGAAATGCTAGAAGCAGAAGGCAGTTGAGCAGACCAGACCAGAGGAAGTCTATGAAGTAACTCAGCAAAAGGAGTAGAAGGCATTGAGAAGCCACGCCTTGGGGCTGTTAATAAAAGGGGAAGGTGTGGGCGGTGCTGGTTGCTGAAGGGAACCATTCGTAGAAATCCAAAGAAAATCCTGGTCTGTTCCTGCTAATCTTCCTGTTTGACTCTTGTTTGAGGTTTGAATAATTTATTTTTGTTTAGGAAAATATTCTGCTGGTTTTTTTTGTTTGAAGGACTTTATTATTTGGAACTGTAAATAAATTTGGGTTGGGTTTTTTTCCAGCCTATTGATTTAAAAAGAAAAAAGGGGTTGTCCTTGAAGCAAACTGGGATGGTCGTAGGCTGGAACAGAACAGGAATGTAGAGTTGAGCAAATAGTCAAAAATGAGCAGGTGAAATCAAATCAACCTTTATTATAATATGTGTGTGTGTGTGTGTGTGGTCGGCAGTTTGGCGGGTCAAATCCCGAGTGCCGCGTAGCAGAGTGAGCGCCTGTTACTCGTCCCAGCTTCTGCCAACCTAGCAGTTTGAAAGCACGTAAAAAATGCATGTAAAAAAATAGAGACCACCACGGTGGGAAGGTAACAGCGTTCCGTGCGCCTTTGGCGTCTAGTCATGCCGGCCACATGACCATGGAGATGTCCTCGGACAAGCGCTGGCTCTTCGACTTTGAAACGGAGATGAGCACCGGCCCCTAGAGTTGGAAACGACTAGCATGCATGTGCAGGGGAACCTTTACCTTTACCATATATATATATATATATATATATATATATATATATATATATATATATATATATATATATATATATATATATATATATATATATATATATATATATAGTATACATATACATATATACTGTATATATTAAACCATTGCAAAATAGATCTAATACAAATAATACAATACATCTAATACAAAACACTCTCTACTAATGGTGTGGGTTAAAATACTGTGGGATTTCCAAATGCAGACAGATGAAATTTTGGCTCTCAGATCAGATATAGCTGTGGTTGAAAAGAAGAACGTGTGGATAATTGATGTGGCAATATAGGGAACAGAAGAATAGAAGACAAAGAATTGGAGAGGATCCAACTTAGAACTAAATAAAAATTTCCTGGCAGTGAAAACAATCAGTCTGTGGAATGACTTGCCTGCAGACGTTGTGGGTGCTGTATCACTGGAGGTTTTTAAGCAGAGACTGGACAGCCATTTGCCTGGAATGGTATAGGACAGGGGTCGGCAACCTGAAAAAGGAAAAGAGCCACTGGGAACCGGTTCCATCACACATAAAAAAGGGGGAGCCGCGTGCGTGCGTCCATGCACGTGCATGCGCAAAACAGGTTTTTCTTGCGCATGCACGGACACGCGCGGTTGCCATTTTTTTATGTGTGATGGAACCGGTTCCCAGTTGCACGACGGCGACGGCCCGTTTGCAGAGCTACCGCCTTCGGCAGCCTGCAAACGTGCCGCGACAGCTTTCCCAAAGAGCGGCGCCGCTGCCCGTTCGCGCGGAGGTGCGCACGCACCTCTCCAAAGGTTTGGGGAGGTGCACGCGCACCTCCGCCCATTCGGAGAGGTGCGCGCGCACCTCTCCGAACGGGCGGTGCCACTCTCCATTTGGAGAGGTGCGTGCGCACCACTGCCCGTTCGAAGAGGTGCACGCGCACTGGGCGGCTGGGAGCCGCAGGAGACAGCTCAAAGAGCCGCATGCGGCTCCGGAGCCGTGGGTTGCCAACCCATGGTATAGGATAAGGGTGTCCAACCTTGGGGACTTTAAGACTTGTGGACATCAACTCCCAGGGTTCCGCACAGCTGGCTGAGGAATTCTGGGAGTTGAAGTCCACAAGTCTTACAGTTCCCAAGATTGGACACCCCTGGTATAGTGTCTCCTGCTTGAGCAGGTGGTTGGACTAGAAGATCTCTGCGGTCCCTCCCAAGCCTATTATTCTACGTATATTCTAAGACCACAAAGTATCAAGAACAGAAAATCAAAATCGAAAGATTGGTGTCTAAATTTCCATCTGTCAATTGCAAAAGCTACATGGCTTGGATCCACACATAGACTATGTCATTTACAATGTGTCTGAAGACCAACGCAGCTAAACAACTGCCAGCTGTGATTTTGCATTTTTGTGTATATAATAATAAAGCAAGTGGCACAATTCCTGCAATGACATGTCTAGCAGCTGCTGCCACGGTTACTTTCTTGTAAATGGCTGCTTCTCATCTTATGATTCATACTTTAAAACAACGCTCCTCAAAGAATGGCCTGGGGACCTTGGGGGTCCCCAAAAGCCTTTCATGGGGTCTGCAAAACCAACTAAATAGATATTTTATCATTTCTCAGTTGTTTTATTTCTAACACAGTAAATGTTTATAAATATTCACTGTAGATCTGATGGCTAGATAGCTAGATGGATGATAGATAGATCGATAGATAGATAGATAGATAGATAGATAGATAGATAGATAGATAGATAGATAGATAGATAGACAGACAGACAGACAGACAGACAGACAGACAGACAGACAGACAGACAGACAGACAGACAGACAGATCTGGGATTCTCAATTATGTTTAAGGATGTAAAGGGGTCCTGAGACCTAAACATCTGAGAACCTTTGCTTTAAAGGCCTGTTACCCTTTTCTACACAATTACCATGTTTTCTTGCAGACTTGAGGCTGCTCTTATTTCAGAAAGGTTAATGTGCAAAGCTCTGGATGCTCCCAAGAGCAGTTCCTTTGTTTTAAAAGTAGATTTGACCATCGTTTTTCTAAATACAAAAATGCAATGGGGGCTTGACTTCAGATCTGGCCAACGTTCGCAGTCCTCCCCTCCCCTCCCAGCTTAGATTTAAGCAGGTTTAAAATGTGAAATTGCACATGCTCAGAATACCATCTCCTTTAGGTATTTGAAATCAGTCTTGGCAAGCATTCTCCTCTCCTGGAGCTACGTGTGAGTTAAAATACAAAATGGGGCTCACTTGGAATCTCATGTTCTTTTTTTATTTGCTATTAATTTAAGTACCTTAATTTCAAGCAACTTTCAAAGGCAGAACTGTCCATGTTTGCAGCTATTAATCAGGTCTGGCGAACGGGTCTTGCTTCAGGAAGGTGAAAAGCGTGGAAAAGACTGGAATGGACCCGTCAAAGAAATGCAAAATATTAATGGCAATTTCTTAATGAAGTAAGATGAATACTGCTCCCTCCCACAAGCCAAGAGGAGTCTAAAGTGGGAAGGGGCCCTTGAGGCCATCAAGTCCGAGCCCCAGCTGGATGCAAGCATCCAAATGATTCTGACTTTGACCCTCCCAAGGATTAAGAGTGGGTATTGTAAGCAAGCGTTAGTTGTAATTCATTTGGCAAATAGTGACTGTCCAATTGTAGGAGTCAAGAGTTGTTAGTGCAACTGTTTACACCAGACACACAGCATTCAGTTCAAAGCCAATATCTGTCTTACACGTTGACCTCTCTCTGGAACTGAGCATTTGGAGAAACTGATGATTAAGACAAACAGAACAGAACCGAATAACAGAGTTGGAAGGGACCTTGGAGGTCTTCTAGTCCAACCCCTTGCTTAGGCAGGAAATCCTATACTATTCCAGGCAAATGGCTGTCCAATCTCTTCTTGAAGTGATGAAGCACTCACAACTTCTGAAGGGAAATTCTTCCACTGATTCATTGTTCTGTCACGAAATTTCTCCTTAGTTCTACATTGCTTCTCTCCTTGATTACTTTTCATCCATTGCTTCTTGTCTTGCTTTGGAGGATAGCTTGACTCCCTCTTCTTTGGGGCAGCCCCTGAGATACTGAAACATTGATATCATGTCCTTCTCTTAGTCCTTCTCTTCATTAAACTGGACATACCCAATTCCAGCATCTGTTCTTCATATGCTTTAGCCTCCAATCCCCTAATCATCTTTGTTGCTCTTCTCAGCACTCTTTCTAGAGTCTCAACATCAGCTAGCTCAGTGTTTCTCAATGTCGGCATTTTTAAGAAATGGTGGACTTCAATTCCCAGAATTCTGGGGAATGGCTGGGCTGGGGAATTCTGGGAATTGGAGTCCACACATCTTTAAATTATTAAGCTTGAGAAAATGAGCTAGATCGTTAGAATGCATGATGGCAGGAGAGGGCAAGAAGGAGCATCAAAGAAATAAGGGGTCAACCTATTTTCCAAAGCACCAGCACCAAGACAAGAAACAATGGATGGAAACTAATCAAGGAGAGAAGCAACCTAGAACTAAGGAGAAATTTCCTGTCAGTGAGACTAATTAACCAGTGGAACGATTTGCCTTCAGAAGTTGTGGGTGCTCCATCACTGGAGGTTTTCAAGAAGAGACTGGACAGGCACTTGTCAGGTATAGGGTCTCCTGCTTGTGCAGGGGGTTGGACTAAAAGAATTCTAAGGTCCCTTCCAACTCATTTTGTTATTCTTTTAAATACACCTCCGAGTAGCAATGGAGAAGGCGGATGTAATGCTCTCATGAAACACTGTAGCTGTTTAAATACACCTCCGAGTAGCAGTGGAGAAGGCGGATGTAATGCTCTCATGAAACACTGTAGCTGTTACTCCCACGGCACCAGTCTTCCGTGAGGGTGCTAAGCAACTAAGCACATTGACCCACTTTCTTTAAGAGTTATTGCCTAGGGGTTATCAAGTGCTGTCATTCTCCAGGGAGTAGAGTCACTCCTGGTGACAAGAACACGTGGTGGTGTGTGCACAGGCCAGGTGGAAAGTATTGATGTCATTATCTAGCTCAGGGGTGGGGAACCTTGGCTCTTTTATGACTTTTGGACCTCAACTCCCAGAATTCCTGAGCCAGCCATGCTGAGGGAAAAGGGAGAGGTTTCCAGGCTGGCTCAGGAATTCTGGGAGTTGAAGCCCACGAGTCATCAAAGAGCCAAGGTTCCCCACCCCCAATCTAGCTGGTTTTGAACAGAAGGATACCATCCGTTAAGAAAGAGAAGATGATGAGGGGAATATACCAAAACTATGGCCTTGTTTTACAGGTCGTCTTCATTTAACAATCACATTTGGCACTTGGTTGTTAATGGGAGCAGCCGCTAATGGAAACTGGGATTGTGGTGATAACCTTACGTCGGTTTTCTTTTGCTTTACAAACCTGCAAAGGTCTTTCATCATTGTCATAACAGAACAGTGACATGTATTTTGTATATCCGTCCCTTATGCTTCCTCCTACCATTCCTGAAAGAATTCGGTGGCAAAGTGTATAGCATTATCTTCTCCTGTTTTCCTGTGTGGAGGGCTAGACTAAGAGAGAACATCCTAAGAAAAAAGTGATTTAAAAGCCACCAACTCAAGATTACTCTTGACAACCACACAGATATTCTCCATGATGATCCGTCTCTAACATTTCGCATTTTCAGGCAGTGCGTCCATCAACACTGTAACCAAGTCCATCCACCTTGCTTTTGGACATCCTTGTCTCCTCTTTCTCCCCACCTTTCCCAGGGTTAGAACCTTATCCGGGGAGCTGGGTCTCCACCTTGTCCAAACTGTCCGTAATTTGAGCCTGGTCATTCATGCCTCAAGTGAAAAATCTGGGTTGATTCGTTTGATGATCCATTTGCTTGTTTTCTTGGCTGTCCATGGTTTACTCAAGAGTCTACTCCAATACCAGAAGTCAAAAGTGTTGATACTTTCCCAATCCTACTTCTTCAAAGTTCAACTTTAGCAGTAGCAATAGCACTTAGATGGATATACCGCTTCATAGTGCTTTACAGCCCTTTCTAAGTAGTTTGCAGAGTCCCCACATTTCCCCCAACAACCTGGGTCCTCATTTTATTGACCTCAGAAGGATGGAAGGCTGAACTGGTCAGGATTGAACTGCTGGCAGTCGGCAGAGTTAGCCTGCAATACTGCATTCTAACCACTGTGCCACTATGGCTCTTATATATAGCAATAGCACTTAGACTTATATATTGCTCCACAGTGCTTTACAGTCCCTCTCTAAGCAGTTCACAGAGTCAGCCTATTGCCCCCAACAATCTGGGTCCTCATTTTACCAACCTCAGAAGGATGAAAGGCTAAGTCAACCTTGAACCAGATCGAACATCTGTCAGTCGGCAGAGTTAGCCTGCATTCTAACCACTGTGCCACCATGGCTCTTTAACTTCCATGGAGTGTCAAAGGGAACACCATGACTTGTATTATTTCGATATTTATAAATATGGACATGTCACAGCTTCTGAATAAGTTCATGGCTACTCTACTCAGTGCTAGTCTGCTGCTTATTTCTGGACAGTTTGATCCTTCATTGTTCGAGGGCTGGGGTTGTATTGTTGGACTGAACCTTGTCATTGTATTAATTAGACTCATATTACTTCCCATCCATGTGGTACTTTCTCTCTTCCATCACAGTAAAAATTAAGATTCAGGGAGAAAGTCTGGAGCAGGCCCAGGGTACAAACCTTTGATGCTTTTCAGACGCATTACAATTGTGATATCCAAAATTCCCTGCTCGCTTGGCATTATCCCACCGGGATAATGAAGAAGGGAGAAGTAAGATTTGCATCCATTTTTTTACATGAGCGTACATTACCGTCAACTGTTTAAAAATAATATTGGTAGCAGAGGTAGGCAGATTTTCTTTTTTAATAGGTGAGTGATTTGTTTAGTTGTTTGAGCCAGCGACATGGGAGGTTTAGCGTAAGAGGAGCATGACGGAGCAAGCCCAGCCTGAAAAGTTTCCAAAAGCTGGTCAGCAGATCCCACCATGCAAACCCAGTCCTTAGAAGTCTTCTCTGGCCACCAGCTGCAGCTCCACCTGCACAGTCCCCAGAAATGAAGTTTTGAGCTGTGCAACCTGGGTAATTTGGGGACAGAGGCATCAGATTGCCAATGACTTGGACTGAAGTTCACCGGTTTCCTGTAATGATGACAATGATTTAACTGGGCTGTGAAGAACCCTGGAGTAAAGGGCAGCTTAACTAACCAGGGTCATTCTGCCCTATCCACTAAAAAAACGCTGATGCCTTTAAAAACCGCTGGTGCCTTTTGGTCTTGAAAGCCGGCTATTCTCCATTTGTTAGTTTGCAGGGTTAGAAGGCTGGTTAATGGTGCCCACTCAAGTCATTATGATAGATCAGTGACTCTCAGCCTTGACAAGGTTGAGAAGTGTGGACTTCAACTCCCAGAATTCCCCAGCCAGCAGAGCTGGGAGCTGAAGTCCATACCTCTTAATCTTGCCAAGGTTGAGGAATAACTCTGAAAGATACTCCGATTTTGTAGACGGTGATGGCAGCCAGACTGCTCAATGCACAAAAATGGAAGGATGTTTCGATTCCCACCGTGGACGGATGGTTACAAAAGCTGATGGAATTAGCAGAGATGGCTAAACTGACTGTTTTGATAAAAGAAAATAATATAAGTACTTTTGTTTCTACTTGGAAACTGCTTCTGGACTTGGTGCTTGAGTTGGAAAAAAAAGGATAATAAGATTTTGGGTTTTACTGATTAGGTGGATTTGTTGATACAGAAATGGCTAGTGCATACTGCTATAAAAATGTAAAAAGTTGAGATTCAGTCTTAATGCCTTATTTTACTGCAACAGAGGGAGTCGGAAGCCAGTGCGTTTTGTTTCTCCCACCCCTTTCCACACTTCTCTTTTTCCCCTTTCCCTATCGTTGTTCCTTACTATTTGCTTTTGTATTTTCATATTTTATGTTATAAACGAATACAATTATAAAAAAAAAAACTCTGGAAGATAAACCATTCCTGCTTTTGTCCTGATGTTCTCAACTCCAGCTGTCAACAGGAGCTCCTGTTTCCTTCCTTTGCCACACCCAGAGTGTCTATCGGGTGTGATAAAAAAACAAAACAAAATGGCGGTCACAATAGCGTGATCCAAACCTTTCTTGATCATGCCATACCCCGAGGGACAGCCACGATAGGATTAATGTTCCCACGATTTCAAGGTTGGTGCAAAAAGTGCTGAGCATCCTGTTCCCGTCTCCAGAATCCACATGGGAAAAGACGGGGATGCTTCACCATGGCAACCCAATCAACAGGTACAAGCAAAAGGGAAAGATGAAAGGCGTTACGTCATAGGTAAACACTAATGAAGCATTACTTGGCTGTAGAAAAGAACCGTCTTTGGAGTGGGCTGTTGGCAACCAGAAGTCACTGCTTGCGGCTGCAGATCGAGAGATTGAGAATTGGGAACCAACAACCAGCTAAATGATTTTCCAGAGGTTTCCTCCGAAGCGCAAAAGATTTGGCCAACGGGCTTCAGAGCCCTGCACGCTGCGTCATTCATCAGCCAGCCACAGAAGAATGGGTAGAAAAGCACGGGTGGGTTGCTAAATCTTGCATAATCGTCCCAGTTGTTTTCTTTTTATCGGTGGGGTCTTTGGTGCTCTCTGAGCTTGATTGTTTTCTTGCAGATGTTTCATTACCCAACTACATCATAACATCAGTGCTGGAAGGGAGTGGAGACAGAAGGAGGGGGAGAGGGAAGGAGGACTTTGGTGTCCTTGCTGCTCTCTGAGCTCAGCTGTTTTCTTGCAAATGTTTCATTATGAAACTAGGTAACATCATCAGTGCTGGAAGAAAGTGGGGTTTGCAGAGAGGAGGAGGAGGATAACGACCAGCTGGATGGTTTTCTTGCAGACATTTCATTATTCCAACTAGATAACATCGTCAGTGCTAGAAGGCAGTGGGGTTTTGCAGAGTGGAGGAGAAGGAGAAGGAAAACTGTTGGCTCCTTGGTGCTCTCTGAACCTGGCGGTTTTCTTGTAGACCAGGCATGTCAAACACAAGGCCCGGGGCCCGGATTCGGCCCGCGAAGTGGTTTCATGCGGCCCGCGAAGCCATCCTGGAAAGAGTGAGGGAACGGCCCCCACTGCCTTGGCCCTGGCCCAGAGACCCTCCTCCTGCCAGAGACCCTCAGATCTGTCCCGCTCCTGCCCAGGCCCCCATAGGCACCCTTGATGCGAACGATGTAGAGCTGGCCACGCCCACCCAGTAGGCCGTATGCACTCTAGCCACGCCCACCCGGTAGGCCATGCCCACCCTGGCCACGCCCACCCGGCCCCCTGAGGGCAACCGCAATGCTAATGCGGCCCTCAATCAAATTGAGTTTGACACCCCTGTTGTAGACATTTCATAACTCAGCTAGGTGATATCATTAGTGCAAGGAGAGAACGGGCTTATTTTTATCCGGTTACCTGTTGCCATTCACAAAATCATCTCAACAGACTCACCAACTCTTGATCTGCAGACTCCAGGCAAGAATACCCTCCCACCCACCCACCCGTGCCCCTGGCTGGCACATTTCCCTGTTTGAGGGAAAAAGAAAACAACTCCCAGGGAGTCAAAAGACCCACACACACACACACACACACACACACACCAGTCCACGATGTCTTCCTCTGATCTTGAGAAGCTTTCTCCCACAGGTCCACGTGGGCAGAAAGCCAGGGATTCTTTTTCCTCCTTAACCATCTTGCTCCTCTCTGCCATTTGCTGCCTGGCCTTTCCTGCTCTTCTCCTTAAGGGACATTATCTGGCCACCCTCCTTGTTCTGGAATCTGCAGCCCAGTTTGCGGGGAGGGGGGGATTCACAGCCCTCCGCGTTTCCAGCCTCCTCTGGGTCTTCCCAGCACCGCATCCCCCAAGTGGCTCCTGGTGAGGTCACCACATCCGCCACGCCCTCCGTATCAAGCCTGGTGCCCTCAAGAGGGGAAGATGCCCCGTGGTTTTCTATCCTGCCCGAGACAATATGCAAGGGGGAGGTCGGCATCCTGGCCCAAAGCCTGCTCCAAAAACAGGAAGGAGCGCTTGGCATTGGAGGGAGCGGATATTTGCGAGGGGGTGGGACTCTGCTCGGGCCCTGCCCCCACCGCACCCAAGGTCAATGCCATTTGGGGGGGGGGCAAATGCAGCAGATGTCCCCCTCCCCCTGCAGCTCCTTGACCTACAAAGTGGGCCAAGTCTCCACGAAATGGGAACAATATCCTTTTCTTGGGATAAGAAGAGCTAATTTTGCCGTAAAATCTTTTGCATCATGTTTGAAAAGCACTTGGTAGAGTCACAGATATAAGATGATGCCACTTTTGTACATTGGCAAGGCCAATTTTTAGTTCCAGATGAAACGAGTTGCTTGCATCGGTATCATTTAGAACACCTAGTGTGTTAGTGTTCAGGGATGTTTTGAGACATGGCGAATCGGCATGAAATTTCCACCATAAAACTAGACATTAAGCATGTGTCATCTTTTCTGGGTAACAATTGACCCTCCTTCCTTCCTTCCTTCCTCCCTCCCTCCCTCCCTCCCTCCCTCCCTCCCTCTCTCCCTTCTTCCTTCCTTCCTTCCTTCCTTCCTTCCTCCCTTCTTCTTCCCTCCCTCCCTCCCTCCTTCCTTTCCCTATTCCTTCCGTCTTCCCTTCCTTTCCCCCTTCCTTCTTTCCTTCCTTCCTTCTCTCCCTCCTTCCCTCCCTTCTTTCCTTCCCTCTTCCTTTCTTCCTTTTTTCTTTTTTCTCCTTCCTTCCTTCCTTCCTTCCTTCCTTCCTTCCTTCCTTACTTACTTACTTACTTACTTACTTACTTCTTTCCTTTTTGCAGCAAGAATTTATTTGATCCACCTGTTCCGGATCAGATTTTGTTGCAGATTTTTAAGTTTGGAATGAAAAATAAGATGAAAGATTTAAAATGGATTAGCAATTGTGGTGAACAGACATAGAGGGTTTTTTTTTCCCCCTCTGGGCATATGCAGCACATGCATTTCTAATCAGTTCCTTGTTCCACAGAGATTGAGAACCAAAAATAAATATCATGGAAATGAAGGAACAATAAAGACAACCGCGGTTTATTTCATGGATGTACCCATGTAGCATTTTCGATTGGCCACTGCCGTTGTTTCGTTTTGGCTGGTTTTCTTCTTTCCGACCTTAACAACATCACAGAGATTTCCTTTAGTTTGCTGTTTCCCATTTAACAAAATTTCAACTGATTTATAATTTTTAAAAAAATCAGCCCGGGTTGAGCAGGTACTGTTAGTCATCTGGGTAAAAATTAAAAGCTTCACAAGGACGAGTTGGAAGGTGCATTTGGGGTGTTTTTTTTTGTTTTGGGTTTGTGCAGAAACCACATTAGCAGATGTAAGTAAAGGTCGACAACCGAGGGGACAGCTTTCCCCCTACTCCTTCCTCATCCTTGGCCCCAAATGTTGCCTATTTCTTTTCTTCGATGAAGCTTCTCAGTTCAACAAGGGGGACCCAGAATTGTGTGAAAATCCATCACACAGAGCATGAGATTAACAGAGTGGGAAGGAAGGGACCTTAGAGCAGGGGTCCCCAATCTTGGCAACTTTAAGAGGACTTCTGGGAGTTGAAGTCCACAGGTCTTTAAAGTTGCCAAGGATGGGGACCCCTGCCTTAGAGGTCTTCTGGTCCAGCCCCCTGCTCAAACAGGAGACCTCACACAATTCCAGACAAATGGTTGTCCAGTCTCTTCCTGGAAACCTCCAGTGACGGAGCACCCACAGCTTCTGGAGCGAAGCCGTTCCACTAACGTAATTCTTCAGCACCCACAAAACTAATTTCAATGGGAGATGGTCAGATCCAAACAGTCTCCTTTGAAGGGGCCGGGACTCTGCTCCATCCTAAGTCAGTCAACACAGCCCTTTGGCCAAACTGGCTCCAATTTGATCCGGGCTGAGCAGTGAACCTTTTAGCGAAAATCCAGAGATCAAAATTTGGAGGCCTTGAACTTTCCGCCAGTACTGAGCGGGGACCGAGAGAGGCAAATAATACGTGATTCTTCCTGGTCTCTGACAAAGTTTGCCCATCAATAGGTAGCCGGTTAATCATACCCCGAGCCCCCTCTCTGCTGGGGTCCCTGCTTTTTAAGGGCTGGAGGGGGGAGAAAGTTGGGAGACTCTTTCTGGAATGTGCTGCAGACAGCCAGTATTTTTTGCAGAGTCAAGAGTTAATTATTAGGTGCTGGGCCAACTCTCGGCCCCGCCTGCCTTTGGCGAAAGGCTGGCTGCTTACAGAGGAATGTGGACTGTTGATCCAGCGCAATGAAACTCCTGAGTGCAATTTGTCCGGCTCCAAAGCCATTAAAATATCAAATGATCCTTGTGATTGTTCATCCTTCCCAGGAGGAAGAAAACATTAATTTAACATCATTGCTTTTAGCTTATTTGGCAAGACGAGGCAGAACATAATTTATTGAAAAGAGTTCCGTCTCTCGTTCTCTCTCTTCTCTCGTTCTCTCGCTCTCACCCTCCTCCTTTTTCTCTCTCCCTCTCTCTCTCTCTCTCTCTCACGCACACATCTATGTATGTATGTGTGTATTTATTGAATTTATTTACCGCCCATCTCATATGGAAACGACTCTGGGTATGTTGAGATATTCCCAGCTAACTCCCTAGACCTGGGCACCCATCAGATTCCTGTCCCGCTTTTACCACAATTTTTTATAAAAAAAATAAATAACAGATAAGATTCTGGCAACCTGATAGGCAGTTTCTTCTTCTGAGTGCTTCTGTTGGAAGTGTGACAGTTGCAGGAATTGGGTATGTCTAGTGCAGGGGTCTTCAAACTTGGCCCTTTTATGGCTTGTGGACTTCAACTCCCAGAATTCTTCAGCCCAGCATTCCTGCCTGAAGAATTCTGGGAGTTGAAGTCCACAAGTCATAAAAGGGCCAAGTTTGAAGACCCCTGGTCTAGTGTAACGAAAAGAAGGACTAGCTGTGACGTGATGGCAGTCTTCCAATATTTGAGGGGCTCCTACAAAGATGAGGGAGGGGTCAACCAAAAGAGAAACAATGGTTGGAACTAACCAAGGAGAGAAGCAACCTAAAACTAAGGATAAAATTTCCTAACCAATGGAACAAGTTCAGAAGTTGTGTGTGCTCCATCACTGGAGGCTTTCAAAAAGAGGCTGGACAGCCAGTCTCAAATGGTATAAGGTCTCTGGCTTGAGCAGGGGGTTGGACTAGAAGACCTCCAAGGTCCCTTCCAACTCTGTTATTCTCTTCTGAAGGAGAGAAGCTGCCCACTGGAGAATAGAATAGAATAGAATAGAATGGAATGGAATGGAATGGAATGGAATGGAATGGAATGGAATGGAATGGAATGGAATGGAATGGAATGGAGCTGGAAGGGACCTTGGAGGTCTTCTCCCCTTCAAGAATGTCTGAGCAGTAGCTCTCCTACACGTCTTGGTGGCCAGCAGGTGCCCACAGCAAATTGGCCTTGTGTGAGCCTGGATGCTAAGCAGGGTTTGGCCTGGTTCATATTTTGATGGGAGACTACCATGACGTCTGAGGTTTGCCAGCTAGACAGGGAAGCTAGGGTGGGGGGAAACTTCAGAAGATAACAGCAAGCCATCTGTTGTCCTGCTATTTTGAAAAAGACCCCAAAGTGTTCCTGAATTCACCTGAATTCACCAAGAGGCTTCAGGAATTGGTACTTCTGAACTGCAGAGCAAGATGGACCCACCTTTAAGGTCCCTTCTGCCCCTTGGCTTTGGGTTCTTCTAGGTCGCACTGCGCCCTGCTCCCTGGTTATTTTTTATCTATTTTTCATAATTCTGCACTGCCCAGTGTTATTCTTGAACTGTGCAGCCTTGCAAACCCAATAAATAAATAAACAAGTGCGTGCCGAGAAGTTAGGCAAGAGGGCTTGTTTTCCAGCTTAGCCTTAGTGGATGACGGCGCTGACCTACTTTTCTTGGCTCATTATAAGAACTCGAACAAGGTAGGATTGTCTTCGATTTTTGGAAGCCCTCAGAAACCAGAAAAAGGGCCAAGCAGAAGGTGGTGAGCTCAAGACAGCCCACAGAGAACTGAGCATTATGCGCGGTTTCATTTACAGTATGTCCCATATTCACTCTGGTTTTGAACCCCGCATGATTAGACCCAGATAGGGCAAATGGGGGCGGGGGAAAAAAAGAGATAATAGAATAACAGGCTTGGAAGGGACCTTGGAGGTCTTCTAGTCCAACCCTCTGCTCAAGCAGGACTCCCTACTATATCATTCCAGACAAGTGGCTGGCCAGTCTTGTCTTACAAACCTCCAGTGATGGAACACCCACAATATCTGGAGGCAAGCCGTTCCACTGGCTAATTGTCCTCACTGTTAGGAAGTTTCTCCTTAGTTCTAGGTTGCTTCTCTCCTTGATCTGTTTTCATCCGTTGCTTCTTGTCCTGCCTTCAGGTGCTTTTGAGAATAGGTTGACCCCTCCCCCTCTTCTTTGTGGCAGCCCCTCAAATATTGGAAGACTGCTATCACATCTCCCCTAGTCCTTCTTTTCATTCAACTAGATCTGTCCAATTCCAGCAACCGTTCTTGATATGTTTTATCTCCAGTCCCCTGATCATCTTCGTGGCTCTTCTCTACAGATTTCCTGCAGCCTCTTCTCTATTTCTCATTCCCTTTGCTGAAAAAGGTTTTAATGTAGAAATTCTGTCCAAAGAGAAGGGAACTTTAGAGAAACACTCTTAGAGAGGCCATGTGCTTTCTGATAAGATGGCCAACAGCCTTGTGGGAATGTCAGGATTTCCATTATCCTATCCTCTGTCCAGGAGTCCGCAGTTATCCTGGCTTCTCGCTCAGTCGCAAGGAAAGGGAATGTTGGTCCTTGGAGGCTGTCCGAAAGTTGTGCTCCGGTGGGGTCCTTGGTGCTCTCTGAGCTTGGCTGTTTTCTTGCAGGCATCTCATTACCCAACTAGGTAACATCATCAGTGCTAGAAGGGAATAGGGTCTGTGGACAGGAGGAGGAGGACGACGACGAGGACTGTGGGGTCCTTGGTGCTCTCTGAGCTTGGCTGTTTTATTGCAGGCATCTCATTACCCAACTAGGTAACATCATCACTGCTAGTAAGGAATGGGCTTTGCTCTCTGTTGGAATACAAGCGGCTTGCCCTGCCTGCATTGATTGGAGGGTTCTTGGCCCTGATTAGGCTGTTGCTTACTTAGCATGTTTATTCTTCAGGCAACACTGAAAGGGCAAACCACTAGTATCTAAACAGAGAGCAAACCCCACGCTCAGGTGAGCACTGAGGATCATGTGACCCCCCCGCCCAGGATGCTGCAACCATACATGCCTGCTGCCAAACATCCAAGCTTTGATCCCATGACCATGGGGATGCTATAATGGTCGTAAGTGACCTTACAAACTTACCTTTGTGACCTTCATAGCCAGCTTCCGACAGGCAATGTCAGCGGGGGAAGCCGGATTCATTTAATGACTGCCCGATTCACTTAACAATGGCAGCGATTCACTTAACAACTGTGGCAGAAAAGCTTGTAACGTGGGGCATGACTCACTTGCTTAGCCATGGAAATTCTGATCCGACAGTCGTCGTAAGTCAAGGACTACCTGTGTTGTGTTTCTGATCACGCCTGTGGGAACATATGTAAGACCTAGATATAAGCTTGGGGTTTGGGAAAGTACGGGCAGTCCTCGACATACGACCACAACTGAGCCCAAAATTCCTGTTGCTAAGCGAGACATTTGTTCAGTGAGCTTTGCCCCATTTTACGACCTTTCTTGCCACAGTTGTTAAGTGAATCCGGCTTCCCCATTGACTTTGTTTGTCAAAAGGTCACAAAAGGGGGTCACATGACCCCAGGATACATTAACCATCATAGATATGAGCCAGTTGTCAAGCACAATCATGTGACCACGGGGATGTTGCAACGGTCGTAAGTGTGAAGAACAATCACAAGTCTCTTTTTTCAGTGCCTTGTCACTTCAAACAGTCATTAAATGAACTGTTGTAATTCGAGGACTACCTGTATTCATTCCTCCTGCATTTGCAATGTATTTTGACGTTCATGGCTGAAAAAACCCAGCACAGAGTAAGCAAAAGTCAAAAATAATGCATCGTCTTTGTCCAACTGCGTTTTTATTTTTATTGGCTGGGTCTGTTCGGAGTCATCCAGGCAGCCAATTCCACCAAGGTTGCAGCGGGCTGCTAATGCTTTGTTCCATGATTTCCTTGTTGTTGCCTGCAGATGATAAAAGTGGTTCACGTTATGCGAAGAAGTGTTTAATATCATGCCAAGAAAAATAATTCCCTCCCATGTTCTGTTCCCTATTTCTTCCCTTGTGGTGGTATTTCTTCACTGATCGGTACCTTCTGAGAGCATTAGAGAGCAATTACAATTAAGAGGGAGCAAGACGATTTATGGCAGCCTTTGCTAGCCAGAAGTTATGTAACAAGCCCGCTGTGAAAATCCATTTGCTGGGTTCAATATTTAAATATTCCCCAGCCTGGGGCCATCCAGAAGTGGGAAGATCCCAGCTCCCAAAGTCAATCAGAAAAGAGCTGCAAGGGACCTTGGAGGTCTTCTAGTCCAACCCCCTGCTCAAGCAGGAGACCCTATACCATTTCAGACAGGTGGCTGTCCAATCTTTCCTTAAAAACCTCCTGTGTTGGAGCTCCCACAACCTCTGAAGGCAAGCCGCTCCACTGTTAATTGTTCTCACCGTCAGGAAATTTCCCCTTAGTTCCAGCTTGCCTCTCTCCTTGATTGGTTCCCATCCGTTGCTTCTTGTCTTGCCTGCGGGTGCTTTGGAAAAATAGGTTGACCCCCTCCTCTTTGTGGCAGCCCCTCAAATACTGGAATCCTGCTATCATGTCACCCCTAGTCCTTTTTTTTCCAGATTAGCCATACCCAGTTCCTGTAACCGTTCTTCACGTTTTAGGCCTTTAACTGTCTTAGTTGTTCTTCTCTACACTTTATCCAAAGTCTCAACCTCTTTTTTGTAAGGTGGTGACCAAAACTGGATGCAGTATTCCAGCTGTGGTCTTACCCATTGGCCAGCCACTGGGTTGAAGGGTTGCATGGAGAGGAGAAGGGGTTCCAAACAGCTGGAAAGCGAAAGGTGCACAATGGCTTTGCGATTAAAGACGCTGAGCCTATCGTCTGGAAAGCTGACAGCCGGGGCTCAAGACCCAAGTGCCATGTGAGCTCCTGTTACTTGTCTCAGCTCCTGCCCACCTGATGATTCGAAAGCGTGCAAGTGCGAGTAGATAAATAGGTACCACTTCAGTGGGATAAAGGACGCGGTGGATCAGTGGGTTAGGACGCTGAGCTTGTTGATCAGAAGGTCGGCAGTTTGGCAGGTCGAATCCCAAGTGCCGAATAGCAGAGTGAGCGCCTGTTACTCGTCCCAGCTTCTGCCAACCTAGCAGTTCTAAAGCACATAAAAATGCAAGTAGAAAAATAGGGACCACTCCAGTGGGAAGGTAACAGCGTTCCGTGCGCCTTTGGCGTCTAGTCATGCCGGCCACATGACCACGGAGACGTCCTCGGACAAGCGCTGGCTCTTCGGCTTTGAAACGGAGATGAGCACCGGCCCCTAGAGTCAGAAACGACTACCACGCGTGTGCGGGGGAACCTTTACCTTTACCTTTACCTTCAGTGGGATAGTAACAGAATTCCGTGTGCCTCAGCAGGTAGTCATGCTGGCCATATTACCACGGAATTCTTTTTGAACATTTTTTTCAAATTGTTTTCAAATTGTTTTTGAAACGGAGATGAGCATTGGTTACCTTTAGCTAGAAAGCAGGATTGGAGAAGGCTGAACCTCAGTTGAAGGCAGGGGTTCCCAACCAGGGGTGTGAGATTGATATTCCCAGGGGGTGTGAAAACTTGGCTTTTCAAAATTATAGTTTATATGCATAATACACCATTATTTCAAACTTTTGTAAGGGGTGTGAGAATATATCAGAAGCGTACTAGGGGGTTAGGGATATAGAAAAGGTTGGGAATGTCTAAGGTGTGGGCCACCAAGTCGTGGTGGAACAATCCAAGTTCTGTGCTGCCCGTAAAAACAAATGCAGCTTCAGTGACACCTTTTGACTTTTCCAGCCGCTCTGATGACTCTGATGACATTCCTGTTGAGCTTCTTCTCTTGGTTGATGGGGGAGTGGGAAGTGTGTGTGTGTGTGTGTGTGTGTGTGTGTGATGGGAAATAGCTGTGGATAGCATAAATTGGCCATAATCCTTGATCTCACTTAAGGACTTCTCTTCCTAAACCAGCAGCTGAACACTCTGAAAATTGATTTGTGTGTGTGTGTGTGTGTGTGTGTGTGTGTGTGAAGATCTGTTAAAAGAAAAGGCTTATGGGTTTAACAAAATCAATATAGATTCATGGCTTTAGGTGGTCAAGGAAAAGAGTCTCTCCTTTGCTCGAAACGCAGGACGACAATCGAACCAGATGATCAAATCACCCAAGAGGTCTGATTGAATTGTTCGAGGAGGTCCTGGTCCCTCATGTGCCTGGAAATTCACATGTGTGCCTAGAGGAAAACAAAAATCTTACTTCAGATCGGGATGCGCAAATGGAATCTTCTCCATCCTGTTGGTTTGGTTCTTTGGCAGAGCTGCTTGCTGCTTTTGATTCACTAACCTGGTGAGAAATGAGCAGAAATGAGCACATTGTATGAACAAAAGCACCACAATTAGTCTGGGCATGTTTGAATATTCAAGCAGATTTGCAAGACTATTTTACATAGAGATTTAGGACCATACAAAGATAACATTCAATCATATAATTGAAACATTGTAATGTATTGCCCGTCGGACTTAACCACCAAGGCACTTGCAGGGACATTGGCAAGTGGTTGTCAAATCACCACAATCACAAAGGGTTCCACAAAGGGTGAGCTTCAGTCCCACAGATGCAGCCACTATTTTAACTTTTCTGGCCCTCCTGCAGACACAGCTGGGAACAAGCCAGCATCCATCTGATCACGGGGAGAGAGAAAGAGAGAGAGAGAGAGAAATCACTGGAAATGTCAACACCATAACGGCTGTGAACATTCATCTGTCAAGAAGATACCAGGGCTGTAGTGTTGACATTTCCAGGATTTGACATTTCCAGGATTTGGGACTTCAGCCATGTTGGTCTCCACCTGGTCCAGAAAGCTTCAGCCACAGGAGAGTGATGTCAGTGGACAAGCAACTCTCCCACACTTCCCTGTGGGAGAAAGACAGCATCCTTTTCCGTGGGGGAAGGATATCACAACAGGACAACCACCAGGTTTGAAGTTTTCTAAGCCAGCAACAGGATAGGGATGATTTCTTCCAATCCTGCTTGCACAATACTTGTGTGTCCAGGGAAAACCACGCCACGGTCTGCCAAGGAAATCGTGTTCTTTCCCTTTGGTGTTTATTTTAGGTCTGCAGCTTCCATTTTATTTCTTTGCTGCCTCAAAATGGTGACCATCCACGCAACTGGAGCCTTGGCCCCCGTTGATGGACACCAAGCATGGCAAGGGGGCAAGGCTTAGATGGGTCAGATGGGACTGCCATCTCAACTTTTTTGACAACCATCTCCTTGACGATGCCTCTGGATTGTGCACCATTTCCCACCATTTAACAGAATAGCATAGTTGGAAGGAACCTTGGAGGTCTTCTAGTCCAGGAGAGTCTATACCATTTCAGACAAATGGCTGAACAGTCTCTTCCTAAAAGCCTCCGACGATGGGGCACCCACAACTTCTGAAGGGAAGGCATTCCACCGGTTAATTGTTCTCACCGTTAGGAAATTTCTCCTTAGTTCTAGGTTGCTTCTCTCCTTGGTTAGTTTCCAGCCATTGTTTCTTGTCTTGCTTTCTGGTGCTGTGGAAAATAGGGTGACCTCCTCTTCTTTGTGGCAGCCCCTCTAATATTGGAATATTGCTATCCTGTCTCCCCTGGTCCTTCACTAGACTAGCCATGCCCAGTTCCTCTAGCTGTTCTTCATATGTTTTAACCTCCGGCCCTCTAATCATTCTTGTCACTCTTCTCTGCGCTCTTTCCAGAGTCTCAACATCTTTTTTATTTGACAGTGTCTGTTTTCGAATAGTGGAAGGAAAATGCCACTGGTCTGTACAACACAATATGTGATTGATCTGGGTATATATGCTCAAGGGAACTGCTCAGCTGATGTCCAGGAAACCATGTTAATCCATCGCAACCTAAGCCAGAAATACTTTGTTAGTCTCTTGCAGCAAAAGCAACAGAAACCATTTTAGTCTGTTGCAAAAAAACTATGATAGTCATTTACAAGCCAACCAAGAGAAGTCATGTTAGTAGGTTGCAACCAAAGCAAAAGAAACCATGTTAGGCTGTGGCAGCCAACACAAAGAAAACCATGTTAGTTTGTAGCAACTGAAGCAAGAAAATACCTATTAAGTCTGTTGCAAGCAAGTAACGCACCTCCATGATTAATAAGTTCAGTTGGGGCATCACGAGCTTTTATAGACTGGTCCAGACTGAGGCCTGGAAATTTACACAAAACTTGTGAGTGTGTGTGGTGCAGAGGAATCGTGGCTGTTTGGCTGCCCCAGTAATATATGGAAAAGCAAAAGCAAAGAGTGCCTGGGACAGAACAATCTGACTCTGAAATTTACTACAAACATTGAGTTGATAGGATTTCGTAAAACTGTAAAAAAAACAAAACACTGCCATTTAACTGCAGCCCGGTGGGGGTTTGGCAATTTTGTTCAGTTGCACGTGGCAATTCCAACAGCCAATTTTTAAATAACAAAACCAGAAACTGCAATCCAAGTCAGCTTCATTCTTAGTTTGGCTTTCTAGGGAAAGTTAGATTTCCTCGTATTTGTCTTTTAGAGATGTGGGAAATGAAACCCAGAAAATGTTGACTTTGCCAGGCCAAACACAGTACCTGGCTTATTTGGAGCAGAGAAGCGAGGGGCATTATTTCCCTTCCAGAGAGATGAAAAAGAGGTTCCTGTAACTTAAATTCCACCAGCCTGCTGCGGCTTCAAAATGGTTCTTGGACAGGAGGCCTCCCAAGTCGATGTTTGCTCAAAAGGCCTCTTCTCCAAACTTCTGCCCTGCAAAGAAGTTCGGCTGCAAGTGCCGGCCCTCTCAGCTACAAGCGTAATGGTGCGTCTAATGATGTGAGTTGGAGGAAGCTGACTCATTTTCAACTTTTAGCACGCTGTTTTTCCTTTGCTCGGACTCTAAGCTTATCCAAGTATTTCTTGCTAGTCTTCCAAAGAAGAGGGCTGTAGATGGACACAGCACATCTGGAAGAGTGTCTTCATTTCCCATTTGAACGATGCTCTCCCCATTTTTGAAAAGAGGACTTTGGGGCAGATGCTGCTTTGACTGGACATCTGAACTCACTGGCCAACTCATTTGAGGCGCAAGAAGTTGGGACATTGGTACAGTTTGGAAGCATTCTTGCTGATTTCAGCCCTGGTTTTCGACTCTCGGAATTCCCCAGCCAGAGTTGAACTTCACGTGTCTAAAAGTTGGGAAATCCTGCAATAGTCTTTCATACCCTTCACATTAATCCTTCATGTTCATCTGTTACAACACCCTCAAGAATGAGATGTGGGGTGTAATTCTGCAAGATCTTCTTTGGACTCAAGCCGACTCGTCGCAGAGCAAGAATTTTAAAGTCATAATTCTAAAGAATAATCAAGTTTCCAGTTCATATGTTAAGAGATGAGCTGTGTTACAATTGTGGCAACGAATTGCTGGCCTCTGAAACTAGAAATCTTCTTTTAGTGTATAGCAAGTCAACCTGCAATGAGACACAGCAGAATGTAGGGTGTGGTCGACACCCACAAAAGTGTCATTGAAGCTCTGTCCTTCTTTATGTGTATTGTATTGCTTTGATCTCACCATTGTGTCCATCCTCTTGATTTCCACCCACCCCATCTTCTGCAGACATCCCAGGTGGACAATTGGTATGTCCCTTTTCTGCAAGCCCATAATGACATTGCCATAAAGTAAGCAGGGTGATACCACATGCAGGGGTGTCCATGGAGGGGATAAAAAAAAAACTAAGATGGCTATAACTGTACAATCAGATTTCTCTTCCTAATTATATGCTTCAGCAGAAGCAGGTTATTACTGCTGTTGTTTTTCCTTCTGGCTGGATGGCAATTCATTTCTCCAAATCCCTCCTAAGGTCAGGACCATTTCAGAAGGCACCCCATAATAACTTTCCTAGATAGGTAGCTCAGTGTTTGCTCTTTCCAGTCGAGGTGTCTTAGTCCACCAGAGGAAGATGGTTTGATTCCAGGCAGTCCTCGACTTACAACAGTTCATTTACTGACCGTTTGAAGTTGCAACGGCGCTGAAAAAAGTGACATCAACGTTTTTCACGCTTACGACCGCTGCCGCAT
This sequence comes from Vipera ursinii, assembly GCF_947247035.1. Lineage (NCBI taxonomy): Eukaryota > Metazoa > Chordata > Lepidosauria > Squamata > Viperidae > Vipera > Vipera ursinii. Next base: position 16,428,211 of record NC_139525.1, read on the forward strand.
CCCCGTGGTCACGTGATCAAAATTTAAACGCTTGGCAACTGGCATGTACTTATGACGGCTGCAGCGTCCCGGGGTCACGTGATCCCCTTTTGCGATCTTCCGACAAGCAAAGCCCATGGGGAAGCCAGGATTCGCTTAACAACCGTCTCACTAACTTATCCAGCGCAGCGACTCACTTAACAACTCCGGCAAGAAAGGTTATTAAAAGGGGGCAAAATTCACTTAACGACTGTCTCACTTAACAACAGGAACATTGGGCTCAATTGTGGTTGTACAACAGCTCAATTAGGGCAGCGTTTCCCAACCTTAGGAACTTGAAGATGCGTGGACTTCAACTCCCAGAATTCCCCAGCCAGCTATGCTGGCTGGGGAATTCTGGGAGTTGAAGTCCACGCATCTTCAAGTTCCTAAGGTTGGGAAACGCTGAATTAGGGATCATTTTGCAGCCATAAGTCGAGGAACATTTCAAAGCCCCTCTTCGGACAAGCGAGCGACAAAGGTGTGCCTTCCTATGTTGGTGTGTTGCTTTGTCTAGCTGAAGCCCCCCAAGGGAACGGCTGATGCCGTTTCCAGCCAGGGCTGAGGATGTGTGGGCCGTTGAGCCATTGTGCCCCCTTCCTGTACTGGGGTGGGGAAGTGCTAAATCCCTGGGGCAGGCACTTTGTCACGATCACACTTGAAGTGCCCTCGCAGTCCTGTCACGAGTGGTTATTTCAAGGGGATATTTTTGTCGAGACTTCAGGAGTGGTAAGCCAAAGGCCCCAGTGGATTGAGGGGGGCAGTGGGGAAGGATAAGCACAGAACTTCCTTTTCCCTTTTCTCTTTCAGGAAAAACAAACCAATAAAGTTTTTTTTAAAAAAAATCAGAAGTTTGGTTGTCTTGTTCAGTGGAAGCATTGCTGGCAAAAGGGTTGGTTCTTCCTAGGTTGGTGTTTGCATGAACCAGGGGTCTTCAAACTTGTCCCTTTTATGACTGGTGGACTTCAACTCCCAGAATTCCTCAGCCAGGATGCTTTAAGACAGGGGTCTTCAAACTTGTCCCTTTTATGACTGGTGGACTTCAACTCCCAGAATTCCTCAGCCAGGATGCTTTAAGACAGGGGTCTTCAAACTTGTCCCTTTTATGACTGGTGGACTTCAACTCCCAGAATTCCTCAGCCAAGATGCTTTAAGACAGGGGTCTTCAAACTTGTCCCTTTTATGACTGGTGGACTTCAACTCCCAGAATTCCTCAGCTAGGCACACATGCCTGGCTGAGGAATTCTGGGAGTTGAAATCCACCAGTCATAAAAGGGACAAGTTTGAAGATCCTTGGCATAAACCTTTGAGTTTGTCCATTTTGGGGAATCTGCATAATCTCCTGAGTCATAAACTATCCGAAAGTGGATCTAGCAGGTTCACATAATCCATTCAAGTACAAACCTTTTAACTCAGATTAACACTTACCTGACTTAGTGTGTTGTGTGAATATCTCTCACAGGCCTTTAACTAACCATTTGTGCACGAGACTTGGGGATGCATTGATGGCTGGACCCATACAGGTTGTCCCGGACCCATAGAACCACAATTAAGACCACATTTTCTGATGCTAGGTAAGGCAAGTTATTAAGTGAGTGGCACCCGGTTTTACGACCTTCGTTGCTAAGGGAATCGCTGCAGCTGTTAAGTGAATCGCACCATTGTTAAGGAATCTGGCTGAGGGGTACCTGTACTTTTTTCTTTTTCTTTTTCACAACTAAGCTGGTTTACTCAAAGCTAGATCAGTTTGCAGCTGGTCAGGACCTGAATGAACACACAAACACCCCCCCCCCCGAAAAGTGTTTAATTCTGGAAGAAAATGTATTTTTTTCGAAGAATAACATCCTCCCTACCCATCCATAAGGTTACAGTGAAAAATCAGTAAACCCAACACTTAATTGGGAGCCCATCCAAAAGGGAAAACATGAAATCAATACATGAAGGGGAGGGAGGGAGGGAGGGAGGGAGGGAGGGAGGGAGGGAAGGAAGGAAGGAAGGAAGGAAGGAAGGAAGGAAGGAAGGAAGGAAGGAAGGAAGGAAGGAAGGAAGGAAGGATAGAGAGCAAAGCAAGACAGAAAGGAAAAGAAAGAAAGAAAGAAAGAAAGAAAGAAAGAAAGAAAGAAAGAAAGAAAGAAAGAAAGAAAGAAAAGAAAAACAGGGCATATATTCATAGATATGCTTGTGTACATAAACGTGCAATGAAAATTTTAGCAAATCTGAGCGTCAAGGGCACTGGGAGTGAGATTCCCTTCCCCAGCCAGTTGAGGAAGGGGCTGCAAATAAATTTTAAGCGCTTTGGCTGTCCACCCAGAGAAATGGAGGGTTTTTCAGGGTTCCTCATGAATATGGAAAGAAAGGGGAAAGCACAGCATCAGGCAAGCCTTGTCTCTTTTGATCCAATACTGCGTGGGTGTGAACTGAAGATCTGTGGAGTTCTGGGCCAAGTTGGCTCTACCAAGAAGGGAATTCACCTTGCAGTGAGGAAATCCCGGAATTGCAATAAAGCAATCCACATTTACAACCAGTGGCTGCTTCTTTTAAAGCCAAAGCTGAGAAGCTTTTTTCACGAGCAAATTAGGGTTCAAATAAATAAGTGAATAAAAAAGACTTGGGACTCTTGAAGTGGCATAGCAGTGCAGGTGTTCGACTGGCAAGCAGGACTCAGGATTGAGTCCACTCCCAGCCACGGAAAAGGCCTAGGAGAGCCTGGGGGCCACTTTCTCCATCTAGACTACCTCACAGGTCCAGCTTTCAAGGAGGGGACCCTAACAGACACCGTTTCCTTCTGCTCCCAAGTCCCAGATCCGATGTGCTTTTCTTCTCCAAGCCACCAGCCATCCTGGGATTCTCCCTCACTTCCTGACCCTTGACAGAAGCTGACCCACGTTGATGACACCCCTTTCCTTTCTTTTCTCCTCCTGCAGCCTTGGTTGGATCCATCGGCATGGGGATGGTTTTCTTTTGCTCTCCCATCGTCAGCATCTTCACCGACCGGATCGGATGCCGGACCACCGCTGCCTCAGGAGCTGCCATAGCTTTCATTGGCCTCCTCTCCAGTTCCTTCACCAAGTAAGGTTCTGAGAGGGCGGGTGGAAGGGCCCAAAGGCTCACCAGCAAAGATCTGGCCTGAAGGACTCTTCCAGTCTCTGAGCCCTTTGCCCTCCAACCAAAGCAAGCCCCATTCCCCCCCCCATCAAGGGTCCTTCAGGCAGAGGCCCACAAACTGTAGACATCTTCCAGGCTTGGTGCTCGTGATGGACATCACTGCAGATGAGCAGATGAGCTCTACAAAATGTCAGTGCAATGTCCTGACTCAACAACAACACCTGGAATTTCTGGAAGGGAACATTCTTTGCACCAGAAGCACTCAGCTTCAAAACTATGGCTCCCTGTCTTCCCTCCTTCCCATGTTTTTACCCTTCCTTCCTTCCTTCCTTCCTTCCTTCCTTCCTTCCTTCCTTCCTTCCTTCCCTGCACTTCCCATCTCCCTCCTTCCTTCCTTCCTTCCTTCCTTCTTTCCTTGCTCTTCCCATTTCCTTCCTTCCTTCCTTCTTACCTTCCCTGCACTTCCCATCTCCCTCCCTCCCTCCCTCCCTCCTTCCTTCCTTCCTTCCTTCCTTCCTTCCTTCCTTCCTTCCTTCCTTCCTTCCTTCCTTCCCTGCACTTCCCATCTCCCTCCCTCCCTCCTTCCTTCCTTCCTTCTTTCCTTGCTCTTCCCATTTCCTTCCTTCCTTCCTTCTTACCTTCCCTGCACTTCCCATCTCCCTCCCTCCTTCCTTCCTTCCTTCCTTCTTTCCTTGCTCTTCCCATTTCCTTCCTTCCTTACCTTCCGTGCACTTCCCATTTCCCATATCAATTCTTCCTTCCTACCTTCCTTCCTACCTTCCCTCCTACCTTCCCTTGCTCTTCCCATTTCCTCCCTCCCTCCCTCCCTCCCTTTATTTCTTTATTTATTTATTTCTCAGTGGCCCTGCCCTGACATTCAAGCTGCATCCTCCTCCCTCCTCCCAATCTTCCTTCCTGGGGCCTGCCCTACCACTAAGAGGCCAGGTGGCCCCTCTGGCCTCCGGTGGGCCTGCTCTGGCTGGGGCTGAGGATCAGGTGACCACGGCTGGTCTACAGAAATCCCCAGGAGCAACCCTTAGGCTGCCCTTTCCTGCTATCGGCCCTTTGAGGTCAGCCAGATCAAGAAAGAGGCAAGGGTTCCTGGAAGGCTGCTCTCTTTGCAGGGTAGAATAACAGAATCCTGCATAGTTTCTCTTTGCCCCATCTGAGTCCACCCCCACCACCACCACCCCCGCAGTCTCCTCGTGCCTTCTCCTTCCCACCACCAGGTCCACATTCTCTTACAAGCGGCCGTAGCCCAGCTCAGGCAGTCTTAGGTGACGGGAGCTCCAGACGGCTATCTATATCTGGCTTACACAGAAGGCACAGAAAGCTTTTTTAAAAAATGTCTGGCTAGAAATCTTTATCCCTTGCAAAGGACGTGTGGATTTGAAAACTGGGGAAATAATTGGACTACCGGCAGCAAGTTTGGCTCAAGCCAACTTATTCTCTTCTGAATTTCCCTGCTTGGCTCTCTCTGGCTCATTGCAGTCATTGGCCTGTCCAAAACATTTTCATCCATTTAAAATAAATGCTATTCCAAATTGACACCATTAATAAAAGGCTTTATTTCTGAAGAAACAATAGGAGATTCGTGTTTTCTTACAAGGTGGAATGAAGACAAATCATCTTTGCTGACTTGGTTTGGCTGTGTGCTCTAAATATCAGGATGTTAAGCAAGATTTTTTGGAGAAGAATACATTTATCTCACATTATTTTCTCCTTTGTAGTATATGCCTCTGGTCAAAACACTGGGTTCCTCTACTGTTCATTTTTATCCCTTTGAAATATCTCTCTTTTTGTCTTTGGCTGTTCTTTGAACTTTCCACAGCTTTCCTCAACCACAGTTAACACGATTCTGATTTAAATTATAGCTCAATTACTCAACTGAAGAATTTCCTGGAATAATATGAAAATAAATATTAATAATCTTGTGATTCTATTTTTAAAATCGTGCAATGTTTGTGCAATCCTCCATAATTGGGTTAATTTTTAGAGCCAACAACTCAGTTCAAATTGTTTGCAGTTGAGGGATTGTGTAAACATAGCAGTTGTTTGGTGTTAATTTCAGATTCTATTTAAATCCCATGCACCGCAGACTGTTCAGTGGTGCTAGATGTTGTCCCATCAAATTTGGTAAGATTTAAGAGTGCAGGCAGTTGGCATAAGAAAAGCAGAGACATTAGATTAGGCATTCCCAGTTCCTGCAACCCTTCTTTAGAACAGAATAGAGTAGAGTATACGAGTAAAGTAGAGTAGAGTAGAATAGAGTAGGATAGAATAGAATAGAATAGAATAGAATAGAATAGAATAGAATAGAATAGAATAGAATAGAATAGAATAGAATAGAATAGAATAGAATAGAATAGAGGTAGGGTAGGGTAGGGTAGGGTAGGGTAGGGTAGGGTAGGGTAGAATAGGGTAGAGTAGAATAGAATAGAGTAGAGTAGAGTAGAATAGGGTAGAATAGGGTAGAATAAGAGCCTTGGTGGCGCAGTGGGCTAATGCCTCCTTAAGTAACACCAGCTGCCTGCAATTAGTGCAGGTTCGCATCCCACCAGGCTCAAGGTTGACTCAGCCTTCCATCCTTCCCAGTTAGGTAAAATGAGGACCCAGATTGTTGGGGCAATTAAGCTGACTTTGTAATAATGCCGCTTGGGGTGTGTGTGTGAAAGCCCTAATAAGCAGGCATATACATAAAATGAAGGCTACTGCTAAGCTTGTAAGCCGCCCTGAGTCTTCGGAGAAGGGCAGGATATAAATGGAATTTAAAAAAAAAAGGGTTGGGTAGGATAGAATGGAATGGAATGGAATGGAATGGAATAGAGCTGGAAGGGACCTTGGAGGTCTTCTAGTCCAGCCCCCTGCTCAAGCAGGAGAACCTACGTCCAGTCCCTGAATCATTGTTGCACTCTTTCTAGAGTCTTCTGTTGCTCCAATTTTAACCTTCTAAAAGGTAAAGCACTAAAATTTCTCACCAAACCTTGCTGTGGTCCTCTCTTTTCCACAGGTCCCTGGAGGTCCGCTACTTCACCTACGGAATCCTCTTTGGTTGCGGCAGCTCCTTCGCCTTCCACCCCTCCCTGGTCATCCTGGGCCACTATTTCAAGCGACGACTCGGTTTGGCCAACGGACTGGTGACAACCGGCAGCTGCCTCTTCTCCGTGGGTCTCCCGTTCCTGCTGAAAATCGTGGGGACGGCCCTTGGCCTCGCTCGCACCTTCCAGATGCTGAGCGCCTTCATGCTGGTTCAGATCTTCTTGTCCCTGACCTTCCGCCCGATATTGCCCTGCGCCTCGAGTCCTCGAGAGAGGGAGGCCAAGCTAGACAGCCGGAGCTGGATGCAGCAGTGCATGTCACAGATGCGGAAGTATTTCAACTTGCGAGTCTTCAGAAGGAAGACGTACCGAGTGTGGGCCTTTGGAATAGCTACTGCCATCCTGGGATACTTTGTCCCTTACCTGCATCTGGTGAGATGGAGAAGGGGAAGGGAGGTGGGGCTTGTTCCTCCTCAAATGGGGGAGGGGGGAGGAGACCACATCAGACCTAAAAGGGAGAGCAGACTAAGAACCCAATTGTAAGGACCGGCCCTGGCTAGTCTCCTTAGGAAAGCACGACTCTTGACACCATGGGGTCAATCAAAAGAACTTTTACTGAGAGACAGTGGTGGCAGTAAGGTCAGGTGGCTCTAAGGGACTTGCGCAAAGCACCAAGCTATTCTTCCTATTTCGAAACCAAACACACACACACACACACACACACACACACACCATGACCAGTTCACCGGCAGCCCATGGTGTGCCCACAAGGGTGTTTTGAGAGTGCTGAGGTGCAGACCTGATAACGGGGTCATCCTCAGGGGCAGCGACTTTGGAACGGGAGGCGTCTGTCCCATCTCTGCAGATGATTCCCCCCTCCCGCGTTCCCAGTTACAGCAAAAGCAGAAGCGTGCAAAGAATGCTCCCCCTGGAGCCCCCTTCCCCTCCCCTCCAACAGAATGGCAGAGCATCTGAAAGAGGTGCCCCCTAGGTCAAAACTACAGATAGTCCTCGACTTACATCAGTTCGCTTAGTGACCATTTGAAGTTATAACAGCACAGAGAAAAAAATAACCTCTGACCATTTTTCACGCTTACGACCGTTGCAGCATCCCCAGGGTCACCTGGTCCACATTCAGATGCTTGGTGACTGACTCATATTTATGACGGTTGCGGTATCCTGGGGTCACGAGGTCCCCTTTGGCGACCTTGTAACAAATCAAATTAAAGGAGAAACCAGATTTACTTAGCACCTTTGTTACTAATTTAATAATTGCAGGGATTCACTTAATAAATGTGGCAAGAAAAGTCGTAAAATGGGGCAAAACTCACTTAACAAGTTTCTCATTAAGCAACATCAATTTTGGGCTAAATTGTGGTCATAAGTCAAGGACCCCCTGTACTTTTATTGTAAAGGTATAGTAACAGAGCCTTGCAAGTCTGAGGGTGCTTTCTCCCCCCCTTCCCCCCACTGCCATAGGAGATAACCAGGCTGAGCTGGAGGGAGGAGTGAAACACCTTATCAATCATGAGCCCCTTCACGCCCACAAGAATCCATCCCACCTTGCATGCCTTTCTTATCTCCTGCTCATTTCCCTTGACTGTTAGTTGGTCAGATTCTTGTAGAGAGCTAAACCTTGCTTTTGCACTCATTGGAACTGCCTGAATCTCCCGATTTCCCCAGCGCTTGACACCCTCCCTCGACTTACCACTACAATTTTGAGCAGAATTTCCATTGCTAAGCAAACTGTTGAGTTATGCCCGATTATACGAACTTTTTTTTAACAAGATTGTTGAGTGCATCACTGCAGATATTAAGTGAACCGTGTGGCTATTAAGTGAATCCGGCTTCCCCTTATGGGAAGCCAGTTGGGAAAGTCGCAAATGGAGATCTTGTGACCCTGGGACACTGCAACCTTGGTAAACAACGTGCCAGTTGCCGAGCACCTGAATTTTGATCATATGACCGTGAGGATGCTGTGATGGTCACAAATGCAAGGACCAGTCACAAATCTTTTTTTCAGTGCCATTGTAACTTTGAACGGTCCCTAAACAAATGGTTGTAAGTCATGACTGCTTGTATCATCAGATGAACTTGGAGTAGTTTCAGGTTAGCTTCTTGGCCTCTCTTATCTGACCCTTATCTTCTGAGCAGCTCTTCCTGTCCTTCAAGGCATTTCCTTCTCCAGAGGGAGGCTCCCGAAGTGATGGGGCTGGTCTTTAATACAGCAGCACCACAGGTGTGGTCTCGCTATGGGAGCAAGAGGTTCCTTCTGCTGAAACCAGGCCAATGGCTGATGACCTTCTGCTTCGGAAGTCCAAGGTGGTCATCCTGAAATGTCAGTTATGAAAGTGATCCTATAGCTCTCTCTGCCCTTACAGAATGATAGGCAGCCATTTCAAATCATCTAAGTCAGAGGTCCCCAACCTTGGCAACTTTAAGACTTGTGGACTTCAACTCCGAGAATTCTGAGAATTCTGGGAGTTGAAGTCCACATGTCTTAAAGTTGCTAAGGTTGAGAAACACTCTTAGACTTTCCAGAAGCAGAGACCACCCATTTTATCCATTACCTCCTCAACTACCCCCATAAAAAACTCAGCCAGCTTTGGAAGCCTTTAGGCCTAAAGCACAGGCCTAAAATTCCCACTCCTTACCCCTCCAAAATATACAAAGGGGAGACCCCAAATCATGGCTTATTTGGCATCCCCTTTTTATGCATTTCCTGCTTTTTGTGGGATGACCCCGAACCGGAGCAGTGTGCAGATGTCTCTTTTTACCAAGTCACACACTGGATCTCCCGATTTGGGATCAGCAGCCCTGAGGCCGGTTGGAACAAAGGCAAGGCCAATGCCTCTTTTCCGCTTTCCAGGTGAAGTTCGTAGAAGTGGAATTCCAAGAAAAGGAAAAATCCTGGATTGTGCTTGTTTGCATAGGAGCCATGTCGGGAGTTGGGCGCCTGGCCTCTGGGCCCATTGGTGATCTCATCCCCGGATTGAAGAAGATTTATTTGCAGGTAAGAGATGAGTGCTTATTTCATATTCACATTTATTGATTACTTTGCACTTCCTCCCGAGTGTTTTGTCTGTGTATGAGACATTCTCCACCACCCACATGTGTCCTTGGGGAAAATGACTTAAGCTGGGGGGAAAACCTGAAGAACGGTTGCAGAAATTAGGTATGCTCAGTCTAATGAAAACAAGCACTAGGGGTGACATGACAGTCTTCCAATATCTGAGGGGTTGCCACAAAAAAGAGAGGGTCAACCTATTCTCCAGAGCACCTGAAGGCAGAACAAGAAGCAATGGATGGAAAATGAACAAGGAGAGATCCCACCTAGAAATAAGGAGAATTTTCCTGCCAGTTAGAACAATTAACCAGTGGAACTCCTTGCCTCCAGAAGTTGTGAGTGCTCCATCACTGGAAGCTTTTAAGAAAAGATTGGTCAGCCATTTGTGGGAAATGGAATAAGATCTCTTGTTTGAGCAGGAAGTTGGACTACAAGACCTCCAAGATCCTTCCAAGTCTGTTATTCTGTTGAAGAAGATTCCATTTTTCATGGAGCAGAACTTTGCCCATGTGGCATTTTTTTAGGTTCTGCCTTTGGGTTGTGCCATCCTGGGCATTCCGTGCTCCAAAGATGCTTCGATGCCCAGAGGAACACAAATGGAGCATCTCTGCAAGACCTCAATCCAACCGCTTCATTGCAGTTGATCAAACAAAATCTGCAGGTGACACTGGCTGGGGAATTCTGGGAGCTGAAATGCAGATATCTTAAAAGTTGCCAAGTTTGAAAAACTCTGGTATAGAGTATTGCTTTCAGCAGCTGTAGTGATGCAATGGTGAGAATGCAGTATTTGCAGGCTAAGTCTGCCTACTGCCAGGAGTTCGATCCTGACCGGCTCAAGGTTCACTCAGCCTTCCATCTTTCTGAGGTGGGTAAAATGAAGACCCAGATTGTTGGGGGTAACATTTGTAAACCGTTCAGAGAGGTTTATAAAGCAGTATGAAGAGGTATATAAGACTAAGTGCTATTGCTATTGCTTTCTGCTGTATATTTTAGTCTTAACATCTGGAAATTGTGTAGCCAATGAGGTTTTCTGATGAAATACAGAGCCATACTTATGGGTGTGTCCAATTATTTGATCCAAATAATTAGCAGTTTGTGGTGTTCTCAGTTCTTCCAATAATTTTTTTTAAAAGGCAGAAAACCTAAATACACTTAAACTCTGCTCTGGAATCCTTTTGCAGGGCAAACATTTGCTTTATTTAAGGTCATAATAAGATACAGATTATGTTTGCTCTTAGGTCCAGATTTATTTATTTTTTATTAAATACATTTTTTTCAAGATAAAAATGATATTTAAAAGAGAAGGAAAAGTAAAAAAAACGTAGTGAATCAGTAGTAAACAAATAAAAGAAAAAATACAGAAAAATTAAAAATTAAAAAGAAGGCGTAAGATGTAAAGTAGTGGCTTCTAATTGCATTTGTATTTTATCCAATCTTATGTATTTTATCCTCTCTCTTATCCTCTCTCTTTGATCGATTGCGACTAAGAACCTTCACGAGGTCTTATCTCGCAGCGATGGAGGCAGCGAAGTCCAATTACTTCGCTGCCCTCATCGCGTCCGCAGATAATCGCCCGGCCGCCCTGTTTAGGGTGACTCGCTCCCTCCTGAACCAGGAGGTGAGGGAGGAGCCCCTGCAGGGTCGTGCCGAGGAATTTAGTCAATATCTGGCGGATAAAATCACTCAGATTCGGGCCGGATTGGACTCCGACTGGGCAGAGTCTGACAATGGGGAATCGAGCGGTCTTGGGAATATTATTTGGGAAGAATTCGATCCTGTGACTCCGGAAGAAGTGGACAGGATCATGGGGAGGCTGAGTTCCACCACTTGTTTACTGGACCCATGCAGCGCTGGAGGGGACATGAGGCTGGCTCCAGGAAGTAATAACTGCTTCTTTGAGAGAGGGCAGCTTCCCCACCGCCTTGAAGGAGGCAGTGGTAAGGCCCCTCCTCAAGAAGCCTGCCCTGGACCCGGCTATTTTAAATAACTATCGTCTGGTCTCCAACCTTCGCTTTTTAGCGAAGGTTGTTGAAAGCGTGGTGGCTCATCAGCTTCCTCTGTTCCTGGAGGAAGCGGATTATCTGGACCCCTACCAATCGGGCTTAGGCCCGGGTACAGCACGGAGACGGCATTGGTCGCGCTGGTGAACGATCTCTGGTGCGCTCGGGACAGGGGTTGCTCCTATTAGACCTCTCAGCGGCTTTTGATACCATCGACCATGGTATCTTACTGCGGCGCCTCAGGGGGTTGGGAGTGGGTGGCACTGTCTTACAGTGGTTCTCCTCCTACCTTCTGGGTCGTTCGCAGTCGGTGTTGACAGGGGGACAAAGGTCGGCCTCGAGGCCTCTCGTTTGTGGAGTCCCTCAGGGGTCAGTCCTCTCACCTCTCCTGTTCAACATCTGTATGAAGCCACTGGGCGAGATGATTCATGGTTTTGGGGTGGGGTATCATCAGTACACTGATGATACCCAGCTTTTTATTTCCACCCCAGATCAACTCAGTGATGCCCTCTCCGTGATGTCCCGTTGCCTGGAGGCAGTGAGGGTCTGGATGGGGAGGAACAGGCTTCGTCTAAATCCCAACAAGACTGAGTGGCTGTGCGTACCGGCATCTCGGGTTGTCCATTCTATTCCATCTTTATCTATAGGGGGTGAGGTGTTACCCCCCCGTAGATAGGGCTCGCAACTTGGGTGTCCTCCTTGATTCACAGCTCAATTTTGAAGATCATATAGGAGCTGTGACTAGGGGGGCTTTTTCCCAGGTTCGCCTGGTGCACCAGTTGCGGCCCTATTTGGACCGGCATGCCCTGCGCACAGTCACTCATGCGCTCGTGACCTCTCGGATAGACTACTGCAACACTCTCTACATGGGGCTGCCCTTGAATACCACTCGGAGGCTCCAGCTGGTGCCGAATGCAGCCGCGCTAGTTGTGATGGGGTCTCCCGATACTCCCATGTAACACCTCTGCTCCACGAGCTGCATTGGCTTCCAGTTGTCTTCCGAGTGAGATTCAAGGTGCTGGTGATGACCTATAAAGCCCTAAATGGCATGGGTCCGGGTTATTTACGGGAGCACCTCTTGCCGGCATTAACTTCCCATCGTCCTTTGCGCTCCCATAGAGAGGGCCTCCTCAGGGTGCCGTCGGTCAGGGAATGTCGACTGGCGGCCCCCAGGGGGAGAGCATTCTCTGTGGGCGCGCCTGCCCTCTGGAATCAGCTTCCAGTTGAGCTCCGGATGGCTCCCGACCTTCACTCGTTTCGCCGTGACCTGAAGACTTCGTTGTTTGAACAGGCCGGCCTGGACTGAGGGATTGGGGTTTTAGAGTTTAAATTTTAAAAATTTTAAATTTTAGAATGTATTTATTGTTTAGGGCTAGTTTGATTTAATCTTATTTTAATTTTTATACACTGTGTGTTGTTTATAGCATTTTAATTGCCCTGTACACTGCCCCGAGTCCTTGGAGAGGGGCGGTATATAAATCTAAATAAAATAAATAAATAAAATAATGCCCTGCTTTCGGTGGAGACCTAACGCATGCTTACTTTTAAAGTTTGTGCAAACATAATGTGCATAATCAACATAGTGTTTGGGTTTCCCAACCTTAGCCTGTTTTAAGTCATGTGGACTTCAACTCCCAGAATACCCCAGCCATTCCTGGTTGGGGTATTCTGGGAAGTCCACACATCTTAAAATGGTTAAGGTCGGGAAACACTGTCAGAACTTTGTAGAAAGTTCTCTTGATTACTCCAACAATTCAGAGCAGAGCCCACTGTCTGCTGGGAAATGAAGTCTGCTCTTTTTTCTCCTCATGGGCCTCTGAACTCAAGGGAACAGAAACAAAATAAATACTCTTTTGGAAATATTAATGTGCCAGAAGAGAATATTAACATTAAAGGTAAAGGTAAAGGTTCCCCTGCACATGCATGCTAGTCGTTTCCGACTCTAGGGGCCGGTGCTCATCTCCGTTTCAAAGCCAAAGAGCCAGCGCTTGTCCGAGGACGTCTCCGTGGTCATGTGGCCGGCATGACTGGACGCCAAAGGCGCATGGAACGCTGTTACCTTCCCACCGGAGTGGTCCCTATTTTTCTACTTGCATTTTTACATGCTTTCGAACTTCTAGGTTGGCAGAAGCTGGGACGAGTAACAGGCGCTCACTCTGTTACGCGGCACTCGGGATTCGACCCGCCAAACTGCCGACCTTCTGATAGACAGGCTCAGCGTCCTAACCCCCTGAGCCACCGCGTCCCTACATATTATTGTCTTACTAACATTATCATCTTACTAAAATGGCCAGCCTCTAGGAGACCAAAGATATGCCTTGGATTTCCTTCACTTTCTTGTTCCTAACCCTAAATCCAGGTGGGGTTTTTTAAAGAATTTTTTTGCAATTTTGTTTGAATAAGAACCCCTGCGAAAATCCTAGACCTCAACTAAAAGACCAATTATTATAATAAATGTGTAGTAAGGAAAAGAGGGTAACTATACGTTGGTCATATTCACACATGTTCAGACAGAGTGGTAAGATAAGCGCCCAATACATGTTACAAATAAATAAATAATGAAATAGGTGCACAACCATACACAGTCTACTTGGATCTGCCAGGTTACCCAATATTGTGTCAATATTATTTTGTAGCCTGTTTTGTAGCCTGTGGGCTATTTTGTAGCCTGTGGCACAAAAGGCCAGAGAAGATTGACAATTGGATCATCCAATAGGCTAGTCTTCATGCGAAAGAGATGGCTCATTTATTCATTCTGAAGGCAATGTGGTGGAGTGATTACAATGCTGGGCCTAGCCTACAGTCACTGTGGACCTTACTGGGTGATTGTCTACTCAACCCACCTCATGGGATTCTTACAGAGGTGAAATTAGAGAGTCGTCCCCTCCATCTACGTCTTCTTGAACTCAGAGAAAAGGAAGATATTTCACAAAAGCAGCTGTGAAGGAAAGGCCATGCCTGGAGACCAGTAGATCTTTCTAATGCTCAGGAATAATTGCGTACTTTTTGGTGTGGGCACAAAGAAACAATACAGAGAATTTCTTCCAATTTAGCTTGTTCACACAAGTTCCAATTTATACTGTCCACTGTACCATAAATAACCAAATATATTAGCAAAGAAACTTAATTAAGCTGAGCATGCAAAACTGTAGAAGAGCCAGTTTGGTGTGGTGATTAAGGTGTCAATCCACCTACCAGGAGTCCACGACTTCTAGTCCAGCCTGGGCACAAAACCAGATGGGTGGTCTTGGCCAGGTGTTCTCTCGGCCCTAGGAAGCAGGCAAAGATGAACCAATGTTGAAACAAGGACACTGCAAGAGTTTGTCCAGGCAGTCTCCAAGAATCAGACATGATTAAATGGAAGGAAAAAGCAGTATTATGTAGCTCTTCAGCCAACCCAGGGGCGCATATCGACATTTGATACCCCAGTATTTCTACAGGCCCAGCAGAAGTGATCTTATTCCAAGCCATTTTGGGTTCAGATAGTTGAATTCCATGGCCCCAACTCCCTAGGTCAGGTCTGACCTTGGGATGTTCTGCAAGCAGTCCATAATGGGAGTCTTTACTGTTGGCTGGAAGAAGCAGCTTATTTTATGTAACTTGTTAAGAAAAAAAATGGTAGAAATAAATCATTTGTGAACATTATGTAAGTCTGAAGGGAAAAACCAGCCTTCTCAAACTCCAGCCTTGGCCTAGAGCTGACCTTCCATTCAGTGCCAAGGAGAGTATATTGCAAACTTGGAAACATGGCAGAGATTTGAGATGATTTAAATAGAGAAAAATATACTTAACAGATGGAAACGGCTCTTTATGAATCCCTATGATGGCGTTTGCACACAAGCACTTTGCTGAGAGTGAGGGAATGGCAGAAGAGTTGCTGTCACCTTCCAACTTTCTCCTCTTGTTTTCTTCACGTTCTCTGCAACTTGAGCCTTCTCTGTGCATCTCAGATATCTAGAGCACATTGTCTTTGAATGCCTTGGGGGCCTGAGACAAACTAAAGTACTCCAGTTGTGGGGTCATAAAATGTCCTCCTTAATTTGCTACCAAGGAGTGGCCTTTGGGGAGAACAGAAGGGAAAAATGGGAAAAAAAGTTGGGTGACCTGTCAGACTTGGGAAGGAGGCGAAATGTTCAGGGGTTTAGGAATGGAAGACCTAGCAAAATCAAAGTGGAAGACAATATTTATATTCTTACAAAGAAGATTGATCATCCTGGCATTGCCACACACTTCTAGACTCAAAGTAAGTTTTCCACCTGTTGGTTGTCCTGCCTAACGGTGAAGCCAAACTTCATCTAGAACTGAGCATCCATGAAAAGATTTGGGGTATCCTGTCCCCCCCGCCCAGATTAGAAAGCCTGGAAAGTGGACCATGCTCTCTAAACATAGTCTGTGAATGTCGCCTAAGGTTTTCATTCTTCTTAACCAGAGATTGGGAAGGCATTTTATCTATCATTATCTATCTATCTATCTATCTATCTATCTATCTATCTATCTATCTATCTATCTATCTATCTATCTATCTAATCAAAGATGCTAAGGTTTCTGCAACAACCTGAAATAGCATTTGTAGAATGTCATTCAATTTAAAAATGAATATGGAGGAAACTTGGTGAAATTTCAGTGATTCCAGGTGAAGATGCGAAAATGTGGTGAGATGGCTTGGTGAGAATGCCAAAATCACATGTATTCCCAGGCAAGAATGATGAAGTGTTGCATTTTCACATGAGATCTCGGATGAAATGTCAGAAACCTTGTGAGTTTGAGTAATTTCATGAGGGAGGGAGGGAGGAAGGGAAGGAGAGAGAGAGAGAGAGAGAGAGAAAGTGTGAGTCACTTCATCCATCACCTATAAAGTGTGCTACTCACTAATCTTCTCAGTCCCCTTGTTCAGGGAATTCCACATTTGTCCTGGTTATCTGAACAGCTTCCTTGTTTTGACTCTTTAGGTTGCGTCCTTCATCACCTTGGGTGTCATGTGCATGATGTTGCTACAGTGCCAAGCCTTTTGGGGGGTGATCATCGTCTGCCTCTTCCTTGGACTTTGTGATGGACTCTTCATCACCATTATGGCCCCCATTGCCTTTGAGCTGGTTGGGCCCATGGAGGCATCTCAAGCCATTGGCTATCTCCTGGGACTCATGGCCATTCCCATGTCAGCTGGCCCACCAATTGCAGGTGAGAGAATGCTCTACCTTATTGATTTTGGCAGGAAGATGTTTCCAATATGTCTAAAAAAGTCCTTATCTCCAAGCAAGGTATGAACAGTTGGTAGACAAGGGACAACCTCATAGTTGGCTCTCACCTTTAATCCAGGATCTGTAGCTTCTTTGACTTGGGCCAGCAGTCAGTAGCTCAACCAACTCATTATAACACTGTCCTAAATGTTAAATGGACAAATATATATTGGGTGAATAAACCATATGTATAGAGAATGGCTTATCTACTGTATTTGGGGTTTCCATTTGCCTGGATAGGATGGCTCCTGAAGGCCCAACAGTAATGGTCATTGCTTCATTTGGCTTATCACTATGCAAACCAGTTCTCAGATGTTAATTTGACAGCTAATTATTACTCCAGCTCTCTTGTCACATTCTAGGCAAATTTTCCTGGTGTGATAGCTAAATTGAGCCAGTATACAGAAATACTTCCTCCTAAATCACCCATCCTCCAGATATGTCAGATTCTCTGGGATTTTTCCATATTTAAAGAGGTTGATAAGATGCTGTGAGCTAATGGACCCATTTCACAGGTTCTTAGTTGCAAGAAGAAGGAGGAAATGTGGTTGGGGTGCCCCTTCTCACTTTGAAGTAGCTGTATTTGAAAAAATTAGTAGGAGAGGCCAGAAGAAAACTTAACTTGATTTCATTTTCATTTGTTAAAATTAGTGGTCATCAAAGCTTTCCTTCTCTTCCATTAACATTTCAACTGCTCAAGGTCTCAAAGGGCAGAACCCACAACATTCTGGGATTGTCTGGAGCCCCAAGTGTTCAGTTGATGCATATCTGATTTGGATAATGTTTGTAAATTACTTTTGAATTATGTAATTCCTAGTATTTTATAATTGTCAGCAAAATGTCTAAAAGTGAGGTTAGGATGCATTAGCCCACCAGCCAACAGAAGTATTTGTTAACTAATTATTCATCTCTCAGACTAACCCTAGCCTCCGTCACATTCTTTGTGCTTCAGCTTGTATAAGAAAAATCTAAAAAACTTGTAGTGGGGTTCGTAACTGGTAATAAGTAATGTTGTTGGCCACTGTGTAAACGCTGGCTGGATTTTGAAGTATTGGATTTTTTTTTTTAAAATTTGGCAACGATCAACAGGCCCAGATTATTACACTGCTTAGAAAATAGCCAAATGTTGCTCAATAAAGTCCATTTTCCCAGATTAAAAAGATCTAAAGATTTTCAGAAGAAGTGCTGCAGCTGGAAAGATCTTGGCCAGTTGTATCTCTTTTTCTGGGAATAATTTGTATTCTTTAAAAACCAGACTGCTTCCTCCCCAACCGGTCATCTGAATTTGGAATAAATAACGTTTAGTGATATTTTTTTATTAAAGCCCATTAAAAGCAAAATTGAAAGACTTTACACTGAATTCAAGACTCAGAACTGCTCGATGCTATGAAGAATTTTTAAAAAATCATTTAGTTCAGGATGCCTCCAATTAAAATGTGGGCAGTATTTTTCAAACGGTTCAGAGTCAAGGAGTTGATGGCAAATTGTCACCATCTGTCAGATTTTATATCAGAACCAGCAATAATTTTCCTTTTTTTCCTGAAACCTGGCCTGTCATCAAATAACTAACTGTAGAAGCTTAAAGGATACAGCCCAGTTAGATAAGTCGCTTTTATTGTAAATAAGAAAGAAGAGATATAAACCTTCTGTAGAACACTGGAATTAAGCCCTCTGTGTACATGTGCGTTAGGTTAAAGTTTTAAATCCTAGGCCTTTTTCATTCACCTTTCTGAAATCAGTGGATTCTTAGCTGTTCTTTTCCTAGCTCAAAGCTTGACATCGTCATGTCTGGCTGCGCTTCCCTTCTTGCCATCCTCAGCCTTATACAAAAAGAATGGGGAAGTCTTAAGGTCAGAGCCATTTAGCTGTGAAGATCAGAAAACAGCTTTTTGAGAGGTCGCGAAATGCCACTTGATACATTTTAGTTCAGCCTTTCCTATATGTGGGACTACAACACCTACTCCTCAGCCAGCTAAGTCAGTGAATGTGTCAAGAGGATTGTTGTAGTCTAGTAGCACAGGAGTCAGAAGTCAAAAGGGTAGAAAGAGCTGCTCTGACTCAGGTGGTCCTTCCTTGACCTGGCCAACATCCTTTGAGCTTGGTCCCTGGAGCTGAGAACAGACATGAAGGCAGAATCCTGGTTTCTTTGATGATCACTTCAAAGTTTAGGTAAAGGTGTCCCTGTCCATTGTGTCCAGCTCTAGGGCATGGTGCTCATCTGTGTTTCTTGGCTGAGGGAGTCAGCATTGTCTGAAGACAATTTCTATGGTCATGTGGGCAGCATGGCTATACGCCAAGGCGCACAGAACGCTGTTACCTTCCCACTGAAGTGGTACCAATTTATCTACTCGCATTTGCATGCTTTCAAACTGCTAGGTGGGCAGGAGCTGAGGATGTGATGGGCGCTCACCCATTGCGCAGAGCTGGGGTCTCAAACCTTTAGCCGCTGCGCCATCACACCCCTTCCTTCAAAGTTTAAATCCACATAATTATTGAAATCCAAAATTCTTTTTCTTCTCCCTCCGCCTCTTTACCTTTGGGCATAAAAAAAGATGGCAAAATTGTTAACGATCCTACAAAGGAAGGGCAGAAGCCTCCTGAAAAAAGCCTTCCCTTTTGGTTATACGTTACCTGCTTTTCTTCTTTTTCAGGACTCCTTCATGACCATTTTGGGAATTACCAGCTTGCCTTCTACTTTGCTGGTGTTCCTCCAATAATTGGAGGCCTCATTCTTGCGTTTGTTCCCTTCATCCATCAGAATCAGCTCAAGAAGAAACGGTTGGATTCGGGAAAAGACAAGATGTTGGGCTCAGAGATGGTCCCAAATGGAGGGCTCCTTCCGGGGGCTCCAAGCACCGAGGGAGCTGTGGTGTAAACTTCTCTCGGTTACCCATCTGTCACCAGCAGGGTTTTCTGATCCCCCCCCCACAAAGCCGAGATCTTTTGAAAGGAGAACTTAACCTCTTCTGTGATAACAGAAGATCCCTCTGTCGGTAAACTAAAGTCAATCCTGGTCGAATTCTTGGCTTTCAAGTTGAAGTTGAGTTTCCTTCGCCTCTTTCTTTCCTACTGAACATTGTTTCATTGTTCCCTCGGTTATGTCCCGGCTGTGATTTTTTTTTCCCCTCCAGGTAATACATTAGTGGATTATGCATAGATGATTGTGATAACATTTTAATAGATTGCCTTGGACCACTTCCTCTCTCCTTTCCCCCCCAAAATAGATTCTGCAGCCATACTTAGTTATTTTGCCGACAAGGAGTTTAAATTCACTGGAAACTCCATCCGGAGCGAGTTGTGAAGCTGCCAAATTCTCAGAAGTAGATTAGTCACGGAGACAGAAGGAGAAGAGCTGAATTCTGAATTCTCTTCTGAAAAATTTACTTTTCAACTAGCAAGTTCAACCTTTTTCTCCTGTCTCCCTAAAATCTGTCCCTGAACAAGCAATTAGATATTAAGGGGTTTGTTTTTTTTTCTCTTTTGGGTTGTGAATTCTTTGTTTGATTTCTTTTGCATATTAAATGTATCTCAAAAGGAGCAATAATTCCTCGTTTCTGGATACAGTTGAGGGATCTTATCAAAAAGATTGAGCTGCTGGATTCTCTGTTTTGTTTACTTGGGGGAATTTCATTTCAGGGCTTGCTTGATCCTCCACTGTAATTGTTTCAAGAAAGGTAGCCAGAAGGAAACAAAAATAGTGTTCTTCTGTTTACGTAGTTCCATATTTAACGATGACGTGTACATCATCCTTTGGATTTGCATGTAGCTTAGGACAATCTGTGTTCCTAGCAAGGGAGTCTTGGCTCTTCTTGCCTTGAACAGGAGTGGCAGTGGGGCATTTGTCCAAGACCATCTTAGCATAAGGATGTTCCTTCATACAACAGTCTACAGCCCTTGGGTAGAATCCAAGAAGAAGCAGAGCCATGGGTTCAAGTTGGAAGGCTGCTCCCTTGAGACCATATGGTAGCTGTACGTGGACATGTATATCCATTAAGCCTGAAGCTCCATGGATCTATGGTGACTTCACCCAAGAAGAAGGGCTAGGTCTTCTTCACCTGTTGTTTTTCTGCCCAACTTGTCCTTACTAAAGGGGCTGTTGTTAAAGCATTTCAGCTATATATTAAGGGGCCTCTAGAC
This sequence comes from Vipera ursinii, assembly GCF_947247035.1. Taxonomy (NCBI): domain Eukaryota; kingdom Metazoa; phylum Chordata; class Lepidosauria; order Squamata; family Viperidae; genus Vipera; species Vipera ursinii. The sequence goes on from NC_139525.1 coordinate 16,448,813, forward strand.
AAATTTGTCATGTGTATGATTGATCCTGTCTGACAAGGAATCCACCAATACAGCCACATCTCTGCTTTGATATTCTTCACTTTCATCCCTTTTTCTTTTGGTTAAGGAAGGAACGTAAAACAAGGTCCATGGTATGCTTTTACTGGTAGCATTAAATGCTATTCTGTGCTAGCCTTTCCAGTTTTCAGAGACACTTGCAGTTTCTTCCAAGTCATGTTAGATTACAGCCACATTATTTCCACTCACCATGGGTGCTGTAGACCAACACTTCTGGAGAAGTTAAATTGGAGAAGACCATGGAAGAAGAAAGAGCAAGAAAGGCAGTCTTTGTGTAGACCAAACTGGTTCCCCTAAGAAAGTCTGCCAAGCACCACTAATTTATATTTCCACATCATGACAACCTACCCGTTATCCTTAGCTAATTGCTCTGCCACTCAAGGTCGCCCTTTCATCGGTATATATTGGACAATCCATTTGTCATCTTGGATGGAAGATGTTAAAAGTTTTGTTTCTAACAGGACCTGGAATTGGTTGTCCCTCAACATCAGAAATGGTGTCCTACACCCAAAGAACATCCCACTGGCCTGGGAAGAGATCACAAATGCTGGTGTGGGGGTCCCTCCCTCCCTCTCCTCGAGGAACAATTGGAATGAGAGGCTGTTGCTTGGCATAGCATCTTCTGCTAAAGCAGGGGGTTGGACTAGAAAACCTCCAAGGTCCCTTCCAACTTTATTATTCTATGTTCTTTGTTCTCACTCCCTCCTCATGGGCTTTGGGGAAATGTCGTTGCTTTCTGTTGGAGACAGGATATGGCTTCAGTGTCCCCTGAGCTAACAGCTATTCTCGGCACAATATGTAGGTTTGTACGTAGCTCTCCCAAACGGTTTGAAGACTGGCCTGCTGCACAGCAGACATACATTTGTCCTTTCCAAAACTACAAAAAAGGCATAAATTAGAGGGGGAAAAACCAAGCGGGCATTAACACCAAGGGCTGCAGACGAGGAAACTGAGTCTGTAATCCTATTTCAGAGGAAGGAGCATGTGGAAGTGTCCTTAGGTGTTGATTTGTCTCCATAAGCTGCCTTTTAATATATGTACATCATAGTTTGACTGCAGCAGCGCTTCACCTCACTTTCATGTGGAGAAGGAAAGTTGGCTGGCTGGGGAATTCTGGTTGTTGAAGTCTGCAGGTCTTAAAGTTGCCAAGTTTGGAGACCTCCCTGTCCTATAGGCACCTAGCATTTCTCAACCTTAGCAACTTTAAGAAGTGTGTGGACTTCAACTCCCAGAATTCCCTGGCTGGGGAATTCTGGGAGTTGACGTCCATGCATCTTAAAGCTGCTACAGCCTGAGAAACACTATACTATATGCTAAATGTGGGGGTTCAGCCATCAGTTAAGAATGTGGTGTGTTTTCATATCTCCCAAAGAACCACTGATGGAAATCTTCCGGGGATTCATCCCTAATCCATTCCTCCTGAAGCTGGAGGAAAACCGGCAGAACCTGACTTGGGGCCTGGAGAAGGCAAGTCTTCAACAGACCAAAAAGGAAGGATTTTTCTCTCTCCTCATCTGCCGCAGTCCACAGTTTAATTGCAAGAAGTGGTTAATGAGTCTGGCACTGCCGAACACCATCCCTTCTCGAGTTTGTGTCATCAAGTTAAGGGTGATATTTTGATTCCTTACAGAGCAAGGCAGTGTAGCAGAGTTTATCAGCAGCTTCAAGATACGTGGACTTCAGCTGTGCTGGTTGGGAAATTCTGGGAGTTGAAGTCCACACATCTTTGTTGCTGAGGTTGCAAAACTGCAGTAGAGAATAACCCAATACATGGCTGAAATTTCTTGAGATCGCTCTACGGTGTTCTCCTACATTATCCCAGCAGTAAAACCATGTTATTTCTACATCTCTAGTTTCCACCCCTTAACACTGATATTTTACAGCCTTGTACTCTTGCAGGTTATGAAACACACGTTGAAGATCTCTACCATCTGTTGCTGTATAGCTTGCCAACAATCCACCGATTCCAGATTTTGGTTTTCAAAACAAAACAAAACAAAAAAAATCTCTGCAGGTTTTCTATTTTGTCTCCTACTCAGGATTCTAAGATATAGCCATGAAACTTGAATCTGTTGACATTTAGTGTCGTTCAGGCATTCTAAGTCCTAAGGTAGAAAAGGCAACCTTTTTTGCTGAAGGCAACAGGTTTTTTTTGCCAATGATGTCACAATGGCTTGGCCCCTTTTAGGAAGAGAAAGGGCAAGGGAAGCTTACAGAAGCTCAAAGGATTCATTTTGCCCCTTAAAACTCTCCAGACAAGAAAATGTATATTATAATATACAGTATATATGTGTGTGTGTATAATGCCACCCAGCTCTACAACAACCTGGGTGGCATTCAACAAAAACAGTCATGCAATGTAATTAAAACCCAAACATCCTAAGAGACACTGAAGACAATCAAGAGAGGCAGGACCTACCACACACTCTAGGTCTGGATTTGCAAACCTCTTTCTGAACTCAGTTCAGATGGAAGTCAGAGACGTATCTTGGGCAGGATGGCATTCCAACCTATCATGAGGGCCTTAAGTCTCTGCAAAGTTTCCCCAAGCACCCCATCAAACCAAAAAAGGTTGAACAATTCAATCTTGCCCTTTGCAGTCTTGTATTTCTGGGTTGTGAGTCGGTTGTCCTTACTGTACACCTTGGGCTGCACCTGTTAAGCCAAGAAACCAAAAGCAGAGCCTTATCCAAAGTTGATAGGGAGGCTTAGCTATTAGCCTACATTTCATACATTCCTGGGGTTGCAAGGTTCAATCTCAACAGTTAGCAGCAGGAAAATCCCTTCTGATCCAGTCATCTCCCAAAGGAAAAATTATCCCAGCGTGATCTAAGCATGTTCTGTGAAATCTGATTGCATTCCTGCACAGCCCACTTGTGCCACACTCTTTTTTTTAAAGAACGCTTAAATGTTCCTCGTGACTTGTTTTTCACAGAGAAGTGTAAAGCTTGCTCTTTCCAAAGGTTTTTCCTTTCTCCTCTGAGCAATTTCTCTGCTTCCTAGGACCATCATATGTGTCAAATGTTAAATGTATGGCCAATTGCTCTTAATTCTTCTGTGTTATGATGTGTTCGCTGTGTTATGATGAAATAATGGCATTTTTGTACCATTGGTTTTCCTGGGTAAATGAAAGGGGAGTCACCTGAGGCCTTGCACTTGGAACTATTTGTGATCACAGTTGCTCAAAATTGTTCCCTCTGATTTTGTGTAATGTGTTGAAAACTTACCATGGCAGTATCACTCCTCTTTTTACATATGATTCATGTGTAATACATGTAAAACGGATCAGTTTTGATCATGATCATCATCTGTTCACATATCCCTTGGCTGCCACTGGCAAGAAACAGTGTTGTACATTCATAAAATATACTTCACATGGTTTCATTAAACAAAACCAAGAAACTTTCCCCGATAACCTGGTTTCTGGACTCAAATAACATTGGATTCCAGACTGCCAAAAAGGTTGTTCTCCCTTGAGGTCGGAGTGATGTAAGAAAAAAATGTTGTTTTATAGATGTGAGAATTTTGATTTTTCAGGACAAATTACATTTCTGTGGTTAGAATTCTAGCCTCTATTTATTTTGAAATAATTCCTTGCCTCCTACTCCAACCCAATTTCTTTCCATGTTCAAAAGCTGGAAAAAATTCTTTGGCACAGAGGCACAAGCATTTGGAAAAGGCAACAGATTACTCTTGAATAGAGCAGTGTTTCTCAACCTTCGAAACTTGAAGATGTGCGGACTTCAACTCCCAGGAATGCTGGCTGGGGAATTCTGGAAGTTGAAGTCCACAGATCTTCAAGTTGCCAAGGTTGAGAATCACTGAATAGAGGGTCCCATTATGTCAAGAAAGCCACTTGTGCTTCTAATAAGAAAAAATCCCAAGATTTGATCTAAGGGATCTCAGCAGGAATTCAGGTGAAATCACAAGATTTTAACATTTGATGGGATTCTGGCCATATAAATCATTTTTATATAATTTTGGAGCCCTGTAAATGCCAGTAGAAGAAAATGCTTATTAGTATTGGTCTTGCGGATGGCATACATAGTAGAAAAGATTTTGATTAGGATGCATATCAAGGAATAATCTGGGAGCCTCTGTTCCAGTGGAATGAATTAAAGAAGTCCAAAGGAATCCTTGATTAGCTATCAAATTGTACAAATTAATATGGTAATATGGTATGACTGGGTTTACTTTTTACTGCCCTGTTTACACTTACTGCCCCAGTGATGCAGTGGTCAGAATGCAGTATTGCAGGCTAACTGCCCACTGCCAGGAGTTGGATCCTGACTGACTCAAGGTTGACTCAGCCTTCCATCCTTCCAAGATCAGTAAAATGAGGATTGTGGGGGGCAAGAGGCTGACTCTGTAAACCATTTAGTGCTGTAAAGCAATGTGAAGAGGTACATATGTCTAAGTGCTATTGCTATTCCTTCTTCCCTCCCTCCCTCCCTCTTTTTCTTCCTACCAAGCTGTGGTGGCCCAGTGATTAGAATGCGGCATTGCAGGCTAACTCTGCCTACAGCTAGCAGTTTGATCTTGATCGGCTCAAGGTTGACTCAGCCTTCCATCCTTCCGAGGTCAGTTAAATGGAGACCCAGATTGTTGGGGGCAATTCACTGACTCTGTAAACCACTTAGAGAGTGTTGTAAAGCACTATAGAGCAGTATATGTCTAAGTGCTATTGCGATTGCTATACAATAGTTTAAAGGAAGCAGTGGGTGTCGAGACCAATTTGCCACCCTTCGGAGGCCACCTTTCAACATTTCAGCCTTCAGCAGGGCTACAGAAGGAACCCCAGTGAGTTGATATTCTCAAAAAGGTTGAGAGAAATATTTTGACCTGTTGTTTTTAGCTTCTTCAGGGGTTTGGGAGCAGGACAGTTCTTCTCCATCGGCTTCCTATTGCATTCCCCTAGTTTGGATTTTTAAAGATTGGGATGAGGACATGTGAGCATTAGGCCATTCAGTGTTGGTGGCCTGGAGTCAGCATGTAGAGGACTGCAAATACAGAGCTGGTGTGTGTGTGTGTAAGGCCTCTGGGTGGTAGATTATCCACTGTCCATTATGCACTAAGACAGGGCTAGGCAACCTTGGCTCTTTTATGACTGGTGGACTTCAACTCCCAGAATTCCTGAGCCAGCATGGCTCAGCTTGGAAACCTCTCCCTTTTCCCTCAGCATGGCTGGCTCAGGAATTCTGGGAGTTGAAGTCCACCAGTCATAAAAGAGCCAAGGTTGCCTACCCCTGCACTAAAAGAAAGCCAAACTACAATGCCCATGAGTGCAACCTCAGCTGTTGGGTGGGCAAGCTAACTGGCACAGCAGCTGAACCCTTTCTGTGCTCTTCGCTACCCTTGTGTTGAAATATGTGTGTCTGGCCACCCTTTCAGATGAGACCTCCTTAGGTGTCCCTGGAAAAAAGACCCACCTTAATTTGGGAATTTCTCCCGTTGCGTAGAGCAAGAAGCTACCAGCAGGCAACATCTGGGGAGAACAAGGACGAAGTTGATGTGTCCTTTTGGGGATCTCCTACAGCTCTTCTCTACCAATCATGGTCAGGTTCTGCTATTAGAGCCCAGGAAATGGGGAAACCCAACCAGGCGCTCCGTCCAAAGGCTCCATGTCCCAAGGCAAAACTTTTAGTGAAAGCTCTTCAGATTTCACAACCTTGGTGTGAGAACACAACTTGTGACACACACACACACACACACACACACTACAAATGCCTATTGGTCAGGAGAGCGCACAGAAGAATTCATTATGCTCCAAGCTGCAAATCACTTTTCAGATGTTTCCCTCCAACTTCTGGGCCAAATAATTGGATGGGTGACCAATTTTGAGGAAACAAATGACCTTCTCTAACCATTTATCATGGGGAGGTTTTCTCTTTTATATGGAGACAGTAGCTCTCCTACGGGTAGTAACAGCCATAACTGGGACCAGAATTTCCACCTCTAAGAAAGGGGGGTATTAAGTGAGTCACAACCAATTTTATGAACTTTTTGGACATGGTTATTAAGCAAATCACAGCAGTTATTAAGTGAATCATGTGCTCATTAAGTGAATCCGGCTTCTCCCATTGACTTTGCTTGTCAATGCAAGCAGGGGGTTGGACTAGAAGACCTCCAAGGTCCCTTCCAACTCTTCCCTTCCCTTCCATTTTCTATTCTATTTTATTCCATTCCATTCCATTCCATTCCATTCTAAATTCTATTCTTTACCTTTTAGAATGTTAAAATTGGAGCAACAGAAGACTAGAAAGAGTGCAGCAACAATGATTTGGGGACTGGAAGTAGGTTCTCCTGCTTGAGCAGGGGGCTGGACTAGAAGACCTCCAAGGTCCCTTCCATCTTCTCTTCTCTTCTCTTCTCTTCTCTTCTCTTCTCTTCTCTTCTCTTCTCTTCTCTTCTCTTCTCTTCTCTTCTCTTCTATTCTATTCTATTCTTATTCTATTCTTCTTCTTGGCTGTAGCAAGGTGTCCCATCCCGCTGTGCAGATACCCTGGGAAAATGAGCTTCGGTCATTATGGCATGGAATGATGCAAGTTTCCCAGAACATCAGATAACAAAAAAATAATAATAATACTTGCCTGCTTCCTTGGAGAGATTGGTGACCAACTACAGTAAGTATGAGTCACTTGCCAGCGCATAAGGTTCCCAACCCTCAATATAAAAATGAGAATAGTCTGGATTTCTTCAGAGATTGTCTGAAAAACCTATGCTTCCATTCCTTGACTGCTACGCTCAAACACGCCTGTCCCAGATGGCACAAAAGGAGCTTTGCCATCCATTTTTTCAGGAGTGCTGGCAATCCTGGGAGGTCCTCTGATCTAGCCACCAGCCCTGTGATAAGCAATCCATGGGGAAGGGGTGGGGTGGGGTGGGGGTCTAACAAAGTCAAGATGGCAGCCTTGGCCATGGGATCAAAGATCCACCCAGTCATTTTGACTTTTTGAACCCTCCTGGATGCTCCAGAATATAAATATGGAACTCTACAAAGTGAATAACAGATTATTCATTCATTTACAACTGCTTGGGTGTTTCTTCAATTAAGTGTCTTGCAAAATGCATGTTATCATCTTCACAATCACATTCAACACTTGCATTAATCATTTTCAGTTGTCGTACTCGCCAACAGCATTTTTGCACACACAAATCTTGGCAAGTGAACTAACCCATCTGCAACTGTAATTGTTAACACTGGCTCAGGGCCAATGACATGGAGGATGCCAGGGGCCGGCTCCTGTGTCTTGGGTTCAGGGACAGAGGTTGGAGATGAACTGTGACGAATACTGAAAAAGCAGACCGCAAACATCACTGTTATGGTGGTACCGTTTCACTGCATAGCAATGCATCTGCAGACACTTCACCAATGGAGATAATGTGAGATGCAGAATAACTTGAAGCAGAGGGATGCAAATTAATGTAGAATTTCCTTCAGTCAAGCCCATGTACATAAGCTAAAACATATGAAGAACAGTTTCAGGAACTGGGTATGTCTTGTCTAGTGAAAAGAAGGACTGGGGTGACATGATAACAGTGTTCCAATATTTGAAGGGCTTTCACAGAAGGGTGTGTGTGTGTCAACCTATTCTCCAAAGCACCTAAAGGCAGAACAAGAAACAATGGATAGAAACTAATCAAGGAAAGAAGCAACCTAGAAGTAAGCAAGAAATTTCCTGAGAACAATTAGTCAGTGAAATGACTTGCCTCCAGAGGTTGTGGGTGCTCCATCACTGCAAGGCTTTTAAGAATAGACTGGACAGCCACTTGTCTGGAATGGCATAGGGAATCCTGCTTGAGCAGGGGGTTGGACTAGAAGACCTCCAAGGTCTAAAATTCACATTAAATTACAGTTTGAAAGAAAACTTTTACACAATGATGTATCGTTGGTACTTAACCCCCCACAGATAGACCAGCGAAAATGTATAAAGGGATTTCTAATAAGTGCTGGAAATGTCATCAAAATCCAGGTTCATTTTATCACATGCGGTGGTCTTTGCAAATAGTTGAAAACATACTAGATAAACATAACAAAAGACAATGCAAAAAATATCTTAAGATACAAATATTAATGACACCAGAAGCTTTTCTTTTAGGTACGATTGACAAGCCAATTGAAAAACAACTTGGGGTGCTAGTCTTTCACAAGGTGACGGCTGGGAGGATTGTACTTGCCAAACACTGGAAAGAAGAATCATGGGATGCAGATTCAGCATCTCGAATGCTCTGTTGCAGAAAGATAACATTTTGCCTGCTTGTGTGCTCACACAAGGGGGTCAACTCTAAAGCTAGACAGACTGAGGCTGAAAGTGGCTTTAACAAAAAAAGAAGAAGAAGAAGAACAGACGAAAGTCATTTAAATAAGTCTGGGTTCTTGAACTGAGCAGACAGTTATCTTTTGTATATCTTCTGCTAAAGGACATTTTTCAAACCAGGCAAAGTTTTGTTTTGCAGAGACAAATGTGAGCTACCCAACACAAACAAAAGCAGCTCTTGGGAAGCCGAGGGACGTCATGTCTCCAGCTGAATCCACAAGGATATCACAACCATTACTTGTTATTATGCAACTCGTCTTAACAAGTGGTGAGTTCCTAAACCAAAGACTTGGATTTGTTCAGAATTACAGTTCTTAGATCAGTTTGTGCCTGATGAATGTTTTAATAGCGTTCTGGGGTGGGGAGGAGAGGTTTGGTGGGTTGATTGACTTGTTTTTATACTCTGAGTATTTGTGCTTTCAAAAATCAGATTGTCTGCTTCAGACCCGTGTAAAGACTGTTTACATTAAGTATTTTGCGGTGCGGAATCACTCTGAAAAAATGTTTCCAAATGTTCCCTAAAACTCCCTTCTGAGTTTCTCTTGTAAGGGAGGATAAAGAGAAAGCTGAGTTGTGTTTTTGTTTTTAATTAAAACACACACCGCAAAACCAGGAGATTTGCACAGCAAACTCTTCTGATTAGGCCTGTTTCATAACTTGGCACAGTGGGTGGCCACGAGCTTTTTGAAAGGAAAAGAAAAAAAAACATACCTTGAAAAGGGTTTTTTTAAAAAAGAAAAAACCTGTCAGCTGCCAAAATATTAGTTTACAACTTCCAGAAGCCTCAGTAAGAATCCTGGAACTTGTACATCCAACACATCTGGAACAGTCAGGTGGGAAAAGCTGGGTTAAGCTGGAGAAATTCTTGGGGGGGGGGGAAGACCTTTTGTTCTTGAGTTGATATTCTTCCTTTTCTAACAAATTAGGCTGACGGGTCAGGTCCCCAGGTGAAGCATCGCCCAGGGACAGTTCATCACGAAGCTCCTTCCAGGTGAAGCCAAGGACAAGGTTTGGCCAACTGACCATCCCTCCAAGTCACCATTCCGCTGGGAAGGGGCCTCAAAAACCTTCAAAAAGAGCTCCAGCTGTTCGGTTGAAGGCATTCCAAAGGCTACTTAACAAGCAGGACAGTGTCAGTAACGGTTTAACAGAGTTGGGGAGAGACCTTGGAGATCTTCTAGTCCAACCTGCTGCTCGAGCAGGAGATCGTATTCCGTTCGGGACAAATGGCTGTCCAGCCTCTTCTTAAAAGCCTCCAGTGATGGAGCACATCCGTCAAACCAATGGGGACATGGGTGTGTTCTTTTCTGGAGTGTGTATGTCTGAACCAGTGTTGCCTCCTGGCACTTTCTTGGCAACCTTTCCAAAGGAAACCGATCAAGAGCCAACGGCTGAGAAGGGGTCCCAGAAATGGGTCCTTCATAATGGCAGGACAAGGCTTTTCTGTGTGACCATCTCAGTGAACAGAGATTGGGTATTTCAACAGCCTATTTCACTCCGTGGCAGTTCATAACTCGGGCCTCTAAGGAGAGGGACTGTCCTGTCCTGAAGACGGCCCCTCCCTACCTGGTGAGCACCACTGTTTTGGAGACCCCCCTCAACAGGGTTGGGATTTCGGAATGGGGTCATGCCGAACTGCCTCCGAAGCCCTAATTGCAAGAGGAGGGGATGAGTAGAGCACCCACCAGCCAAGCATTTTCCCCTCTCAGGTTTCATGCAAAGGAGGGGCTGAAAACATGTCACATATATGTGGGGGCATGACATAATATAATATTTGTATCTCTCTGTTTCACTCAGCCTATGAGAGATCAAGAGATCAAGAGATCACTCTACACCGTTGTAGAGATTCCATACACAGGTCCTCCTCACTCAGCAGCCACAATTGACCCAGCATCTGCTCAGAAGGTATACTGAATTAATTACATGCCATCATTTTACTGCTCCCCATATCATATCCTGCCCTTCATCTGGAGTTACAATATCATCTAGACCTCAGCCAGCTGCCTGAGGGACATCTAAAAACAAGGAATGGAGAGTACCACCACCAGGTGCAATTGGCTGACCGACTGCACCCAGCGTGTAGTCCTCAATGGAACTACGACTACCTGGAAGGACACACGCAGTGCGGTACCTCAGAGTTTGATCCTGGGCCCAGAGCTCTCCACGTAAATGATCTAGGCCAATTCTTTCCCTTTGCTGAGCCCAGGTTTTGGGTGCAGCTTTACTCCCATCTCCCATATCTGGAAGTCCCAGGCTTCGGGGAGAAGAAACCGCCTCCTGGCACTCAGCATCAAGTCTATGGGCAGAGAGGTGCCCAAGGCCCCTATAAACATAAGTGTCTCTCTCCCCTCTTCTCTTCTCTTCTCTTCTCTTCTCTTCTCTTCTCTTCTCTTCTCTTCTCTTCTCTTCTCTTCTCTTCTCTTCTCTTCTCCTCTCCTCTCCTCTCCTCCTCTCCTCCTCTCCTCTCCTCTCCTCTCCTCTCCTCTCCTCTCCTCTCCTCTCCTCTTCTCTTCTCTTCTCTTCTCTTCTCTTCTCTTCTCTTCTTCTCCTCTCACCTCCCCTTCCCCTTCCCCTCCTCTCCTTCTCCTCTTCTCTTCTCTTCTCTTCTCTCCTCTCCTCACCTCCCCTTCCCCCTTCTCTTCTCCTCTCCTCTCCTCTCCTCTCCTCTCTTCCCCTCCCCTCCCCTCCCCTTCCCCTTCCCCTTCCCCTTCCCCTTCCCTTCCCTTCTCTTCTCTCCTCTGCTTTCCGTTCTGATGGGGCTGAAGCTGCTGAGCTTCGCTGGGGTGGCGGCAGCAGGAGTCCTGCCTTGGCTGGAGTCGCTGCTTTCTGGTCAACAAAATGGGTCTCTCGCAAATTGTTCTTCAACAGATTTCAAATAGCGCTGGGAAGACGTTAGGCCTCCCAGTGCAAAATCTGGGCATTGCTTGCTTTAAAAGAGCATTTTCATTTCCAGCACAGGAAAATAATCTTAAACATTCCCAGCCAGAATGTTTTTTTATATATATTATTTTCAGGAAAGGGGCATTGATAGACAAAAGATGGAGTCTTTCTTCTGTGATACACACACACACACACACACACACACACACACACACCAATCTGGGGAGGAACATCTTCAGGAATATAACAAATAAGTATAATTTGTAATTTTGGGATGCTCCTGAAATTGTGGCCTGAAGCTTTGTGTGTCATATACTAAGGCACACACAGTACATTTTATCATGCTGCATTTTATTTAGATGATGCCCTGCAGATATGTCCAGCTTTATGGTTATGCTAATCAGAGCCCCAAATGGCCACCATTTGGATGCCTGGCAATGTCAATATGTAACTGTGCCTTAGGACAGAATCATAGGGCTGGAAGGTACCCGAGAGGTCATCTAGTCCAACCCCCTGCTCAAGGCAGGAGACCTTATACCAGAGGTCTTCAAACTTGGCTCTTTTATGACTTGTGGACTTCAACTCCCAGAATTCCTCAGCCAGGCATGCTGGCTGAGGTATTCTGGGAGTTGAAGTCCACAAATCATAAACGGGCCAAGTTTGAAGACCCCTGCCTTATACCATCCTGGTCAAAGGTTGTCCAGTCTGTTTTTGAAAACCTCCCACGATGGAGCACCCACAGCTCCAGGAGGCAAGCCGTTCCACTGATTAGTTGTTCTCACCGTCAGAAAATTTCTCCTTACTTCAAGGTTCAATCTTTCTTTGACCAGCTTCCACCCATTACTTCTTGTCCTGGCCTCAGGTTCTTTGGAGAGTTGAAGTCAATCAATCAGAATAGTCAAATACTTTGGCCAGCTAATGAGAAGGAAGGACTCACTGGAGAAGAGCCTCATGCTGGGAAAGGTTGAGGGCAAGAGAAGAAGGGGACGACAGAGAACGAGGTGGCTGGACGGAGTCACTGAAGCAGTAGGTGTGAGCCTAAATGGACTCCAGAAGATGGTAGAGGACAGGAAGGCCTGGAGGAACGTTGTCCATAGGGTCGCGATGGGTCAGACACGACTTCACAACTAACAACAACAACAATCAGAACAGAGCTGGAAGGGACCTTGGCGGTCTTCTCGTCCAGCCCTCTGCTCATGCAGGAGACGCTTTACCATTTCAGACAAGTGGCTGAGAGAGACAAGTCTCTTCTTAAAAACCTCCAGTGATGGAGTGCTCGTGATTTCTGGAGGCAAGCTGTTCCACTGGTTATTCGTCTTCACTGTTTTAAGTTTAAGTTTCTCCTTAATTCAGGTTGCTTCTCTCCTTGATTAGTTTCCTTTCCCTCATATGGAAATTAATAAAAGTCCGCAGATCTATGCTAGCTGGGCAATTCTGGGAACTGAAGTCCATAGAACTTCAAATTGCCAAGGGTGAGAAGCCTGCTCTAGACTGATCCTTCAAAGCACCCATTGCCAGCCTTACTTTTCCCATAGAATCCTGCCAAAGGTATGAGTCAACCTCACTCGATCCCAAAGCCCATCACTTCCCAAGAACACGGCTCCCTCCCCTCCGTCTTTCCAGTCCCTTCCCTCCGTCCTTCAGGGCTTCCGACAGTACATTCCCAAACAGAACAAAGTGTTATCAGCACGCCATCTCAACCGCAAGACAAGTTCAAACCCTGGGTTTACGTCTGATCTGCAAGATTGCGTCTCTTCTGGCCACCAGCCAAAAAGGTACATGATATACTCAGAAAGTGGAAAAGTACAATTGCAATATTTATTATTTATTTTATTATTTTGCCAGTGGGGTTGCTTGTAAATGTCATCAAGCTCAGTTTGGCTGGGAAAAATCGGTTCCTGAATTGTCTCGGGGAAGAAACTGAGGAAAGGTTATGTCAGGGAGCTAAGCCCTAGAATCCCAGGGTTGAAAGGGGTCCTAAAGGTCTTCTAGTCCAGCTCCCTGTGCCAAAAAGAGCTGCATTTCTAATTTTAGGTGATTGAAGCTCACTTTTAAGGACATGGTTTGTTTCCCAGTTAAACTCAAAGTGAAGGTGAGTGAACAGCTGCATACTTTTGAGTATGAGGATTGAGATTTTGCCTAAAGTAGCAGAATCTCAGGCCAAAAAATTGGCCAACAGGAATCTTTTGGGCCGAAAATGAATTGAATTTCCCATAGTACAAGGATTGATGGCCTCGAGGACTCTCTTAAAAGAATGCAAATGACCAGCTTGTCTGCAAGGAGTTATAAATCCTTCCATTCCCCACCATCCACTCAGAGCTGAAGAAGCTTCTTGGATGAGAAGTGAAACGTCTTCAAAGAAAACCAAGAAAGTCCAGTTGCCTCCTGAAAAAGCACTTTTGGGACAACCCTGACCTGGATGGCTGAGAGCCTCCATAGACAAGGATTGAAGAAGTTAGTGGATTGGGGTTAGGACGGTCATCTTGCAGCACTTGTGGAAATTGTGACAAAATGGCTACCACAGCAGGAGCCTTCCTGCTCACAAAATGGCTACCCTGACTGGAGTTGACTGTTACCAAAGATCCCTTTGCTTCTTAGCTTCATCCCCCAGGATTTGCCTTCCCTATCAGCTTACCTCTGGGTAGGCAGGCATGTTTCCATGCAAAACACTGGGCTGTATAGCTATTCACGGGGATTTGTGGAAATTAAGCGGAAGCTGGCACCTGGATGCTTAATTTGCCCTGTGCCAACTTCTCGTGTTTTAATTCAAATAATATTTGTAAAGTATGAAGGTCAAAGCAGCAGGCCACCTGGCAGGAAGCAAGAGAGGTATGCAGGACCTCCCTGAAGTCCAGGGGATTCAACTAGCCAGTTCTCCCTTACAAAGTTGCAGGGAATGGTTCTCTGAAGCTGAGGAACTTTAAGATATATGGACATCAACATCCAGAATTCCCCAGCCAGCATGCTGGCTGGAAAACTCTGGGAATTAATGTCCACATTTTTTTTTAAAGTTGCCAAGTTTACAAAGGACTGATTTAACTGGTCCTGAGGTCAAGTTGGGGAAGTCCCTAGTGTGCTCGCCTGTGGGTTGATGCCCTAGAAAAACAGCCTGACATGTTCCATAATTTGGGGTTATATAACACCTACACACACACACACACACACACACACACACACACACCATGTTGACAGAGTATTGATGAAGAATACTGCCAAGTATTCACAAAGAACTTTCTGCCAAGTATTCACAAAGAATTCTTACTCATAAAGGCTCGTGAAAATTTGGGAACGGTTAGGACCTGCTCTCATTTTGACACAAGTCCAAAATGAAACCTCACCTTTTCATTTCAGGCTAGCTACTCAGTCATCACCTCTTCCAATATCTGAGGGGCTGTGACAGAAAAGAGGGGGTCAACCTCCAAAGCACCTGAAGGCAGGAGAAGAAGTAACAGATGAAAACGTATCAGAGAGAGACTCAACCTAGAAATAAGGAGAAACTTCCCAACAATAAGGACAATTAACCAACGGAATTGCTTGTGGGTGGAAGTTGTGGGGGCTCCATCACTGGAGGTTTTCAAGAAGAGACTGGGCAGCCATGTCTAGTCTAGAGAAAAGAAGGACTAGGGGAGACATGATAGCAGTGTTCCAATATTTGAGGGGCTGACACAAAAAAGGGGAGGTCAAGCCATTTTCCAAAGCATCAAAAGGCAAGACAAGAAACAATGGATGGAAACTAATTCAGAAGAGAAGCAAGCTAGAACTCAGGAGAAATTTCCTGACAGTGAAAACGATCAACCAGTGGAAGGGCTTGCCTTTAGAAGTTGTAGAGGCTTCGTCACTGGAGGTTTTGAAGAGCAGACTGGACAGCCACTTGTCTGAAATGGTATATAGGGTTTCCTGCTTCAGCAGGGGTTGAGTTAGAAGACCTCCAAGGTCCCTTCCGGCTCTGCTATTCCGCAAACACCCATAATAGTAGTTTAAACAGCTTCTGCTTTCTTTTGTTCTCAAAGCTTCCCTTATCACAATGGCTTTTGAAAACAGCAAGCTGAGAATGGAGCCGGGAAGTAGAAGAGATAATGCGTTTCATCTCAAAGCAGGTGCCTGTGGTTAGCAGAGACAATCGCCTAGCATAGCTTGAGAACCAGCAAAAGCCTCTGATGTTGCACCACCTCCTCATGATTGAAAAACCAGTCCTTCTGACAATGGGGAAAGGAATTCCACATACCTGTACTGGCAATTTATGAAGATATCCCCTACATGTATATTACAGTTTTTCACTGTAATTTCCTGTCACGGATGCTAAGAAAGACAGTTACCGGTAGTCTATTGTCCTCCCTTCCCTGCATTTGTCCTCCTTTCCAATTGTCCCGTGTCCTGTTTTGCCTGTACAGCAATCCTATAACTCCAATGTGGGATCGGTGATCTGGTAGCTCAATGTGGGATCGAACTCTCCAAGGCGAGAAGCCGTCCCCATTGATAAATCATAAGAGGCACGAGTCAGGAGAAAACAGCAGGGCCTGGGAACAATACCATAGCGTGTTATAAAAAAAAAAGCATTCTGGGGCTCCTTCAAAACAAAACTAATAATGTTGGGAAAATGTTTCCTTCCTCAAGAAAACGATGTAACATCGGAAACCCATAGAAGGGTATAGCTCAGTCTTCTGAATAGTCCCACACTCCCTAGGACAGGGGTCTCCGGACTTCGCAACTTTACGACGTGTGGACTTCAACTCCCAGAATTCCACAGCCAGCCACAATATAAAAAAAGGTGTTGAGATTCTAGAGTGCAGACAAGAGCAACAAAGATGATTAGAGGACTGCAGGCTAAAACATAAGAATGGTTACAGGAACTGGCCATGGCTAGTCTAGTAAAGAGAAGGACCAGGGGAGACATGATAGCAGTGTTCCAATATTTGAGGGACTGTCACAAGCAAGAGAGGATCAACCTATTCTCCAAAGCACTTGAAGGCAGGACAAGGAGTAATGGATGGAAGCTAATCAAGGAGAGAACCGACCCAGAACTAAGGAGAAATTTCATGGTCCTAAGTGCAGAAAAACGGTTACAAGTCAGTTTTTTCAGCACCATTGTAACTTACTGTAATGGTCACTAAACAAATGGCTGTAAGTTCAGGACTACCATAGAAGAAGAAAACCTATGGCAAAGCCACTTTGATGTGAATGAGTCCATGGCACTGATTCTCTCATTGTTTATTTAGTGTATGGCATAACAGACATATACAGTATATATTAACATTTCGTCTAAATTGGCAGAACCCAATAAAATATAAATGTGGAAAAGATCTATATTCAAATACCAGTGTCTAGGCCAGGGGTAGGCCACCTTGGCTCTTTTATGACTCGTGGACTTCAACTCCCAGAATTCCTCAGCCAGCCATGCTGAGGGGAAAGGGAGAGGTTTCCAAGCTGAGCCAGGCTGGCTCAGGAATTCTGGGAGTTGAAGTCCATGAGTCATAAAAGAGCCAAGGTTGCCTACCCCTGGTCTAGACCATCTAACCACTGAAATGCAGCATAATTTATATTTTAAAAAAAATCAGATGATGGGCCTGGTAGGTTACAGCTGGTCACGATGTGATCTACAGTTTGGCGTGGGACCCCACAGTCGCATTGAGGGGAGGATGCTGTGTCCCATTTATACAAAGGGTCCCGGCAGACGCCGTCTGAGGTGCAAATCCTATTGTCCATTGTTGATGTGGTAGTTTAAAGCCTAGCAGCTTTTTTGTGGGGCCATTTTTATGTCTTCCTATGACAGTGACCCATTGGGAATCGATGTTAAAGTTGTTGGGCAGATGTTGTGTAAGTGCCAGTGGGGGCTACCTGGATTTGAGTCTTCTGGCTGATTCACCCATATATCATTTTGATGTAGAATGCAACATGGAAATAGATTAAATTTAAGTGTTTGGTAATTCCCTGATTAGGACCTGTACATAAAAATGCCCATAGGCATGAAAGCTGGCTAAATGACTTGAGGCCTGTCACACTCTCTCAGTGCCTCACAGGGATGTTGTTGTGGGAAAAATAGAAGAAGGGAGGAGTATTAAGGTATGTTCATCACCTTGAGTTATTTACAAAAATAATAAAGGTGGGATAGTGTTTTTTTAATCATAACTCTGTTACTTGAACACACACCAAGAGAGAGACTTTAAATATCCCAGTTGCTCTAACACAGGGGTCTCCAACCTTGGCAACTTTAAGATTTGCGGACTTCAACTCCCAGAATTCCTCAGCCATCTTGTCTGGCTGAGGAATTCTGGGAGTTGAAGTCCACAAGTCTTAAAGTTGCCAAAGCGTGGGGATCTCTGCTCCAACAGACGCTCCTCTTTCAGTTATCAGAAGGTCCCTCAAAGCAGCCGCTCACCAAAACTTAATGGCTCGAATAAAACCGTGGAGATGCTTTGCCAGTCTCCTGGTTTTTCTAAAGCACCAAAAATTCCCATTCCTCTCCTCCTGGAATTTCTTTCGGTTATACAAAACTCCCCTCTGCTGGTCAGCTGCAGTTCTGCAATGTCAGCCATTGCTCCAACTGAATTTGATAATGGAGATTTGTTTTTCAAAAATCAGTTTCTAGCAGTCCAATGCTGTCTACCTGTCTACCTGCTAGCTCTGTATATAATTCTCCTCACTGTTGACCTGCTAATAGTCAACTATCAGAGCTCTGGAGCAAGTGACACAGAGAGGGCTCTCTTTTAAGGACCACAATCCTGCTAAATTGTGCCTTCCTTCAACAACTGAAGTAGTTTCAGGACTGGTGTCCATGTCTATGAACGTTCTCCATCCTCCAAGCTCATGGTTGTCCCAAAGATGCTTTTTCCAAAAGGCGACTGGACTTTCTTTGTTTTTTCTTGAAGATGTTTCGCTTCTCATCCGAGAAGCTTCTTTGGATAAAAAGCAAAATGTCTTCAAAGAAAAAAAAAAGTCCAGTTGCCTTTCAGAACTGGTGATATGCTACGGAAAACATAGAATCCAACAAGGTTTATTAAGCAACTTCTTAATGCATCTGATGCTGAATATTTCAAGGCTGTAGCCATCTTGGTGGATCCTTGGTGGATCCTTGGTGGAGCAGTGGGCTAATGCCTCCTTAAGTAACACCAGCTGCCTGCAATTAGTGCAGGTTCGCATCCCACCAGGCTCAAGGTTGACTCAGCCTTCCATCCTTCCGAGGTAGGTAAAATGAGGACCCAGATTGTTGGGGGCAATTAAGCTGACTTTGTAATAATGCCGCTTGCGGGGTGTGTGAAAGCCCTAATAAGCAGGCATATACATAGAATGAAGGCTACTGCTAAGCTTGTAAGCCGCCCTGAATCTTCGGAGAAGGGCGGGATATAAATGGAATTAAAATTAAAAAATTAAATTAAATTAAATCTTTGGCCAAATATTTTTTCTTTTATTGAAAAGTTTTAAAATACATTTTTAGAACATATACCCCATCTCCCTCACCCCCCTCCCCTTCCCTCCCTTCCCAACACACACACACACACCCGACTTCCAAGAGCTGAATACAGGGAATTACATCATACAATCGTACTCTAAAATATTCTAATTAATATAATTACTCTTTAAATCCTATCGCACTTTAACTCTCCTTAGCCATAGAAAAGATAAATAATATATCCTCTAATTATAATAACTAATAACTATTCATATGCTAAATGATACTTTGTAGTCCCATATTTATTCTGAATATAATCAATCCATCTTCTCCATTCCCCTATATATCTTTGTTGCAAGTGATCTTTCACATATGCCGAGATTTTGGCCATTTCTGCCAGGTTCGAAACTTTCAAAGTCCACTCTTCTATAGTAGGCAGATCCTCCTTCTTCCAGTATTGCGCTACCAAAAGTCTTGCAGCTGTTACTAAGTTCAGCATCAATTTAGTTTCTATAGCAGTACAGTCAGCGATAATACCCAACAAAAACAATTGTGGTGAAAATCTTATCTTTTTCTTAAAGATCTTCTGCATGCTCCACCAAATTTTGATCCAAAAAGCTTTAACTTTTTTACAAGTCCACCATACATAATAATATGTTGCATCATCACAACCACATCTCCAACATTTTGGCTGACAATTTGGATACATACATGCTAATTTTTTGGGATCTAAATGCCATCTATAAAACATTTTATAAAAATTCTCCCTTAAGTTTTGTGCCTGCGTAAATTTAACATTCCTAACCCATATTTTCTCCCAAGTGTCCATTATTATTGGTTCTTGAAAATTCTGGGCCCATTTTATCATACAATCCTTAACCAATTCCATTTCTGAGTCAATTTCTATCAATGCATTATATATCCTTCTTATATGCGCTCGACTTTGATCTCTAATTTGCGTTACCAAATTCCCATCCGATATTGAAATGCCAATTTTCTGATCTTCTTTCCATCTAGCCTGTAGCTGCCCATACTGAAACCAAGTTTGTACTAGTTTTTCTTCTTTTAGAGTATTAAAAGACTTCAATTGCCATTCATTCTTTTCCAATCTAAGAATTTCTTTATATGTTATCACATCATGTTTAAATCTCACCTTTATATTTTCTATTGCATGTTTAGGTATTGCCCAAATAGGAATTTTATAATTCAACTTATATCAATATTTTTTCCAAGCTCTCAACATGGCAGACCTTAAAATATGTTTTAAAAACTTTGTCCACTTTTTTATCATACAATAAGCGTGCCAACCATATAACAAATCACACCCTTCAATATTCAATAATCTCTTTTGTGTTAAAATAAACCAATTACTAATTGACGATAATGCTGCCGCCTCATAATATAATTTAAGATTGGGCACTTTGAGACCACCTCTTTCACGTACATCTTGCGTTATCTTAAATTTAACTCTCGGTCTCTTCCCTGCCCAAATAAATTTATTAATACCTCTCTGCCATTCCTCCAAATTTGAGTCTTTTTAAGTACAGGTATCATTTGAAATAAAAATAAAAATTTAGGTAAAACATTCATTTTCACAGCTGCAATTCTTCCCGATAAAGACAGTTGTAATTTCCTCCAACTATCTAACTCTTTTTGTATTTTTGACCATAAGAATTCATAATTATTCTTAATTTAGTATTTGAAGCTCAAAGATGTACCCACAAATATTTAACCTTTTTAACTATTTCAAATCCCGTTAATTTTTCTAAAGCTACCTTTTGTTCTATGGTCATATTTTTAGACAATATCTTAGTTTTTTGTCTATTTACCTTGAATCCAGAAACTTATCCATATTGTAAAATTATTTCCATTAAATCTTTAACTGATTGAATTGGTTGACTTAACGTAATAACCAAGTCATCTGCAAACGCTCTCAATCTATAGTCTTGATCTTTTATTTTAATTCCCTTTATTTTCTTTGAATCACGTATTTGAATCAATAATATTTCCAATGTTAAAACAAACAGCAATGGCGACAGTGAACATCCCTGTCTTGTACCCTTTTCAATTTTACAAGCTTCTGATAAGCTATCATTAATTATTATTTGTGCTGTTTGTTTTTGATATATAGCCCTTATAGGTTGTAAAAACTTATCCCCAAACTGCATCTTCTCTAACACTTTAAATAAAAATTGCCAGTCCAATTTATCAAAAGCTTTTTCAGCGTCCAAAAAAATCAGCGCTGCAGGGACTTGGTTATTTCTTTCTAAATATTCTAATACATTTTTTTAATCCCATTTATATATCCCGCCCTTCTCCGAAGACTCAGGGCGGCTTACAATCTAAAGCACAAATCAATGTGCTTAGCAATAGCCTTCATTCTATGTATATGCCTTCTTATTAGGGCTTTTGCCCCCCCCCAAGCGGCATTATTACAAAGTCAGCTTATTGCCCCCAACAATCTGGGTCCTCATTTTACCTACCTTGGAAGGATGGAAGGCTGAGTCAATGTGTCTCATGTTATTTTTCATTTGCCTACCGCTTATGAATCCTGTTTGATCAATATGAATCATTTGTTGCATAACCTTCATCAATCTATTTGCTAAAACTTTTGCAAATATCTTGTAATCAGTATTTAACAACGATATAGGTCTATAATTTTTAGTTTGTATAGGATCTTGATCTTCCTTTGGAATCAACGTTATAAATGCTGTTTTCCATGATGGAGGAACCTCCCCTCCGGATTGAATTGTTCTAAACAATTCTTTTAAAGGTTCCACCATCTCTAGTTGTAAATTTTTATAGTAAGTAGCAGTCAATCCATCTGTCCCAGGTGCCTTACCTACTTTTAATTGTTTAATTACTAGAATAATTTCTTCAGTGGTTATCAATTGATTCATCTCTTCCGGTTGCTCTTGTGTGAACGCCGGGATATTCACTCCTTGCAAGTAACTATCTATGTCTAAACCTTGACTTTTATCCCTTGCATATAGCTTAGAGTAAAATTTAACAAAGGCCTTTTTAATGAGATTTTGCTGAAACACTTCTTTACCCTTATAAACTATCTTATCTATATGACGAGATCTTTGTTTTTTCCTTAATAAATAAGCTAACCACCTACCAGGTTTATTTGCGTTATTAAAAATATTATGTTTAGCATATCTTAAATTAGTTGCCACCTGGTCCGCCATCAGCATATCAAACTGACCTCTTAACAAGTTAATTGAGTCTTTTAGCCTCTTGTCAGATGGATCCATAGTAAAAGCTTTCTTTTTCTTCTTTATTTCCTCCTCTATTTCTTTACGCTTAAATTCCATTCTACGTCTATATTTATTATTCAAATATATTAAAACTCCTCTCATATAAGCTTTACTTGCATCCCATACCATTTCAATAGAAGTTCCTTTATGCATATTCATAATAAAAAATTCTTTCATCTGCTTTTTACATTCTTCCACATTTTCTACATATCTAAATAAATTTTCATTTAATCTCCATGATCTTCTGTCACCATTACCCTTATCCAATTCCATCCAAAGTGGACTATGGTCTGATAAAGTTCTTGCACATCTTCTTAATCCTAGAAAAGTAATCATTAGTAATTAGTATAAAATCAATCCTAGAAAAGGATTGATGTCTGTCAGAGAAAAAAGTAAAATCCTTTTCATCCACGTTTCTTTCTCTCCAAATATCTCTCAATTCCAAATCATCTTTCAAATCAAAAAAAGATTTAGGGAATCTAGTGTGATTAGGAGTATTTTTAAAAGATCCTTTCTTATCCTTCTGCGTGTCCATCACACCATTCCAGTCTCCCATTAAGATAGAAGACTTATAATCCCATTGAGTTATTTTGTTATGTAACAATTTATAAAATTCTTCTTGTTGTTGATTAGGAGCATATATTCCAATTAGAAGTATTTTCTTCCCTTCAATCAAAAGTTCAATAATAATATATCTTCCTTGTATATCTGCTTCTATTAATTTGGCTATCAGACCCTTCTTCACATATATTACTACACCATTTTTCTTCTCTGGAGCGGATGCAATGAATTGTGTACCCAATCTCAGATTTATCAAATATTTCTGATCAGATACCCGAATATGCGTCTCTTGCAAACATACAACTTCATTTTTAAAATGTTTCAAATACTGAAATATTTTCTTCCTCTTTTGTGGTGAATTCAAACCATTAACATTCCAAGTCAGGAATTTTGTCGCCATCTTTTGCGACTTGAAGCCTCCGGAGCGCCTCCTGAAGATCTTCAGAAATCTGTCTCTTCGGCCTCGCTCCTCCTACTGCTTCACATGATTCTTGAGTTGTAGTCATCAAACTTTGATCCTGTTGCCATTGTTGTTGTTGTGCCTTATGTCTAGATGCAGCCTGTGTTATTCTTTGAGTCATAGGTTCTTCTACTAAAGCCAAGGGTTGCACAGTTTCAGAAAATTGCTCTTTTTCTTGTGACTGTTGCTCTCCTTCATCCTTTCCTTCTTTATCTTCTGAAGATGGCGGTGAACCTGCTTTCAATACATTAGTATAAAAATCTCATGCCTTCAAAACTGTATTAAGACGGTATCTTATTCCAGCATAATTCACCACAATCCCCATTGGTATCTCCCATCTGAACTGTAGCTGTTGTTTTTTTCAATTCTTCTGCCAAAAAAGCAAAATCTTTTCTTTTTCTCAAAACTTTTGGGGGAATCTCTTTCAGAATCAAAACCTCCTGACCAGCAATTTTAAATCTCTTATTATAAAAAATTTGAATAATCTCATTTCTTATCTTTCTCTTCGTAAAATACACCACCACATCTCTTGGCAATTTCCTTTGCCTGGCAATCCAGGAGTTAACTCTAAAAGCTTTATCTATCTCACCAAGGAAATCTTTGGGTTGAAACCCCAAATTAGGTGCCAGGGCATCCGCCAGCATCTCTTGCAAATTCTCCTGAGGATTCTCTTTCAAACCTCTGATCCTCAGAGCAAACTCCATATCTCTGTATTGTATCATCACAACCTCTTCCTCTGTTTTATCCATTTTATATTCAACTTCACCCATTTTGGCCTCCAACATCAGATTATTTTGTTTCACCTCTTCCACCCGTTCATTCAGAGTCTCAATACAACCTGCAAGCCCCTGAAGTGCTAACAGAATGTCCTCCCGCATTTCTTTGTTCTTATCCTCAATAAGCACAGCCACCTGTTCAGTTATTTTTTCAGTTATTTTTTCAGACTGAGTTGCTAAAGCCACTTTTAAAGAATCTTGTAAATCCTTTAAAGTTACAGGTGGAGCAGCTGCGGGGGACGATGTCAAGGACTGCAATCCAGATTGCTGAACAGGTGATGTCCCTGCACTTTTAGTAACAGGGATTCTAGGAGGCTTAGAAGCCATTTTATAGCCAGTTAACTCTCCGTACACACTTTCACTTTTCTTCTCCTTTAACAGCTTAAACCAAATCTTGTAAATTTAAGCAGGTCAAATTTAAAGTCCAATTCCTCCTCAATGTCCCAACAAACACTTTCACTATAAAAGAAGTGAGGGAGGAAAGAAAAAAAAAAACCCTTCACTTCTTATTAAAAAAAATCTTCCCCTCTCTTTTTCCCTGTTCACTTGGGCGCCATTTTCCCTTTCTTTTCCAAGTAGTGTTGAGACGAAAAAAAACTTTTTTGAGAGAGAGTTAAAGCCTTGTACTTGCTGTTTATACGACTCCTGTATCCGCTCAGCTGCAACAATGTTTCTAGATGTCAATCAGTTCCGGCAGGAGTGGATTCAGCGTCTTGTTCTGCTGGTAGCAGAAGAGTCCTCCGCTCCGGAGATTCCCAGGCTTTGGAGGAGCTCTCACCCTTCAAACCCCAGAACAAACGTCCTGGGGCTCTAGGGGAGCTCTAGTCCTACCTGGGAACTCCCCCTCCCCTCTTCACCTGAGGAGTGGGGTTTTCATGCCGCGGAGCGGCTGATTGTTGGCTGCTCCGCGGTTTAAACAGCAACGAAGGACCGGCGGTTGATTCCGACCGTCCGCGATGCTGGAGAGCCACCTGGAAGTCCCTCCTTTGGCCAAATATTAAATTCTGCCGTAACCCTGGGCCAGCTTCAATTGGTGCCTACACAGAAATGCAAGAAGATTCTTGGCTGTTAAATCCCCAAATAAACTGCTGTTCTAGGTTGCCATGGCAAGGTCCAGCCAAAGATTGCATTTTCACAACACATTTAACCTGGTTATTCAATTAAACAGAATAACAGAGGTCTCCTAGTCCAGCCTCCTGTTCAAGTGGGAGACCTGATACCATTTCAGACAGTGGCTGTCCAGGCTCTTCTTCAAAGCCTCCAGTGATGGAGCACCCACAACTTCTGAAGGCAAGCCATTCATTTGAAGGGTCTGCAAAATCACAAAGAAGCAAACAACAAAAAAAAGCCAAGTATCTTATGCAATAATAGCATTTTTCCCCCTTCTCTAGTAAGCACAAATATGCTATTGATTTTTCACCATTACTTCCCCTTCCGCATTTGAAAACTTCACTGAGCCACAAAGTAGCCAACACCATTTTCCCCAACATATCTTCAAATGCAGTTACTTTGTTAATTTGAGACTCATGAATCTAGACACCCAGAAAACTGAGTTAAGTGAACGATCATGCAATAACTTATGGGTAAATATGCCATGTGGTACCACCAAAGAGGAGGGGGTTATATCAGTACAAATTCATTAGTCTACTGATACCAACCAGTTTTGGTCACCATGCCACAAAAATGAAGTTGAGACTCTGGAAAAAGTTCAGAGAAGAGCAACTAAGATGATCCAAGGCCTGGAGACAAAAACATACAAAGAATGGCTGCGGGACTTCGGTTTGGCTAGTCTAACAAAAAGAAGAAATAGGGGAGACATGATAGCAGTGATCCAGTATTTGAGGGGCTGCCACAAAGAAGAGGAGGTCAAAGTATTCTCCAAAGCACCAGAGGGAAGGACGAGAAACAACAGTTGGAAACTAATCAAAGAGAGAAGCAACCTTGGAATTAAGGAGAAACTTCCTGACAGTAAGGATGATTATCCGGTGGAACAGCTTGCCACCAGAAGTCGTGGGTGCTCCAACACTGGAGGTTTTTAAGAAGAGGCTGGACAGTCACTTGTCTGAGATGGTATAGTTTCTCCTGCTTGAGCGGAGGACTGGACTAGAAGACCTCCAAGGACCCTTCCAATTCTATTCTATTCTATTCTATTCTATTCTATTCTATTCTATTCTATTCTATTCTATTCTATTCTATTCTATTCTATTCTATTCTATTCTTATTTCCTATTCTATATTCTATTCTATTCTATTCTATTCTATTCTATTCTATTCTATTCTATTCTATTCTATTCTTGTCTATTCTATTTTATTCTATTATTCTATTCTATTCTACAATCTGTCTATTCCTATTTCTATTCTATTCTATTCTATTCTAATTATTCTATTCTATTCTATTCTATTCTATTCTATTCTATTCTATTATTCTATTCTATTCTATTCTATTCTATTCTATTCTATTCTATTCTATTCTATTCTATTCTATTCTATTCTATTCTATTCTATTCTACATTCCCAGTATTTATGAACTAGCGAAATAGACCTATAATTAAAAAAATAAACATTGCTCCTATTTTTTTCACTTAAGAAAATTGGTTAAGTGCTTTTTACTTGCTTTATTCCCAGCGCCTCCTTTAAACAGGGCTTCCAAATTGCTAGGATCTCTCTCTCAGCCACTTCAAATCCCATCGAGACACATCGAGGTTCACTTTCTCTTTTACTGCCCTTTCTGGAATCCTTCCAATGCACTATGATTTACGCCTCAATCATTTGGCAGTTTCAACAAATCTGACTCAGTTTCAAATCACCTTGATGTGAGACGTTCTTGACTTCCCCGAGCCTCGAGAGGAAGTCCTGGATCACCTTGGCCAAGTTGATGTTACAACTATTCCAGGGTTTGGGATGCAGGAATCTCCTGCCTGCCCTAGAGCAGAAATGGACTCCCTTTGGATCTCCAAGTCTGAGGGAACTTTATTCCCATCAGCCCCAGCCAGGATAGCCAAGGGTGAAGAATTTCAAGGGATGTAACCCTTCCACTCCCCGCAATCTGGTCAGAGCTGAAGAAGCTTCTTAGATAAGAAGCCAAAGGACTTCGAAGAAAAACAAGAAAGTCCAGCTGCCTCTCGAAAAAGCAACTTTGAGACATTTGTTTGAAAGTACAACGGCAGTTTAAGAAAGGTTACTTATGGCTGTTTCCACACAACCACTTGCAGCATTCCCCCGTGGTCGCCAGATCAAAATTCAGACACTTGGCAAACGGCATGTATTTATGACGGTTGTGGTGTCTGAGTCATGGAATCATAGTTTAACAACTGCAGTGATTCGCTTAACAACCATGGCAAGAAAGGGTGCAAAATGGGGCAAAACCCCCTCCTGCTTAGCCACAGAAATTTGGGGCCCAGTTGTGGCTATAAATCAAGGACTATCTGCATTACTTTTTTCTGCTCAGCCCATACTGGAAAGCTCTTAAACCATGCCTTCTGTATCTTCACAAGCACCTTGAACCATGGTTTATATATCTTCCTTGTTTCCTGCCAGGTCTCATCCAGATAGTTCCTCTGGCGCGAAGGCTAGCAGATAGAGATTCAAGGCTTCAGCAGGTTGATAAGCTAATTTATTACTGTAAACCCTAAGAAAGGCAGAGCAGATCCTTTGTCCAGGCCAGGGCTTTTCAACCTTTTCACCCATTCTACCACTTTTAGGATATGGCAACATCCGAGGACCACCAGTCGCCTAGCAAGGTGTCAAAAACTTGATGACCAAAAAAAAAAGAAGGAAAAAAGTGATGAAGTACAGGTAGTCCTCGACTTACAACAGTTCACTGTTCGAAGTTTCAATGGCACTGAAAAAAGTGCCCCCCAAGCCACAGCTGAGCAAGACACCTGCCTGCCCGCCCGGCGGTGCTCTTCCTCCTGTCCGAGGTTTTCATTGTTGTGAGCATTTCTGTTGAGGATTGGCAGTGGGGGTGGGGTGGAGGGTGTTTGGTTTTTATTCCCCCCCCTGCTGGGTGGTTGCAGCAGGTTTTGGCCACTTCACGTGACCCTGGGACACTGTGACCGTCACAAAGATGAATCAGTTGCCAAGCATCTGAATGTAAATCACAAGACCCTGGAGATGCTGCAACATTCCAGCTGATCGGCGCTTCTTCTGGGCTCAGAAGCGCCAGGACCAGCGTTGAGCTCCAGCTGGAGCCTGGCGCTTCCGCTGAGCCCCGACAGCCCTGCAGCTCCAACCGTCTCTCGCTCAGGCTTGTGTGGTGCTGCCACCGGTTCAGCTCATTCTCCTCCCCGCTACCACTTTTCTAGGATGGTCGCGTACCACCTGCCAAGTGCCAATGTACCACAGGTGGTACCCGTACCACTGGTCGAAAAGCCCTGGTCCAAGGGGGATTGGCAGTGGTCATCTACACCTTGTTATGGCGACTGACCCCTCTCGTCTCCTGCTCTTTGCATGTGAGCCTGGATGGAAAGGGCAGAAAGGGCAGCAAAGCAAAAGTCCATCGGAGGGAGAGGAAAAAACCGGCTGAGTGTGTGGGTAGCTTGAACTTCAAAATAAGTCATTCAGATAAAAAGCTGTGTCCTGGTAGCCCCAAATTTCTGTTAATAAGTGAGATATTTGTGGTAGGTTTTGCCCCATTTTATGACTTTTCTTGCCACGGTTGTTAAGTGAATCATTGCAGTTGTTAAGTTAGCAATAAGGTTGTTAAGTGAATCTGGGTCCCCCATGGACTTCGCTTGTTAGAAAGTTGCAAAAGTTGATCACATGATCAACGCGGCGACCGTCATAAATACGAGTCAGTTTCCAAGCGTCTGAATTTTGATCACACAACTGTGGGGATGTTGCAATGGTTGTTATGTGTGAAAAACGGTCCTGAGTCACTTTTTTCAGTGACATAACTTTGAATGGCCACTAAATGAATTGTTGTAAGCCAAGGACTACCTGTACTGTATTGTGAGGAATATGATTCATGGCCATCAGGAATATTTATGGTGCATTCACTAAATCTGGGAGATATGACTGCATGTTTGCACTTTCCATAACAAGTGAGTTGAATCTTTGTGCCCATCCTGAAAATCAGACACCAGGCCCATCCAATATCCAGACTGATATTATAGAATCATAGGGCTGGAAGGGACCTTGGAGGTCTTCTAGTCCAACCCCTTGTCCAAGGCAGGAGTCCTTATGCAACCCTGGACAAACGTTGTCCAATCATTTCTTGAAAACCTCTCTGATGAAGCCTCCACTCTTGGAGGGAAGCAGTTCCACTGATAAATTGTTCTCACTGTCAGGAAATGTCTTAATTCCAGGTTGCATCTCCATTGCTTCTTATCCTGTTCTTTGATGCTTTGGAGAGGGGGTTGGACTAGAAGACCTCCAATGTCCCTTCCAGCTGTTGTTCCCCCTTCCCTGTGACTGTCCTTGGAGTATTGGACGATGGCTCTCCTGTCTCTCCTAAGCCTTCTCTTTGCTAGGCTAAACACACCTAATTTCCTTAGCGTCTATGGGAAGCAATATAAATCCTTCCACTCCCCACCATCCAGTCAAGAGCTGAAGAAGCTTCTTGGATGAGAAGCGGAACGTCTTCAAGGAAAAACAAGTAAGTCCAGTTGCATCGTGGGGGGAAAAAGCACCTTTGGGCTAATTCCCTCAGCTGTCCATCGTACAATTGAGCCTCCAGATCCCTGATCACCTTTGTTGCTCTTTCTAACGCCACATCAACTTTTTTTAGGTTGTGGTGGTCAGAACTGGACGAAGCATTCCAAGAATGGCGTCCCCATCACCCTGATATAAATGAGTCTTCTATTCTCATTTTAAACAGTGGAAATGAGGAAACAGTCTGTACGAATCCCTAAAGTTCTAGAAGTTTAGGATGTAGAGGACAGAAATCATGAACCTTGAATAAGAAATGTTTTTTGTTTTAAAAAAGGTGGGGTAGCACTGAATAACAAAGATTACAAATTCTGTAGACTATCGAGAGATTTCTTCAGGCAGACCAACTCAAACTGCCATGAGGGATGATGGTGTCTCTTGGCCTGGATTTGTGCTCCGGAGTGACTGATAATGCAAACGCAGGCATAGTGGGGAGATTTGTGCATCTTTTCTCCCAAATGTAAACGTAAGCAGAGTCCTTGGCAGATAAATTTGGGCAAACAACCTGCAGGGTGGAAGGAGGAGAGCAGGGGGAACGCTTAGAAGGAGCGAGAGTCACATGCTGGAGAGTAAATGTGATGCCTTCTTTAAAATACAGATCCTGGATCTAAAACTAACCCATTCCGGACGCTGTAGAACTGTCTCTCTCAAACTTGGCAGCTCAAAGATGTGTGGACTTCAACTCCCAGAATTCCCCAGCCAGCAAGATTTTAACTGGCATGCTTAATTGAAGTCTCCAAAATATGGATACAAAGAAGAGGGAGTCAAGCTACTCTCCAAAGCGCCCGAAGGCAGGACAAGAAGCAACGGATGGAAACTAATCCAGGAGAGAAGCAACCCGGAACTAAGGAGAAATTTCCTGGCAGTTAGAACAATTAACCAGTGGAACCACCTGCCTCCAGAAGCTGTTGAACGCTCCAACACTTGAAGGCTGAAAGAAGAGACTGGACAACATTTGTCTGAAATGGTATAGGGTATCCCGCTTGAGCAGGGGGTTGGACTAGAAGATCTCCAAGGTCCCCTCCAACTCTATTCTGACCGATTGTGTGCCATGAAGGCTGGCTGGGGAATTCTGGAAGCCCACAAATCTTCAAGCTGCCGAGGTTGAGAAACATTGCTATAGGAAAAAACACAAAGGGGAAGGCAGACAAAGCAAGGTTTTAATTTAGTGATCCTTGGTCCACAGAGTTGATTCTGAGGCTTCAAACCACCAAAGAATATAACACAAGATTTCCACTCTGGGAGTTTTAAAGGTAAGCAAAGCATGCCACTGCACATGGGTCTAGGACGTTGCTGATAGCATCAGGGTCTACAGGAAGTCCTTGGCTTACGGCTACAATTGGGGCCAGAATATCCTTTGCTAAGCAAGGCAGTTGTTAAATGAGTTATACTCAATTTTACTTTTGCCTGGTCGTTAAGCAAATCACTGCAGTTGTTAAGTGAATCAATCTCCTGGTGTCAGAAGCTGGCTGGGAAGTGGCAAACGGTGATCACGTGACCCTGGGACCCTGCAGTTATTATAAATGCAGACCTCTTGCCACGTGCCTGTATTTTGATAATGGGACCGTGGGGATGCTGCAACTGCCTTAAGGACAAGTTGTAAGTCACTTTTTTTAATGCCTTGTTAATTTCAAACAGTCTTTAAAGAAGGGTCATACGCTGGGAACTGTAGGGCATTCATGATCTGTCTAAGTCTGAAAAAAGAGAGCAAGGACCAAATATCAGTCCTTAGCATTATAGGCCAAAGACCCGTTTAATTTTGGTATGACCTCACCAAACTCCAGAGTTGAGGAACTGACTTTTCTTATACACCGACTTTGCCACAGTGGTTAGTTGTGGTTAGAGTACATTATTCCAGGCTAACTCTGCCCACTGCCAGGAGTTGGATCCTGACTGGCTCAAGGTTGGCTCAGCCTTCCGTCCTTCCAAGGTCAGTAAAATGAGGACTTGGGATTGTTGGGAATAATATGCTGACTCTGTAAACCGCTTAGAGGGCCGTAAAAGACTGTGAAGCAGTATATAAGTCTACTGCTATCTTCCCTGCCAGATTCACTCAACAACCGTGTTACTAACAACCACAGTGATTCATTTAACAACTGTGACGAGGTCGTCAAATGGGGTAAAACTCACTTAACTGTCTTGCTTAGCAGTGGAAATTTGGGGCTCAATTTCGTTCGTAAGTCGAGGACTGCCAGTATCTCTCTCTCCTCACCCAGTCCTGCCACAGACCCTCAAGCCTTCCAGCTGAGCTCAAGCAGAGTTGGAATAACACCTCCAATTCCCATGAGATTTTAATCTTGACCCCTCTGGCCGTCCTGAGCAACGTCAGCCACAGACGTGCATTCTTGACATTGACCACGTTTGTAAGCATCTGATCTCGTGCTCACTGTCCCGTTTGGCCATGTCGTTACAGCCCTTGGTCTGGCAAGGAATGTGATTGGCTTGTCTGTGTGTTGTCTGGACGGTTCTGTTGCCAAAAAAAGAGGAGTTGCCTAGTTCAGAGCTCCCCAACCTTTTGGGCACCAGGGACTGGTTCCGTGGAGAGAGGTTTTTCCACGGACCGGAGGGGGCCTGGTTTTGTGTGCTGCTGCGGATGGGGTTTTGCTTGTTTGTGCAGCCTGGTTGCTGGTATGCCACGGACTGGTACTGGTCCACGGACCAGGGGTTGGGGACCCCTGGCTTAGTTCACATTCCTAGGGTCAAAAGGCCATTTATAAACTTTATCCAGGAACAATCTGTAGAAAATTCTTCCGGTCTTAAAGGATGCATCATTCACGCGAGTAATACATGAACACACTAAGGCAGGAGTAGGCAACCTTGGCTCTTTTATGACTGGTGGACTTCAACTCCCAGAATTCCTGAAGCAGCTGTGCTGAGGGGAAAGGGAGAGGTTTCCAAGCTGAGCTATGCTGGCTCAGGAATTCTGGGAGTTGAAGTCCACCAGTCATAAAAGAGCCAAGGTTGCCTGCCCCTGCTAATGCATGCATTATCTCTGTCAGGCAAGAAGAGAGAGGTTCACAGTAGTGGTGGGGGTGGATTCTACTGTTGTTGTAGCATTGGTGCATACAAGGTGCTGTTGACACAGGGCTTACCTGCTCACCTGCCAAGCTAACAGGCTCCCTGCCTGGTTCAACCAGTCCTTCGGGGTTGCCACCTGGTGTAGATAGTAAAGTATGGGGTACTTGGTCCGCAGTCAACCAGCTGCAAGAAGGTTGATAGGCCTGAACCGGGTGGAGAAACGTGTTTTTTCCTTCTCATAAAAGGTAACCCTCAACTTGCAACAGTTCGTTTAGTGACTGTGCAAAGTCACAACAGCACTGAAAAAAGTGACCTGTGACCTATTTTCACACTTATGACCATGGCAGCGTCCCCATGACTTACATTTGGATGCTTGACAACTGGCTTTTTTATGACGGTTAGTGTCCCGGGGTCACGTCATCCCCTTTTGCGACCTTCTGAGAAGCAAAGTCAGTGGGGAAGGCAGATTCACTTAACAACCATTTTACTGACTTAGCAACTGCAGTGATTCACCTAACAACTGTGGCAAGAAAGTAAAATGGGGTAATACTCATTTAATAAATATCTCACTTAGCAACCAAAATTTTGGGCTCAATTGTGGTCATAAGTCGAGGACTACCTGTACATTGTGGTGTTTTAGATACCTTTATGAGAATTGTGACTAAAGACTTATTACCGTTACACAAAATGTGAACCTCAAGGTTGGCCAAAATGCCCAAGAATTATGGGTTTCAAGATGTTCCACATCCCGTTATTTTTATGACATGCAGGCCCGTCTTGCCAATCTTTCCAAACCTGATATAATTCAAGAATTCCTGAAGTACCAAACTGGGGAAAGCTGAAAGCTATAAAATGTTGGATTTAAAAACCATGGTGGCCCAATTCCACAAGCTGAGAGAATACACAGTGATTAAGTCCTTATTTGCAAATGTCGATGTCTTTCAAGATCGCACAGTCCCATGACCTACAGCGCTGGCATAATCACGCTCTTCTTCAAAAAAAACCTCCTCAGGATTTTGCAGACTGCTCTTCCTCACTAAGCAAGACTTATTCTGCAAGGTGCTTCTAAGAATTCACCCACCCATTTTTAATGATAATCCTGTTCAGGGACTTTTACCTCCTAAGCCATGCCATATACGGTAATTATAAAAAAAAAAACAGCGGGAGACAAGAGTTAACGGAATGAATGGAAGTAACGACGCTTGCTGAGAACGGAAGATCGGAAAAAAAAGAGCCTTGAATTTAGACACTTGGCCTTCTTCCTCTTTTGCTCCCTGCGGTTTCCATCTTTGATTTCAGCTGACCCGTTTGAGGCTTGGTAGAACATCCAGAAAAACCGAGGACCGTACCTTACATTGAGTAATCAGGAAAACATCCTAGGAGTTAGTGGCCATCTCGCTTCCAATGTGGTTTTCCACGAAGTCGTTAAACTTGATTCACCAAGGACTTTAATTTTCAAAACGTTGAGTCAGATAAACCCATACATCACAAAGAAGCACGTTTTGGTTTTGCAGGTTCTGCACACCCACCCATTGTGGTTTTTCAAGCACAGTTTAGACCAGAGGACCTCCAAACTTGGCAACTTTAAGACCTGTGGAATTCAACTCCCAGAATTTGGAGACAACGCCCCCCCTCCGTGTAGATTTATGCAAACACAGCCTATTACTTTAACCATAGCGGAATGTGCTGTAAGAATTTTGATAGCCTTTTATGGAGGTTTTCCAGAGGATTTGGACTGTTGCTGGGAATTCTGGGAATTGAAGTCCCAACACGTTTCAGGGGGTACCATATTGGAGGGTGGTCAATAGGTCACTTGAGTATATTGCCACAAAGAACAGCTGAAAAGGATAATACCAATGTTTGGGCTTTTCAGTGTGAGAAGAGATGCTTGATTAAGTGGGAGCCTCATTTGTACAACAGAGCTTTTAAGAAAACTGTAAGGCAGGGGTCTTCAAACATGGCACGCTGGCTGAGGAACTCTGGGAGTTTTAAGTCCACAAGTCATAAAAGGGCCAAGTTTGAATACCCCTGCTGTAAGGCAACCAAAACCAAGAGAATTATACTGATGCAGGCTAAGTTCCAAAACATCCATTAGTGCTAGAAGGAAGTGGGGTTTTCTGTTTATATACAATGGTATATAGTTGTAATTGTTCATACTCAATTGTGTA
Organism: Vipera ursinii; assembly: GCF_947247035.1. Lineage (NCBI taxonomy): Eukaryota > Metazoa > Chordata > Lepidosauria > Squamata > Viperidae > Vipera > Vipera ursinii. The sequence goes on from NC_139525.1 coordinate 16,483,346, forward strand.
TTTGTTGTTGTTAGCTGCAAAGTCGTGTCCGACCCATCGCGACCCCATGGACAACGTTCCTCCAGGCCTTCCTGTCCTCTACCATCTTCTGGAGTCCCTTTAAGCTCACGCCTCCTGCTTCAGTGACTCCGTCCAGCCACCTCATTCTCTGTCATCCCCTTCTTCTCTTGCCCTCAATCTTTCCCAGCATTAGGCTCTTCTCCAGCGAGTCCTTTCTTCTCATAAGGTGGCCAAAGTATTTGAGTTTTAGCTTCAGGATCTGGCTTTCTAAAGAGCAGTCAGGGTGGATCTCCTCTAGGACTGACCGGTTTGATCGCCTTGCAGTTCAATTGTGTAAAAACAGGGAGAAAACCCCACTTCCTTCTAGCACTGATAATGTTACCTAGTTGGGTCATGAAATGTCTGCAAGAAAACCACCCAGCTCAGACAGCACCAAGGACCCCACAGTTCAGCCTGAGCTACCAATATGCTCTTTTATTGAGTTACTAAAATCAGCCTAAGCTTCCATGCTTACTTTATTAAAATGGAGGCAGAAAGAACAAGAAGTCAAAACTATGGAAAGCTTGTTAGCTTTTTTTGCGTCGAGAACCAGATTTCCTAGTATGATCCTCTTCCCATTGGGGGCAGGGGATGTAGAAATCAAATACCAGTTTACAGCCTTTCAATAATCTGAGGTGATTTTTGCCATCTCATGCAAACAAGGAACAAAAATTGGGTCCTACAGGGGACTCATCTTTAGGCCAAGAAAAAAAGATAACCAATCGATGAGTGTCACTGAATCTTTAGGAATCCAATTAGGGTATAACTAAAGCCACAGCAGAGATCCCACGTTCAATGCAAGTTTTGAAACAAATAATAACATTTCTGAAGATTTACTTCCAGTTATTGCTGTCGAAGTTTAAAACTAAAATGTCCCAATAGGTTTGCAATTATTTATAACTGCATGTTTAATTTTAAAAAAAATACTTAAAAAGCGCTTTGTAAGAATATTCATTTGAGAAGCAAAAACATTGATGTTAATTACAATCCAATTTTTTTGAGGCAGTAGGAGAGGGAGAAAACATGCTGCAATTCTTAACTAGGCACAGCAGAAAAGTGCTTCATGTACTTTTTTAAATATCCAATGAAAAATCATTTCTTTGCATAACGAAAGATAAAAACGGTAGCAAAATCTAAGCAAAAGCACAATTTATTTACTCAATAAAAATTATTCCTAGGATATATACAGCATAGAAGAAACAATCTGATGTGTTTCCAAGCAGTTGCCTTAAGACTAATTGATGTATTCGTAATTTGATAAACCACTTGCTTGAAAGGGGGAAAAAAAAAATCCCAGTAGGTTTCATCCAAAGAGCTTCCCTTCCACCTCCAAGCAAGGAATTAAACTTTCAGAGATACAACTTTTAAAACATCCCAATTAAAAGTATACAAGTCACTAGAAAGAAGTTTTGCTGAAAGCCACAAATGCCTGATGCCCAGTGGTTAGAAATATGGTGCACAAAGAAAATGTCTGCGTTAAGAGCAAGAGAGATAATAAGCAGATTTCACAATGCCAAAACAACACAACCAGCTAGCTACCTTTGCAAAGCTGGGACCAAAGAAGGCCCAGCAACTTGCACTGGCTAACTGAACCATGGTTATCCCACTCAATCCAATTACATTGTTTTACAATGTACGGAGTCATTAGCTAACCACACACCGACTTGGATTTGCACAACGCTCAGGAGCCACGAAGCAGCCAGCAATCACATTTTGCTCGAGTATGTTGTGCAAATGCAAGCTGTCGTGCAACCTGGCAACCTGACTTTATACCTAAAGTGAAAATTTGTACTGGGAAGGCTCAGGTGAGCAAAGCCCCTGTTGCAGCAGGAAACGTGCCATCTTTAATCTTTCCAAAAAGCGCTCTGCATCCAAATGATGCAGGCATCTCAGGCCACAGAGTCCTTGCTCGGCTCAAGTTATCTTAATTTCCCAATGTTTATTTATTTTTTAAATAATAAATACTGACGAAAGCTGGGCTCTTTGCCATGAGGCTCGCCCAGGGTGGGCAACCACACCGTGGGCTCTCGTGGCTAAACACAGGGGAGGGTTAAATTCTGAAAATGTTTGCACCAAAGCGCAGTGGAAAAGTCACTGACCTGTACAAAAAGCTTTACTGTTTTTAAAACAAAAAGTGTTTATTTAAACAAGCATAAGCAATTAATTAAGGTATTTCCACAGCAAGATAAATATCCCAGTTAAACTATCAGGTCGTTCTATGGCGTGCCATAGTGTTGGGCTTAAGACAGCTGTACAGTGGGAGAGGGGCTGAGGTTAGTGTTATTTACATTACCATATTCAATACCCTACACGAGAAAGGAGCTAAAATCAGACATGGGAGATTAATTTCACTGTTCTGCCAGGGGAGCAGAGTCAGTTTTGCTTTAATCCACAGTGAAGCACAGGCTGTATACAGACAGCTAAATGACTCGTAGTCGAGGCCTCCAGCATTCAACACACATTAGGCTCAGGAGGGACTGACAACTTGATTTGTGTTGAGAAACTGAAACTATACAACAGCCAAGTGTCTTTGGGCAAATATAGACTTTTCTCTTTCCTTTTTTAATTGACAACACAAACCTGGTCTTATTTTTAGGAACCCTAATTTAGGTGGTTTTGTTTCTTGCTTTTTTTTTTAAAAAAAAGAAATTCCATTTCATAAGAGGAAATCACACTATTCTTTGTTTTTGTATTTATAACCACCACACAAAAAGTGGCTGTTGCAAGCAGCATCTTGCCCATTGCTCCCTCGCCATGTAATAAGCTGAAAGGAAACCACGGTGGGTTAGACCACACTCTCCCGGTTAGCCGAAGCCAGGACGGCGCGGCGGCAAATTGGGCAAGTGGAATTCTCGGATAGCCAGCGATCTATGCAGTGCACATGATACTCGTGGGAGCAAGGGAGTTTTCTAAGCTTATTCCCTTCGGTGTATTCGGTGATACAAACGCTACAGGTTTTCAGAGCATCGCTCTCGCCAAAATTCCTCATGGCCAGGTTGTCAATTTGTTCTTTGGTGAGTCCTCTGGGCTGGTCATCATCTTCTTCATTGAGCAGGAAAAACTGGGCCAAGCTAAGGAATGGCAAGGAGCCACTTTCTTCAAAAGTAACGGACCCCCTCGCGTTCCGCCCTTCCCGTCTTGGCCCGGCCATGGGGCCCCCTTCAGGGCCCCCTTCGTAGGCTTCTCCCGACCCAGCCTCAGGACCTTCAGGGCTCAAATGGCTATTTCCGCTGCCCCCTCCAGCCGGGGGCTCGGCCACTTCCACATTTGGGGCCGGCGCGGAGACCCCGGGATCGGCGTCGCTATCGCTGTACATGAAGTAACTGAGCTCACCAAAGCCAGTCATGATTTGTCTTAGCATGGTTTGGATGGCAACCGAGGTGGTCTCGCTCAGGCCCGTGTTCAGGATTCTTCGAATGGGGATCCTAATGGTGCTGACATAAGTTCGCACGCCCGCCCTTTCCGAGCGTGAAAAGGTACGTCTGAACCCTCCTCGCTCACTTTCGTACGTGACGGTATTGTTCGGAGTCTGGGACCTGGATCGCGTTCGGTTGGCTATGCTATCTCGCTGCCTGTATTCTCCTGGACGAACCCGTCTCACTTGCAAGTCGAGGACGATGGTCGGAGGTCTCTGACCGGGGGCCGGGGGGTCCGCACTGCCGCTCGTTTCTGAAGAGCTCGCTGCCGGAGGGACGGGCCTGGCTTCGGAGGTGGAAAAGAGAACAGTGTTCTCAGCGGGCGCCTCGGAATTTGCTGCATGCTGACGTATGACCATATGCTGCCTCGTTCTAGAACTTCCTTCTGCTTCGCCGACCAAGGGAAGATCAGGGGTTTGAGAGGACGTGTTGTGATGTATCCTGCGCGGAGATTCACTCACTGGATTAAGAGGGGATCTACTTCTGTCAGTCCTTGCCCGAGTCCTCCGTTGCTCAGGGCTTCTGCTTCTGGACCTTCTCTGGCCTCTCTGAAGAGAGGCCTCTTCGTTCAGCTCTTCAGGGTAACTCATTTCCGGCTCAGGCTGCCTGGCCACGGGAGGGGAGGAGCTCTGCCTTAGAGCCGGGGGAGAGGCAGACCTCGACGTCTCAGTGTCACTTTGGCTGTTTTCTAGATCCTGTCCGGTGGGGGGCTCTGCGGGGGGCTCGCCCTCCGTTTCTGTACTTGGGTTCCCGTTATTGCGGTTGACGTTTATCTCCAAACTAAACCTGAAATCCCCGCTGTTTGGATTAGTCCGGCTTACTGCTCTCCACGACTGGTTGCCTCTCTGCCCACTTCGTGTCGTATTCCCAGTTTGCCGAACTGAATTAAGCCAATCTATTATGGAATCACCATTAGACACGTCTTCTGCGGATTCGGCACCTGCCAAAGGAAAGTAACTGCTATAGTTAGGCAAATGAAATGATTCTGGGCTAAAAACTTTCTCCAAACCCTTTACAAGTTATGATCTTAGAAAATAAGGTTCTTGGCCGCAGTACATATATTTGTTCTTCTAATTTTTGGACACCATAAAGGCTTAACTCACCATACCTTCCTAAATTAATCAAAGCAATATCTATGGGACAGATTAATGTCACCATCTTTAATAGACTATACCAACAAATAATAATTTGTCCAGCACTGGACACTTCAGCAAATCAGTCAAGATGACTGATTTTCATAAAGGTCAAGAAATAAGATAATGGACTACGATAATTTTAATGAATTCCATTCCCTAAACTAGAACATCTGCCAGGCAATCATTTATCCATGCGATATTGCATAAGCCCAGCCTCTGGTTTCATCTGGACTGCTTCTACAATGTTAACACATCGAGGCTGCACGCTTGGCCAGAGAGATCTGAACCAAGGTATCAGATAGGCACGTGCGGTTATCATGGGTAAAGCAGGCCTGCTTTGAATAAGTTCGCGGCAGAGTCAGAATGCTCACCGCCGCACTCTCTTAAGCCAGGAACAAAGGAGAAAAAGAACAGGGCAGTCTGCCTCGCTTTGTAGAAGCCGTTTCAAAGGAGATGAATACGTAAGCTCTAGAAACGGCACCACAACAGAAGTCAGAGGCCCAACAGAAGCACAACGGCTAAGTTCGAATGGCTTCTTTTGTAAGTCACGCGGTGTGCCACCTGACTGTCGCCACAGGAAGGTTAGAAGAGCAGTGCCTACCTCTGGCGTCTTCAGTGGGCTGCTGAGGTGGGCCCTCCTTAATTTGCTGCAGCCGTCTTAGCAGCTCCTCCTCCGTAATTTCACCTGAGGAAACAATGGGCAGGTGTTCCTGAGAAAGTCATTCACACTCATGTGCAGCAGCACTAGGGGAACCAAAGCAGAGATGTGTTCGCCAAGATTACTATTATTCTTTCTCTGTTTAACATTGGGATTGTATTTTCATTTAAAGAGCCGCGATGGGTTTTGGGTGGACACGTGGCAATACTCCCAACCACCCTCCCTCGGAAAGTTACCATGCAGGCCTGAAGAAGAGAAAAGAGAAAGAAGAAAAGATGGAGGGAGAAGACACTTGAGAAGGCGGAAATCTGGCTTGCCTACTTCCGCCTGGGAAAAGAACAGAGCGTGGACGGTGAAGAGCAGAGGGCAAGAAATTAGAACTGCAACACTCATATTCGGGGAAAATGAACGGAGGGTAGTTTATCCAAGAAGACTATTCTTAAGGGAGAGTATGAAAGAGCATGAAAAAATATTGAATTAAATCTACAGAGCGCGCAAAATAGCAAAAAAGGGAAATGGTCTTATCTCAGCAGCTGAGGGGGAGCAGGGGAAGAGATCGAGAAACATTTGTCCAATAAACAAAACACAGCTTTAACCTTATAAAATATAAAGCTATCCACATGGTCAAAAATCAGGTGGCTGACCAACACTTGGTACTGATGCCCACTACACCTTTACCTATTAGAAGCGATACGTGGGAATGTCAAATGTTTTAAGTTGGTCGTGTAAGAAATTCTAGAATACCATTGCTCCGGGAAATAGCCCAATTATTACATTAGCGAGCAAAGTCTTTACCGTATGCGCCACCACGGAAAGATTACTGAGCAGTTAATAGATTCTTATCTGTTAACTAAGAGCACAAACATCTTAGCATCTGTACAGGATTTTCTTTCAAGAGAATCACTGTATAAACTTGGCTTTGATACTGCAATTTTTCTTCAAGAGAACTGGTGGCTAACTTCTTCCTTTTTTAAAAATCTATTTTATTCATTTATTTCCATTTCTATTGCCGCCCAACTCAAACAAATGATTTGGGGCGGCGACCAATTGTAAAACGATTAAAAACAATTACAATAATTTCTTCTGAGGAGTGGGAAAGAATAAAAGGAAGATCTGATGTGTGGTTTTTTTAAGACAGGAATGGAAGTCTGCAGTTGTATTTGTTGCAGAGGTTAAGCTCTTTTGGAAAGTCCATATTGGAGGTACCCGGGTACCTGGGTTTACAAGCGTAACTAATACAAAACAGGTGTGTAATCCCTTATACTCCAAAGCACCTGAGGGCAGGACACAAAGCAACGGGTAGAAGACCCAACCTGGGACTAAGGAGAAGCTTCCCAACAGTGAGAACAAGTCATTAATGAAACAGCTTGCTTCCCGGAGTTCTGGGTGCTCCCTTGCTTTTCGAGAAAAATTTGGACACCTATTTGTCCAGGATGCTACAAGGACTCCTATCTTTCGCAGGGGGGTTGGACTAGAAGACCTCCAAGGTCCCTTCCAGAGCCATGACTCTATGACAACTATCGTGAGCGACTGAAATTAAATAACTGCTGGATTAACAGCGGGATGGCAAGATTCTTACTGTCTGAATGGCAAGCTAAGAAAAGGGCATACCAGGAGTGCCTAGTAAGTTGTTATCTCTCATCAGCCTGTAGTCTTCTTCACTCAGGTTATTTACAAAGTGATAGAAAGCTTCTTCTCGGTCCAACCGGTCCAGTTGACTCCGGCGCTGAGCTTCCGACTGATTGATATTTCCTTTATTATTAGCCTCTGAGCTTTCCATGTTGATAAAAGTAGAAAATATTTCTAAAAAATAGAAGTAAAAAAAAAAGATCAGCCAATTTTGGAGAGAGGGATGTTTTAACTCCATACTCCATATAGCTAAACTTCAGTGAAGAATATGCATCTATCTCGTCACTCTACGGGAACACAGAAAAACTCCAGAATGTCATGCAGGCTGCAGAAATCAAATTGTGGTTAAAAAGAGCACACCTGTCCACAACGTAGATATGCATTATGATATTGATATATCATTTGAATCTTCTGTTTATTTTTATTCTGTTAACTGTTCACAGGGTAGTTTTAATGTCTGTGTAAACAGCGTAACAGTGCCTAAAATTGTGTAGCAATTTCAGAAATCAGAAGAAAAGCTGGGAATGTGTTTACAACAAGACAGCTTCATTGTAAGAACAGGCCGGGCCTGCTGGGCAGAATAGAGGCATCAGCCGGCCCCGTGACAGAGGAGGGTGTAGCTGGGGCCCCAGTCCTGAGGACAAGCTCTTCCCTGACCCAAATGTAAGACCACCTCCTCCTGTGAACGGGCCAACATGGAGGATAAGCACAGGAGGAATTGCCTCCTCTGAAATCTAGTCCAGAATAAGAGGTGCTGCATTCAAGAGAACCCACCAGACCATCCATAAACATAAAACGCTAAAACACAAAAATACACATACGTAAAAAATGCTCTACACCCAAGGATGTGTACTTTAAGCCTGAAGCTGAAAGGTAGGGCTACCTAGCTACAATGAAGATACCAGCAGGAGGAAAGGCAACAAACTCTTGAGAACATCAACAGGACCTTTTTAGATATTGTCTGTCTCTTCTACAACCCAAGCTATGAATCAGCTGCAAAGCACTTCTTTTAAAGCAGAACATGGCCTATCTTGTCAAGGAGCCATTAGTGGTAATGTGATTTAAGGCATTAGACTTCATGAAGATGACAGCATGGATGATCAATCATCCAATATGGTGGAAGATAAAAGAGTCTGGCATGTTCTCAACCTGATTCAACCAATTATTATTTATATTTCATATTTCCTAATTCCCCCATCTCCCTTGGAGACCTAGATTACCTAGATCTTCTCATATATTGCTCTTAGCATAAATGGTGCGCTCGCTATATCACTTATTCAGGAAAAACAATCTGCTGTAAATAGATTTCAACACGAACATTCACCTCACCACCATTTATTCCACTCATGATAAAAGTACATGTATTTTATATTTCCCTCACCACACAAATGAGGTAAAGGAAGTCCAAATGGACATCTGCCACCAGCATCTACACTACATAGCACCCAGGCACAGCTGGGTATGTTTTCATTCTAAAATATTGGACCTCACACATCGGAAGAGCTTGCTGGTAATAGTGTGTGTTGAATAACTGTTTGAGCAGATAATCTCAACTATGACTTTGTGGTCAAAGGCAGACAGGTCAAATGAAGTCAAGAGCAATTTGAGAGCAATAGTTCTGTTGCTAAACTAACTCCATTTAATCATGCAAGGAGACCTTAGTAGGGGACAGACCAATACTAAGATTATCACAATGACTGAAGCTGCCACTAGTTCTTATAGAGGCTGTAAAATAATTATTTCCACTGAGTGTGAATAAGAGGATGCTAAGCAACACCAGGTTAAATTAGACTAACCCCGTGTTTCTCAACCTTGGCAGGGGGATTCTGGGAGTTGACGTCCACACATCTTCAAGCAGCCAAAGTTGAGAAACACTGGACTAACCCAAGACTCAATTTCTCAGCACATTCCAATCCACTTTAATTCTACATATCTGTTGTTAAAGACACACAACTGTGTCTTCTGAGCTTTCAGGAGTAGATATTCACTTAAGCACAGACACTGCTACGCCGAGCTATGTTCTGCCTTGGATAAAAGGTTCCTGGGAAAGTTAGATCTAAAACTGACAGAGGATATGGCAACATCCAAGTACCACCAGTCGCCTAGCAAGGTGTCAAAAACGTGATCACCAAAAAGAAAAAAGGAAAAAAGTGATGAAGTATAGGTAGTCCTCGACTCACAACAATTTGCTTAGTGACTGTTCAAAGTTTCAATGGCACTGAAAAAAGTGCCCCCCAAGCCACAGCCGAGCAAGACACCTGCCTGCCCGCCCGGCGGCGCTCTTCCTCCTGTCGCTGTGAGCATTTCTGTTGAGGATTTGGCAGCAGGGGTGGGGGGGTGTTTGGTTTTTATCCCTCCCATCTCTGCTGGGTGCTTGTAGCAGGTTTTGGTCACTTCACATGACCCTGGGACACTGTGACCGTCATAAAGATGAATCAGTTGCCAAGCATCTGAATGTAAATCACAAGACCCTGGAGATGCTGCAACATTCCAGCTGATCGGCGCTTCTTCTGGGCTCAGCAGATGTGCCGGGATCAGTGCCGAGCTCCAGCTGGAGCCTGGTGCTGATTCTGGCACTTCCGCTGAGCCCTGACAGCCCTGCAGCTCCAGCCGTTCCTATAACTTGTGCGGTGCTGCCACTGGTTCAGCTCATTCCCCTCCCCTGCTACTTTTCTAGGATGGTAGCGTACCACCTGCCAGGTGCCAATGTACCACAAGTGGTACCCGTACCACTGGTTGAAAAGCCCTGCACTATGGCTCAACACTAGTCAGCCCCCAAGCATGTTACTGTATGTCCAATCAGCACTACCTGTCTGATAATACAGGCAGTCCTCGACTTACAATCACAATTGAGCCCAACATTTCTGTTAAGTGAATTTTGTCCCATTTTACAACCTTTCTTGTTAAGTGAATCACTGCAGTTCTTAAGTCAGTAACAGTTGCTAAACGAATCTGGCTTCCCCGTTGACTTTGCTGGTCAGAAGGTAGCCAAATGGGATCATGTGACTCCAGGATGCCATAACCATAAATGTGAGTCAGTTGCCAAGCATCTGAATTTTGATCATGTGACCCTGGGAATGCTGCAATGGTCCTAAGTGGAAAAAACAGTCATAAGCCACTTTTTTCTAGCGCTGTTGTAATTTCAAACAATCACTAAATGGACTGTTGTAAGTCACCAGCCAATATCCTGAACAATTGGCTTTTTCAGCGTATCATTTATGCCTGGATTCTAGCTTGATGAGCAATTTATCTTCTTTAGGACGAACCTCCCATGTCAACATCCGGATACGGGGAAGAGTGAGACATCCCTCACCTGGATCACATACATAACCAGCCATGTGCTCATCTAATGAGTCACCCTGAGATGAATCTTAATCATGACATCCAGGATGAGACAAATGAGTGTCAGATTTCTACTACAGAATCAGGAAGATGCCTGTGCCTGTTTGTTTTGACCTACAAATAGGACTGTTGAAAGAAAGGCAAGTCATGACCTACAGATGCAAAATATCCTGAGCTTAAAATGTCTCTATCTCAGTACACAGGGTCCTTCAGCTTCTGTGCCAGAGTTTTATCCCAAGCTTCAATCAAAATATGGACTTTCATAGCCCTTTGAGCTCATTACCCCCCCTTTTTAAAAACAACAACAACAACAACAACAACTGTAGATTATCCAATAAAGCAGCTGGTACTGGTCTTCTTCCTAGTACCATCGGCTAGGAGCATTTGGGTGAAGGATGAGATGTGGGCAGGATAGTTCAGAAAACCATTCTGGATGCAAGATGATGATTATTAGCTGCATTTTTTCCTATAACTTGGGTGGTAAGAAATTCTCAGCATGGCTAACTATAAAAAAAGGGGAATTATCAAAGGGCGGATACATGTTCCCATTATCCTCTATAACAGCAGCCCTCAACATTTTGGGCGCTAGAAACTGGCTCCGTGGAGGGCAGTTTTTCCACGGACCGGAAGGCATGGTTTTGTGGGTTGCCTAGATCCCACACATGCACAGATGGGGCTTTGCTCACTTGCGTGGACCAGTTCCTGGTGGGCCACAGACCGGTGTCAGTCTGCAGCTCAGAGGTTGGGGATCCCTGCTCTATAACATAAAGTGTTACAAATTTGGTTCTGGCGCAATAATGGCTATTTTAATATCCATTAATTAATTAGAATTAATTATTTTTAACAATCTTCTTAGAAAGCAATATTTTCCTATTTGATACATACCCTTTTTTAATACAGTGATGCTTTTGGAACAGCTAACATGCCAAATGACAAGTAGGCCAAACATAAGCTTGTACTTTTTACTCTCAGAATTACTGCTTCTTAAAACATGCAAAGTAAGCATTAGCAGCTCGTTTGAGGCACCTGTACAAAGAAGCAAATACTGACCATGTTTCTGAGGCAGAGTTGTACGCAGAAAGAAAACATGTGACTCCTGTTTCAGGAAGACAGGTTTGAGTAACCTTCTTCCTCATCAAATTATGGCAATAACCAATTCTGAAGTAATACCAGCAACAAATTTTTGGCCTTCAACTATGTGCACTGAAATTTCTTTACTTATTCTAAGCTATTATTTTACCTTAGTTCCCCCCACCAAACTTGGAAGCAGCACTTCCAATATTACCCCAGTATCATTACAGTGTCAGGGACAGACAATGGTCTCCCTGCAATTTGCAAATGCAGGATATCAATAAACAGGAAGTAACTAGATACCAAATGCCAATGTTAGTCATCAGTGGCTAAGATGTGTAGAAATTTTTCTGCTTATTTATGATCTTACAGGTAACCAGTGATTAATATCCTTTACAATGCTTAAGAAGGACTCCAAGAATTTGGTAAAATTCTTCATTCTCAATTACCGTCTAAGAACAAAAAAAATGAGGCAAGACAGTATACACTAAAAGTAATTACCATGTGTTATTAAAAACTAAAATATGTGGGAGATTACACTACCTATTCGAATACACGCAAGCAAAAATACAGCACTCGAATCAAAATCAAATACGGACATAATTCCACTCATAAACCTTTGAATTACACTTTTAGCAATACGAAGAAACCTGACCGCAACTCCAAGTTGGGAGGTTTAAGAGAAAAATAAGAGCTGGAAGGCACCTTGGAGGTCTTCTAGTCCAAGCCCCTGCTCAAGCAAGAGGCCCTATATCATTTCATCTCTTCTTAAATCCTCCAGTGATGGACCACTACAACTTCTGGTAAAGTATTCTCTGTCAGGAAATTTCTCCTTAGTTCTAGGTTGCTTCTCTCCTTGATTAATTTCCATCCGTTGCTTCTCGTCCTGCCTTCAGGCGCTTTGGAAAATAAGTTGACCCCCCTCTTTTCTTTGCTATCATGTCTGCTATCATGTCACCCCCGGCCCCAGTCCTTCTTTTTACTAGACTAAAGGTAAAGGTTCCCCCACACATGCGTGCTAGTCGTTTCCAACTCTATGGGCCGGTGCTCATCTCCATTTCAAAGCCGAAGAGCCAGCGCTTGTCCGAGGACGTCTCCGTGGTCATGTGGCCGGCATGACTAGACGCCAAAGGCGCACGGAACGCTGTTACCTTCCCACCGTGGTGGTCTCTATTTTTCTACATGCATTTTTACGTGCTTTTGAACTGCTAGGTTGGCAGAAGCTGGGACGAGTAACAGGCGCTCGCTCTGTTACGCGGCACTCGGGATTCGACCCGCCAAACTGCCGACCTTCTGATCGACAGGCTCAGCATCCTAACCCATTGACTACATACACAATTTCTGCAGCCGTTCTTCGTATGTTTTAGCCTCCAGCCCATCCTTGTTGCTCTTCTCTGCACTCTTTCCAGAGTCTCAACATCCTTTTTTATAAAGTGGTACTTCATATTATCTTGATTCTATCCCTGTGTTAATGCAGACTAGGATTGTATTAGCTTTTTTGGCTGCTACCATACGCTGCTGGCTCATATTTAAGTGATTGTCCACTAGGACTGCAAGATCCCTCTCACAGTTGCAACTACTGAGCCATGTTTCACCTAATCTGTACCTGTATATTCAGTTTTTCTTTCCTAAATGTAGAACCTTCTATTTCTCTCCATTGAATTTCATTTTGTTAGATAATTTACAGGTTAATTTACAATGCATCACGCACGTATACCTATTTGGACATAGGAACAAAACAGATTTAGAAACAGTTTCCTAGAGCAGGGCTTTTCAACCAGTGGTACGGGTGCCACCTGTGGTACATTGGCACCTGGCAGGTGGTATGCGACCATCCTAGAAAAGTGGTAGTGGGGGAGGGGAATGAGCTGAACCGGTGGCAGCACTGCGTGAGATGGCTGGAGCTGCAGGGCTGAGCGGAAGCACCAGGATCAGCGCCAGGCTCCAGTTGGAGCTCGGTGCTGATCCTTGCGCTTCAGAGCCCAGAAGAAATGCCGATCAGCTGGAATGTTGCAGCATCTCCAGGGCCTTGTGATTTACATTCAGATGCTTGGCAACTGATTCATTTTTTCAGTGCCATTGTAACTTAGAACAGTCACTAAGCAAACTGTTGTAAGTTGAGGACTACCTGTACTTCATCACTTTTTTTCCTTTTTTTGGTCATCAAGTTTTTTCAAACCTTGCTAGGTGACTGGTGGTACTCGGATGTTGCCATATCCTAAAAGTGGTACAATGGGTGAAAAGGTTGAAAAGTCCTGTCCTAGAGCACTCTCTATATTGCACAGCAAAGATCTAAGAAATAAAAAAAATCATATTCACTTTTAACTTTAATGAGATTATTATTTGCCAGGTTTCAACAACAGTACTTGGAACCGAAACACCATCCTTTCAACATTTTTTGCCCAAATGATATATTGTTTTTAATGCTTTCTTTTAACAACGTACTATACTTTGGGGAGACTAGAATCAGAATTTAAATGGGTGTATCCATACTTGGGAAACTCAGGTATGGAAACAAAATGTAGACTGAGAAGGAAGTTTTGAGCTGGATTACTCTAAGTTCCAGAAGACATTAGTGGAAGTTTTCGATGCCAAAGAAAGAAAGTTGAGGAGACAAGCAACTTGGGTACTTGAACACCAATAACGTAAACTGTTCCTGAGAATTAGGTGGATTAAAATAGGCTAAAACTTCAGATTTAAACTTACAGAGTGACTTCAAAAAAATAAAAAGCCATTGATTTTTTTTTCCATCTCCAAATTCATCTTTCCCAATATATAATAAACTTGCTCAAGCTGAGTCATCAAAACCCCAAATCTGTTATCCTGTGATCCCTAAAACGTTTACTCCGATTGGATGAACAGAAGGAAGAAAAATGACTTTTATAGGTCCCATGGGCATCACTAATCAGGGCAAACTTCTAAAGCATGACTTCATTAGATGTAGAATGTCTGCACGTCCACCCTACTTTCCACTCCCAATACACAGGTGTCTTTGGGGTTTGTTGTGCATTCATAATTCCCCCAAAACTCAAGTACTCTAAATAGATTACAAAATTGCTTAAAGGCATTAAAATAAACAACAGAAAAATAGATAAGAAAAGTCTTCCATGACTTGAACTGTACTCTGCATAGAAGAGTCAGTTGCAGTCCATGTCAGGACTAAAATTCACATTTTGAAGTTTGGGGATGTTCTAGATTTGAACCAAAATGGGGGGGGGATTCCAGGCTGGAGGATTCCTTGGCAAGAGCAAGGATGGATCCCTGGGATAGCAGCTGTGTGGATAAGCAAGATATGGAGAACACCGGTGGGAGGACAAACAAGTGGGATATATTGTACTATATTGCAGCTTGTTCCATACTGCAGTGACCACCTGTGGCAACAAGGAAAGGTAGAAGGGAAGAGAATGCACAAACTGGCATACAGGCCAAATTATTGGTAGGGCACGGAGACACACAAGCCATATCCTACCTATGCTAGCTCATCCAAAACGGTTCAGACTTTTCAAGCAGTGATGTTTGCTCCAGGATCAGGGCAAGCCCCAATTTCTCATTTCATGCGCACTCCTTACATAAAGAAATTTAGAAGAAGAAACAAAAGCTGCCGTCTGCTTTAATACAGGCATTTATCAACAAAAGTGCTTGAGGATGAGAAGACGTTAGTACAGTATAGGAGCTAATTTTCAATCCTTGTGGAGGAAGCATTCCTTAAGCAGAGTCTTCTTCCCTCCAACTACACACCTAACTTGTCTTTGTGAAGACATCTGGAAGGCTTCCGAGAGAATAACTGAAGAGATAAATACGAAGCAGGGAGCTAATCTCTGGAAACCACATTATAAAATCAGGATCCAATTATCTAGTAATTGAACTAGATTTAAAAAAGAGCTCGTAAAATAAGGGGGAAAAGCCTCTACACATCACAGGCCTTCTTCTGGCTTGAGATAAACACAACTCACAATAATAGCATCGTAACATAGCTTAGTGAAAGCAGGATCCACTTATTAAATTGTAATGTTCAATTCCATCAGCAAAACTGAATGAAGAGTTTCCAAAATGCAGTAGTGCTTGGCAGACAATCAGAAATTTGCCTTTCAGATGACCCACTGTAATTGTTCTTTAAATTAAATGGAGCTAATGATTAGTGCCTAGAGAACCGTATCATAAGAGGCCTCTTGCTTTCATCCAAATGGATAAGCAGAAAACTAAAACCAGATTATCTGAAATATATCACTGGAAGGAGGGAGAGAGTTAATATTGTGATGAAGGTTAATTTATTGTAATTTTTTGGACATTGTACATGCAGCTGAAATAGGATTTTAAGAAGTTGTAACAAATGTTAAGACTAGGCACAGCAAAACATGGGCCTCCAATCTTTTTATACGAGGATTTCTAACAAAACATCAAAAATGTTCAGACTTTTTTGAAGAGTCACTTCTGAGCAGAAAAGCACTCATCTTCCTTTTGTCAGTGTTGCAAGGCATATGAAAAAAAATATCTTGGCAATAAAAAAAATATTTCTCCCACTGAGGTCAGTGAAGGCCACTTTAAATCCCAACTGCTCGTTGGAGACAAGGATTTCTGGGGACCAACAATGTTAAGAAAGAGGCATTGCTTCTCTTCTCCAAAACTCAATACCACATGTAGCAAGTTGGGACTTTGACATTTCTTTAATTTTTGAGGATTCTGAATTAAAAAAATAAATAAATTTTGTATGATGATTCAATGGCCCACATTACAGCAACATCTTTGGTATGACTTGCAATTCTGGGTCAGGTTAGAGTGCCTGAGCCTGCTTTGTAGCAAAATGCCTGCTGGGGACTTGCAGCCCTGACACCCTTGCTCTGAACCAATTTGGTCTTTGGGCTGAAAGAGGCTCCCTACTAACGTTGTGCAGAAATGCTTTGCTGTTTAAATACCAATTTTACTACACATAAAATCCTCAGTTTATGACTATTGAGCCCAAAATTTATGAGGCTAAATGAGAATTTTTTAATTGAGCTTTGCCCCATTTTACGACCTTTCTCGCCCCCGTTAAGTGAATCACTGCAATTGTTATGTTACTAGCCAGGTCTGGTAAGTGAGTCTGGCTTCCCTATTTACTTTGCTTGTCAGACGGTCGCAAAAGAGGCCCGGCCATCGTCATAAATGTGAGCCAGTTGCCAAGCATCCGAGTTTTGATCCTGTGACCATTGAGGGGGGGGGGTTGCCGCAACTGTTATAGGTGTGGAAAAACAATCATAAGTCACTTTTTAAAGTGCTGTTGTCACATCAGACTGTCACTAAACAAACTGTCGTAAGTCGAGGACTACCTGTAATTAAATGTCACAGGTCAGATTACCAAGACTATTTTAGTTTCTATTTTAATTTGGATTGTAGTGACCACGATTTTTGATGCTGCACTACTTGGAGTAGTTATAGATGCATAAAAGGTATTACTACTACTACTACAGAGACACCAAAGAGCCATGGGAAGATACATGCTCGGCATCACAGGACAAGGTAGAAAGACCTGCGTGTGGATTAGAGAACACACGGAAGTATACGAGGCCATCAGAAGAGTAACAGCATTGAAAGGGGAATGGGCTGGTCACATAGCAAGAAGAATGGAAGACAGGTGGATCAAGGCAGCGACAGAATGGATCCCACTTGATCAAAAGCGTCCATGAAAGAAACCTAAAACAAGATGGATTGATGACATCTGCAAGTATTGCAGGCCCAATTGGCAAAAGAAAGCCCAGGAGTGTATTGGTTGGAAACATACAGAAGAGGCCTTCATCCTACTGTGGGTAGACAAGGAATCTGTTTTAAAGTGTGACTGATTGATTGACTTGTCCTTGGCAAAGAGTTGTGAATCCATTCGGAGTTATCTTGTTCAGGGTGATGATTGACTCAAAAAAAAAATATAGAGCTGTTTTACCTAGAATCAGCAAGCTGAATCAGATTAGCTTTTGGGCAGATGCTGTGCTCAAATCAAATCACCCCAAGGTCTGCATGGCCCCATTCATTATAAGCCAGTCTAAAAAGTGGTTCCTCGTGAAATTAAGGGCTCTTTTAATTTCTATATATTAAGGAACGGATGGGAAGAACAATTAAACAGGTCAGAATGTCAGAGATACAAAGGCCTTTAGGAAGTTCCACTGCGCTGACTGAAAGGGCATTGAAATTGATAGGAGTTGGAAGGTCAAAATATAGGGACAGCACTTGGTGCCTAATCAGCCAAAAGGTTTTATGGATGCACTAGGCCAGGGATAGGCAAACTTGGCTATTTTATGACTCGTGGACTTCACCTCCCATGCTGGCTCAGGAATTCTGGGAGTTGAAGTCCACGAGTCATAAAAGAGCCAAGGTTGCCTATCCCTGCATTAGGCTAAGTCTGGTTTTTTTTTGAAGTCAAAGAAAAATAAGATTATAAATACCAGAATATCAGAATTGGGAGGGACTTTGGAGGTCTTCTAGTCCAATCCCTTGCTAAAGCAGGAGACCCTATATCATTTCAGACAAGTGGCTGTCCAGTCTCTTCTTAAAAACCTCCCGTCATGAAGCACCCACAACTTCAGGAGGCAAGCTATTCTACTGTTGATTATCCTGTTAGGAAGTTTCTCCTTAGTTCCGGGTTGCTTCTCTCCTTGATTAGTTTCCATCCATTTCCATTGTTTGTCTTGCCTTCTGGTGCTTTGGAAAATAGGTTGACCCCCTCCTCTTTATGGCAGCCTCTCAAATATTGAAAGACTACTACCATGTCACCTTAGTCCTTCTTTTCTGGACTAGACATACCTTATTCCAACCATTCTTCAGGATAAGTCTTTCAAAAAGCAAAAAAGTGAACAAATTTCACCCCACCTGCCATCCTCACAACCAGCCAGCTTCTTCTACATGAATCTCCCCACTGGTTTAAAAAAAAAAGAAAGAAAACCATTCTGCCTGTAGAAATGTTTCACAAGATCATCTTCCAAATTTTTTTTTGAAGCTTGTGTGAAATGATCTGGACATTTGTGCCTCTTTTAGCCTGTTTTTCTACACACGTGAAAGTCTTCTAGGATAGACAGTAGTGACTCCAACTGAATATCAAGGCTTACAAAATTGATCGACATCAAAAAATTACGTTAGAACAAACAGTCTCTTATCATTCTGAAACCAGATCAAGCCTTCAGAAGATCATGTAAACATACACATATACTGTAGTTCCCCGACTTTTCAAAAGTTAATCACTTTAGCTATCTGGGGAAAATAAAAATAAATCAAAGTTGCACCTCCCAGATTGTAATATCTACAGTTTTAGGCAATTTTAGTACAAGCTTTTCAACTACTGAAAAGAAAGTGTTAATTATGCCAACCACCATCTTATGTTCCCTTTGCATGTCAACTCTCTTCTCTTTCTCATGCTCTTCCTTTGTTACTGTCATTTTTGACTGAGTACAGAAAAGTTGGTTTGAACCTCTTGGATACTGTTATGTAATTAAGTTTGGACCAAACATTCCTTTCCTGCCGAAGTCTTTTTTCCTCCAGTTGTTGCCTTAAGCATGAACCACCTTATGCAAATATTTCATAATTGTCAAACAATTATCAATTGGCACAGAAAGTACTAATCAGGGATAGAATCTGAAATGCAAGCTTTATGGTATAAAACTATGGAAAATGGAGTGGGGAGAGAAAAGATGGAAATATCTGACCCACTTCTCATCTTTTAACAAAGGCTGGAGAATGCAAAAAAGTCAACAAACACTAGGCAGCTAAACTGCCTTTCTGACTAGAAGTTGCAGAACACAGGAATGAGTAAAACAGAAACCTCTAGAGGTACTGAGAACTGTGCACTTGTAATGCCTACTTTCCATTCAAGCCTAGATGTGCTATAAATTGCCCAACAATCCTTATATATTTTCCGAAATATAACTTTACTGTAGTAGATGACTTTACTGTAGTAGATGATCTTTCAAATCGTCTTAGATTAAAATAGTTTTACGTTGACAAATCTTCCAAATGTTAAACTTCTGAATTTAAATGCATTTTTTTCATGTAATCAACTATTAAAAGAGTTCAATCACTATTCTTCTAAATCTTTTTTCTATTTTTTTCTGTTACTTTATATGTATTTCTGGTAGATTTGCTACCAAAGGTTAGGTTTTTTTCAAAATGGTATATTGGCTGGAAAAAATAAAAGGACATTTTTTTCTCCAACCAGAGCAGCCTAATTGGTATACCAAAACATTGAAACTCTTCGTGTGAAGTTTTCCTCAACTTGGCAGGGATTCACACTGCATCCTAAGTAGCACTGACATCCCTGGAGAGAAATAAAGCTTAACAGTTATTAAGCACAGAAATAACAAATGGTTGACTGCCAGGGCACACCAGTAATTAAATTTAACTGTACCAATGCTCCTGGTAATTATCCAAAGCAAGCCATCACCAAATCTTTTTAAAAAGAATTAGCTTATTTTTCCTTTCAAACAAAATCTTCACCTACTGCTCACTCACTTGCAGCTTTCACTCCCCCAGGACTACCAACTTTGGGTAATTTTGTAAGAGGAGGTGACCTCACTGGTCTATTGGCTTCCTGTTACTGATGACTGGAACTGCAACCCAGCTTCATTCAAATCTCATTTCCACCTCCTCCTTTCAAATTTCACATCTTCTCTGAAAGAGTTTGGCTTAAGTCATTTCCACATCCCAAGCAGAACACTGCATGCTAAAGAGCAGATGTTAACAAATTGGTAGGTGCTAGCAATATAGTTCCTGTCTATGTACTTCTCAAATTTGAATTAAAAGTTGTTTGGGGTAACTCTTACCTTTAAAAAAAAAGTTAAATGCCACATACAATGCAGCTATAATAAGCTAGCTGATTCATTTAAAAGCAAATGTAATTTGACTTAAATGTCAATTATTTTCATATTAAAGTATCTGAATTTCTCTCCAGAGCTTTACAGCTAGTAACGTAACCATTTAAAATTCTCCATATCAAAACTAGGAGTAACTCAACATTTACTATATAATTAGCTACATCCCGAAGGTAGCTATTCCTGCACACATTCAATATAATTGACACTGTCATCATAAAGTGGTATTGTTAACAAGTGGCTGGACTGTCCAAATCACAGAAACCCAAAAGGATGGAGGCATAAAATAATAAAACTAGGTGCTTCCTGTTTGGTTAGGGGCTGACAAATATCTGAATGAGTCCTGATCACTACAGTTAACTACGAATGTGTCCTTCTGGTCTTTGATGAAAGCACGTTGGTGAACCAAGGACCACCCCAATTACTACCATTTGATTTTGGGGCCAAATAAACTCAAGATTTAAAACCAGTAATTGACAGGCATGATTTTTTTGGAAGCAGTATAAAGGAACCCCCCAAATTAATAGCCTTGACCCTCAAGAGGGGATGACCCAGGAAGGGAAAAAAGCAGGCCCTGCTCCCCCCTTCCTGCCTCTACTACGCCCTATGGACACACCTGAATAATAATGATTTATTCCCATGGAGAAAAATCCCCCCCCGAAAAGGTGGGGGGGGGGGGGCTGAAGGAGAAGCGAAAGGAGAGGAACACACTTGGCCTGACGAACCGAAAGAGGCTGGGGGGGGGGGGTTTCCTGTCAGAGCCGTGACTTTCAACCAACAGCCATGACACATCACAAGCCACCCTTCCTTCCCTCCCTCCCTCCCTCCCTCCGAGGCTCGGAGGAGACTAAGAAGCCGGATTCCTTTGCATCGAGCCGTGGCGGAGAGGGTGTCCCGACTGAGGCCGGGGCCGCGATGACTGGAGATAGCGGAGAGGCCCGGGCCTGGGGAGGTAACGCCAAGCCAGGCCCGGGCCTCGCGCTTGCCCAGTGAGGCCGCCGCTCGCCGCAGCCCCCGAAGCGGGGCAAAGGCGGGCCTCCCTTCGAGCGGAGGGAAGGCCTGGGAGGCTGACAGCCCCGCCGGCCAGGGGCGATGGGAGTTGTAATCCAGCGGATCGGGAGAGCCGCCCGCCTCGCGAGGAAGGGGGGGAAGGGTCCCGTTGCCGCTCGACCCGACAGGCCGCCCCCCTCCCCGAGGCCGCCGCCCCGCCGCCCCTCTCCCTGCTCAGCCGCCCGCCCAGAGTCTGGCCGCCGCCGCCGCCGCGCCCCCTCGTACCGCCCCAGAGGCCGCGGCGTCGTTCCGTCCCGTCTCCCGTTTCTTCCGCCCGCCGACGCGTCTCCTCAGCCTGGCTGGTTCGGCGGCTGGTTCGGCGTCCCTTCCTGGCTCCGCTTCGCTCCCTCAAGCGGCCATTTTATGCTCCATTGTTACTAAGGAACTCGGGGCCGGAAACGGCGAGGGTAAGTCGGGAGGGAGGAGAGAGCACGGCGGGGGGGGAGGGAGCGCAAGCCGACGCCTTGATTGGTCGGCTGCCGGGCGGCGGCCCGCGCAATAGAGGAAGTGACGCGACCGGCTTCCCTCGCCACGCCCCGCAACGTGCGCATGCGCCCTGGGCCCGCCGTCCCCCTCTCCCGTCACGTTGCTCGGCCGAAGGGAGCGGCTGGAATGGCGCAGAGCGGAAAGGAAAGGCGAGAGGATCATAGAGTCCGGAGCGCTGGGAGGGAGTGGCCCTATGCGCTGGCTGCCACCGGGCGGCCATTTTGAAGGCGAGCCAAGTGAGGTGGGGTGGGGGTCTCTGGGTCGGCTCGAGGGGCTTCTCCCCAAGGCGGAAAAAAGCGCCCCCGGATCTCTTTCCGCTGCCGGAGAAGCCGCTTCAGTTCGGAAACGCCATTTGGTCCCTGCGGCTCTCGTCTTCCCGCGGGGCTCCAAGACCCATCATCCACAGCCGCCCCCTTCTCTGTAAACGGGGAGAGGGATAGAGGGGTTTACAGCTGCCTGCAACCTCATCGATTCCCCTCCCCGCCTCCGCCCTCTCACTGTCAGACTTGACAAGCGATAGGGCTGGGTGTGGACTACAACACCTATCCGCCCCGGCCAACCAGATGCCTTTCTTTTCCAACCCCCCAACGGCCCCCCCCTTTCACTTTTCGCACTGCCTACCTGAAGGATGGGCTGCATCCCTCTTCCTCCGCCGCCGGAACACGTGACCAGACTGACTTCCTCGTGGGCGCAGCATAATGGGTCCGGAAGTCGAACCTTTTGGGAAAGATGAAGCCTCGAGGCGCAGCTGGGTTGTGAGAAGGAAGTCCAATTCCGTCTCTTGCACCGCTGTGTCAAGGCCCGCCGCTCTCTCCCTGGTGCTTGCGGATCAAGATTCAAGCGCACGGAGCTCTCCATCATCCACAGCCTGGCCCGGCTGCCTGTCTTAGCCAAACCAGAAAAGAAAAATGGAAGTCAGGAATGGGCTCCCCAAATGATTCTTCTCTGGTTGAGCAAATGTCTTGCAAAAATACACTCTCCCTGAAACTTTCAGGAAGGTCCACACATTTCTCGCGGATTAAACCATGTCAGGATTTATTCTTTTATCTCCCACGTATCAATCAGTCCATTGATGCAAAACAGAAATTTGCCTTTTTTACACAATTGGTCAGTAAATTGTCTTCCTCTTACCTTCAGCTTTTCATTTCACTATCGATATTCAGGAATCAATTCACATGCAATCAAGTGGATTGTAGCTCACCAAAGTTGTCTTTTAGATGCTATTTCCCTATTTTGGATAATTTGTGTATCAAATAGCAACATTTATATCGATTCTAATACATGAAGTTAGTACAGTTGCCATAAACCTACTTTCTTCTAGATCTGTGGCACCTTAACATGTGATCTGTTGCCAGCATTGTCATCTTTAGGACACCAGCTGGAGAAGGCTGATGCATATTTGTAATGCTAATTACATGAGCAGTAATGAAGTAATCTCCATTGACATGAGAAGAAAGGTTTATCTGCTATACTAATATTGCCATAGACAGGAATTAATTTTAAATGAAGAAAATCTGTCAGGTTTTGGAGCAGATGAGCAGAAAAGAGGATCTTGTAAGTTTTGTTTGTGAAATACACAAAATATTTAAAACATCTAACTCAAATGTGAAACAATGGTTTTGATCTTCCCCATTTTAAATTTGAAATGTTTTGCTTATCTCTCCTTTTTATCTTTTCTAGTATTGCTTTAGTATTTCAGCTTTCTGTATGCTGCTATATATACTAAACAGTTGAACAGTTGTTGCAGATGTAAGGATGCTGTGATTTATAGTTTGAACTAATGTGTCCCAGATTAAATTGGCCATCTCTTAATCCTTGTCTTGTGGTATCATCTGCTTTGCTCAAGGTAGTTTGAGGCTGGATGTAGCCTAACCACTTCCTCTCTGCTGGGCTTCGTAATTATAACAGCCAGGTAGAATGTGGTTGTAGTTGTTAGTGTTACAGCTATAATTTATTCTGAAATTGGTGGTCACAGTTGTTAAAGGAATAAATCAGGAATGAAGCAAAAATGTCTTCTCAACGGAGCCAGTGAAATGGATCTGCCCTGTTAATACCTAGCCATCCTTGCATTTAAGCAAGATCCACTATGACCAGTACCTGGATGGAGATCACTAGAAATTCAGGGCTGTAGACTCAATTGAGATTTTTTAAAAAAAATCAGGAGAAAGTAGCACAATACTTCCCTGTTATTGCAAAAATACTTAGAGGTGCCCATCAAGTTCCCAGTGCTGAGATTAACTTGAGGGAACAGAAGAGAGCCTGTACTTTTAATTTTGCTTTCTCTGCCTGATGGCAATTGCAAGGAAGCAGCACTCACGTCTGCCTTTGAAATTTGCTTCAGTCTGCTGGAATAATGGCTAAATATGAACATGTGGCCAGAACAATAATATTTGCTAAGATAGAGGCTGAGAAAACAGGGGAACTGCCACAACTCAACATCTTACCAGGCCTGACATGTTACATGTTCGAAGTTATGGAGCTGAAAAAAAGTCAACTCTTAGGACCATTGCACTATTCCCTTGTAAACATGATTACCATTCAGGCACTTGGCAACCAGCTCACATTTACAACCAGTTGCAGTGTTCTGTGGCCACAATATTGCAACTAGTGACCTTTTTTTGCTGGTTCTGGCAAAAACCTCATTTTGGAAAAATGGATTCAATTTCCAATTGCAGTGATCACTTAAGTCTTAATGACTGTGAAATTACTTAACAACTGGTGTGATTTACTTAACCATTCTAAATATCGTCATATAATTGGGTTTGACTCAACCTATAACCTCAACAACTTACAGTGAAAGCTGGTCCCAACTATAGTCATAAGTCAAGGACTGCCTGTATGTGGTTGGGCAATTGTAGGAATTAAAGCTATCAAGGTTGAGAAACATAATGAAAGATTCTTTAGCCACAGTGTGCTATCATAGCATTGGTCTGTAAGAGATACATTCAGATAAAATATAGGAAACTAGGGATCTAGAAAATTTGTAAAACTGGGACATATGTCTTTTATGATGGGTGATTTGCTTTCCTGGGCTCATATAATAATGATGATAACTTTATTGTCACTTTGAATGTACACCAATCGGCATACATCAAAATGAAATTTCGTTGCATACAGCTCTCAAAGGGTCACCACCTCCGATATATACTCCTTGTTCGTGGCCTGCTCAAATTTCACATTGTCCATTTTAGTCTCTAGGGAGTGAACGATGGCACACAGGACAGATGGAAATGGGGCTCCATGTGGATTAGCCCTCAAATTCGCTTGTATTCTGACAACCTCGCCTTCTTTCCTTTTTCTGATCCCTACTCTTCCACCTTTTCCTTAAAGAGGCCTTGCTTCTTTTCGCCCCTGGAGCACGCTGCTGCCGCCACCACCAACCCCTCCAAAAGCCTCTCTCTCTTCCTCTGGGCCTGCCGACAGCCTCATCCAGTTCCTTCGCTCCATAAGCTCCAGGTCCTCTCCTCCTCTGCCTCCTCTGGAAACAGCCCTGATTTGCAGTAGAATCCATCACTGGGCCAGCAGTCAGATCTTGCTGCTGGTAGAACAAATTCAAACAGTGCCAACGACTTTTAACGGTCTCACCAACAGTTCCAAAACCACTAGAAACTCGCCAGGCCAGCAAAGTTTGTCGGTCGTATGTCGAATGTTACCTTAGTTCCACCATGTTGCTCAAACACATTAAAATCTTCCTGATCATGTGGCCTATAGCCATTACTATCCCTCCCAAAACTATTTGCCTTCAAGAGCCAATGCAGCCGCAGCCATTCCAGGCGCCGCCATCTTAGATATCAGGAAACAAAATACCCTCATCTCACAGCTAAAGATGGGCAAAGTGCCTAGTTCAAAGTAGAGGACGGCTCTCATTCAGTGAAATAAATTGTAATTTATTAGCTAAATCAAGTTGAATTCCTACAATTTGCATATCAATAAAACAATTTTGAGAGGGAAGCGTATTTGGGGTTTTGATAGTGCATCTTATTATATGCACACAAACATAATTTCCTGTGTGAGAGTGCAGAGTGGATGCCGCTTTTAAAAAAGCCCTGCCATCTGCAGTTTTTGTAATTACTATATTAAAAATCATTTTAAAGAAATGTTGATTGATTATTTTGGAGGTCTTGTTTAAGTACTCAAATCTAAAAAAAAATCTCGTTAATTGATTCATCAAATCAAATAGTCAATTAACAAATTTGACCCAAATTTTCAGGTTTCAAAACTGTGACCTGGAGACTCAGGGCTGTAAGTGATGTACTTGTTAAACCAGGTTATTGAAAGATCTGGCAACTTAAAATGTTAGGCTTCGATGGGTCGTAGAGGTTTTTGGCAGCTGGTCCATTTGCTAAATTCACAATTCAATGAGTGTATAAATCCAGACTTTTTACTTTAGAGATTTGGAAATGTTGTAACTTCCTAAAATAATAAATGAATTGATACAACATCCACAAATAAAAATAAGTTTCATTGGTTGTTTTGATTAGGAATGAAATTAATTTTCTACTTACTTTTTAAACTCAATTTCCCATTTCATTCACTGGATTTTCAAACTTTACAGTTCTGGGATGAATTTTGAAAGAGATTCTTTGCTGACAGGGCAAACCTGATCAGATAGTCGTGCTTTAGGCATGAAAGCCAGCTGGATGACCTAGTCATTCTTTCAAACCCCAAACCACCTCACAGGGTTGTTGTGGGTAAAATAGGGGGAGGGAGTAGCACAGATAGTCTTCAACAAATGAGGGGTACAGTAAGTTTGGGGCAACCCCCATTCCTCTCCATGTTGTGATTCGGCTGAAAAGTGATGGGCTAGCAAATCCATCTCTAGCCTTAGCTCTTGGCAGTTAAACCATAATGTGAGTTTATTTAGTTGATCTCCCATTTCTTAGTCCAACGTCTTAACCATACCCTACTTCATGTTTACTTTCATCAGTTCTTTGCCTCTCAAACTCAGGGCTTATATGGGACTCATTTCATCATCTGGTAGATGAATGTCGGCTTGCCCCACTTGGGATCTGACATCCCAGCCATTTCTAGCATTATTTCATTTGTTTCTTATCATGATCTGTAAACAAAGGATCCTTAGCCTCCCAAATCAAAACAGAACCACTCTCCTGCCCTGAAGCCCACCCGTGGAAAGGCTTTCTCTGCTCCACAATTACACAGGAGCTTAAGGGAATGCCCTGCCAAGACCAAAATGTGATTTTAGAAAAACGTGGAGAAGGATTGTAGCAAATTCGGCACGGCTCCATCTCAGCAAGGAGTGAATTAAATCTGCTTAAGCAGAGACACCCACGTGTGAAATTGCTCAGACAGCTGCCTTGTTGGAGTGACAGCTTTCTTAGGCTGCCCTGCTCTCTTCAGTCCCCTCGTGTTTTCAAAGGTAACAGAATAACAGAGTTGGAAGGGACCTTGGAGGTCATCTAGTCCAACCCCCTGCTCTAGCAGGAGACCCTATACCACTTCAGACAAATGGCTGTCCGGTCTCTTCTTAAAAGCCTCCAATGACGGAGCACCCACAACTTCTGGAGGCAAGCCGTTCCACTGGTTAATTATTCTCACTGTCAGGAAATTCCTCCTTAGTTCTAGGCTGCTTCTCTCCCTCCGTTGGTGTCATTGATGAACATTCTTGAACTTCTGGCAGGGCTGAGGTGGCTCTGATGCTTTGGGGCCCATTCCCATTTTACAGGTATCCCTCAGCTTACAGCAATTTGTTCAGTTTACGAGAGCACAGAAAAAAGTGTCTTACAACTGTTCCTCGCCCTTATAACCGTTACAGCGTCCCCACCCCTCACAGTCCTGTGATGGGAGTTCGAGTGTGTGAATCCTGGGGCTCAAGGGATCCCCATCTGCAACTTTTTCACTCGGCTTTCAACAAGCAAAGTCAGGAGAGGAAGCTGGATTCACTTACTGACCTCATGATTCACCGAACTGCAACCATTTGTTTAACCACCATGGCAAAAAAAACCAAACAAAAACAAAACAAAAAGGTATAAAATTCTGCAGGACTCACTACGCAACTGCCTTGCTTAGCAACAAAAATGTGGGTCCTTGCTGTGATTCTAACCTGAGGACTATCTATAGATTTTGCCAGCAATGATGAAACAGCGCTCTATAGCAGGAATGGTATCTTTCCAACTGGCTTCAGAAAAGAGGGATCCCTGGCTAGACAAGGTTAAGAAAATGCTGAATCCTATCAACAACATCCATAGGATAGGATAGGATGGGATAGGATATAGAGTAAAAAAAAGGATAGGATAGGATAGGATAGAATATACATTAGGATAGGATAGGATAGGATAGGATAGGATAGGATAGGATAGGATAGGATAGGATAGGATAGGATAGGATGGGATAGGATATAGAGCAAAAAAAGGATAGGATAGGATAGGATAGGATAAGATAGGATGGGATAGGATATAGAGTAAAAAAGGATAGGATAGGATGGGATGGGATGGGATAGAATAGGATATAGAGTAAAGATAGGATAGGATAGGATAGAATATAGAGTAAAAAAAGGATAGGATAGGATAGGATAGGATGGGATAGAATAGAATAGAATAACAGAGTTGGGAAAGATCTTATAGGTCATCTGGTCCAACCCCCCCCCCAGCAGGAGACCCTACACCATTTCTGACAGGTGGTGGTCTAGTCTCTTCTTGAAAGCTTCCATAACTTCTGAAGGCAAGCTGTTTCTTTTGTTGATTGTTCCCACTGTCAGAGCATTTCTCCTCGCTTCTAGGTTGAATCTCTCCTTGATCAGTTTCCATCCATTATTCCTTGTCTGACCTTCAGGTGCTTGGAAAATAGGCTGACCCCCTCCTCTATGTGACAGCCCCTCAAATATTGGAGGACTGCTATCCTGTCTCCCCTCGTCCTCCTCTTCACTAGACTAGCCATGCCCAGTTCCTGTAACTGTTCTTCATATGTTTTAGCCTCCAGCCCCCTAATCATCTTTGTTGCTCTTCTCTGCACTTTTTCTAGAGTCTCAACATCTTTTCTCTAGTGTGGTGACCAAAACTGGTTGCAGTCTTCTAGGTGTGGTCTTACTAAGGCTTTATAGAGTGGTATTAGTACCTCACGTGATCCATATGCATTCTTCCATGGCTCTTTTCTTTGTGGTTCCTTGTGCTGTGAGAATCATCTTAATGTGGGTCTCCTACAGCAAAGATCGAAGAAAACCAGCATTTGACTGGCGAGGCAATTCTGGAACCTGAAGTGAACATAGCTTAAAATTGCCAAGGTTGAGAAACTCTGCTCCAGGCTGTTTTGCTGGCATCCAGTGTTAATCTCATTTTCAGCCACCTCAACAAAGGTTTTTTTAAATCAATTTATTTATGATTATTTGCATAGCATTTATTAAAATCAGACAAAAATTCAAAGCAGCCACTAAAGGGTTCCTGTGACTACCATTGGAGGTGGTTCTAAGCCTTGGAGCCCAAAATACATCGTAACAGTCATAAGTCAGTCGTGTGACTGACCTGATTTTATTACCTTTTTTGCAGCAGTTATAAAGTGAATAACATGGTCATAAAGCGAATGCCATAGTTCTAAACCCAGATAGTGTATTCCTGTGTATTCTAATTTTTTTTTTGCTGGAAACTGGCCTCAGAGACTGGAAACTAGTAAATAAATAAATAAATAATGGTCACATGCAGTGCTTTTTTTTGTAAAAAAAAAAAAGTTGCCGGAACTCACACATGTCATATAACCTGCCTTGCCAACCCTACAAAGTTTAGCTTTGTAGTTAAAAAAAAACCCTTCAATTTTTAGTGTATCTAAAAGAGTAGGATTTTGTTCAAGGTAAGTTAATACTATTAATGTTACCAGGCACTGCGTGGCTTTAAATTACAAGAAGGCATTTTATTAATCTTCTGGGACATTACCATTGGCATGCCCATTTAGTTTAATGAGTGGAAATGTCAGCTTTCTATGTGGAATGAAATTGGCCCAATAAAACAAAATTTGGTTGCTTGTAAAAGATTGAATTATTTTTAAGAAGTCGAACAAGGTGGAAAAATTTACAATTGGAGTTTAATATGGATATTGACTTGAAACAAATTAAAGTTGAAACTTTGTCAGTGAACAGATTACTTATAATTTACCTTTAAGCCCAATAAATAAAAAGGTAAAGGTTCCCCCGCACATGCATGCTAGTCGTTTCTGACTCTAGGGGCCGGTGCTCATCTCCGTTTCAAAGCCGAAGAGCCAGCGCTTGTCCGAGGACGTCTCCGTGGTCATGTGGCCGGCATGACTAGACGCCAAAGGCGCACGGAGCGCTGTTACCTTCCCACTGGAGTGGTCCCTATTTTTCTACTTCCATTTTTATGTGCTTTCGAACTGCTAGGTTGGCAGAAGCTGGGACGAGTAACAGGCGCTCACTCTGTTACGCGGCACTCGGGATTCGACTCGCCAAACTGCCGACCTTCTGATCGACAAGCTCAGCGTCCTAACCCACTGAGCCACCGTGTCCCTAATTTAATAAATAATTTATTATTTATTAAATTTATTAAATAAATAATTTAATAAATAGATCTGCTTAAACCTCATACTGTAGGTCCACCTTTACATCTGACCAATACATAATTAATATATATTATTATTAATAATAATACCTCCAAATCACAAGACATTGGCTCTATTCTTATTCTTCTCCTCTGCAGTTTGAATATAAAGTCTAAAAGTCTAAAAGGAGATTTTCGTAGACATCCCAGCCTTTGAACTACCCCAGGAGCTGAAACAGCAAAGTTTCGCTGTCACGTAAGCTTCCACGCCAGCTGCCTTTCTTTCCTCTCGCTTCGCCTCTTTTTAACCCCACACCCCACCTTCTGTAGGGGAAGGCAAAAGTCTCGCCCGCCCTCTCGTGAAAGAGGGCCTCCATGTTTATCTGTCCTCCACCGCCACCATCGGTTTCCACACCACGTGGTCCGACCCAGCCAATCAAGCCACGCTCTGGCTGTGGTGCTCCCGCGCCTCATGGCTCCCCCTAGAGGAGGCAGACAGCACTGCAGGGGACCCCGCTCGCATCGTAACCGCCAGCGGGGCATTTTCAAAAGCAAACAAGGATAGGAAGCGGAACAATAGGAAAAGAACACAACTTTGGAAAATCCATCGAAAAAAGATGCCGGAACTCTGTTCCGGTGCGTTCTATGGCAAAAAAAGAAGCCCTGGTCACATGACCATGGAATGCTGCAAACAGCCTTAAAGGTAAGGCAAGTTCCAAGTGCACAAAATGCAGTCATGTGACTGCTGGGAAAGGAACCACCAGAGTTCCAGGAACTCTGGAACTGGGTCTCGAGGCAAGAAGCAACGGATGGAAACTGATCAAGGAGAGAAGCAACCCAGAACTAAGGAGAAACTTCCTGGCAGTTAGAACAATTAATCAGTGGAACGACTTGCCTTCAGAAGCTGTGAATGCTCCAACACTGGAAGTTTTTAAGAAGAGACTGGACAGCCAACTGTCTGAAACCGTATAGGGTTTCTTGCCTGAGCAGGGATTGGACTAGAGACCTCAAAGATCCCTTCCAACTCTGTCATTCTGTTATTATTAACTTGGGGGGCGGAATTCCAGCATAACTTTGAATAATCACTCAGTGACCAGTCATTAAGTGAGGACTACCTGGAACACATTTATGATCAGGAGGCTTAGTATTCCACCTTAGTGCCATTTATACTGAAACTCCACTATACGTTGTTGACTGGACTTACAGATGAAATAGCAACCATAGCAAACTGAAACAGGATGTTTGGTTCATATTTGCTTCCTGCAATTTTTGTGGGCCAGATGCCAAGATATTTCTGGTTGTTAACATCAACTAGAATCTTTAGTTGATGATAGCCTGATTCCTTTAACAATCCATTTACTTATTAATATTTTTCTTGATGAGGAAGGGCAGCCATTTAGGATTTTTTTCAGCAAATAGGTTTGTGCATCATATTTGGACTATAAAGATAATTTATTCAATAAGGCAGGGCGTGGGTTCTTAACAAGCCTTGAAGATGTAAACCACAGGTGACAAGTTTTATTGGTTGGATTCACACCACAAGCTCAAACCAAGCCTGACTACAGTGTTGTTTAGCAGAATCTGGGAATCCAGACCTGCCTCTGGGGATTAAATAGCAGCTTCAGGTTAAACCTCCATGAGAAATACACATCAGTTGTGGTGTAAATGAAAAGATGACTGGTACCACTGCCATCCAGTAGAGGGCACTGTGCACATGTATATCAGCTCTTATGTGCCATCCACATTGCTTAATAACAACGGCATGATTTTTCTTTTATAAAAAGTCCAGAATAATCCTCTTTTCTTGCTCTTTACGTTCCTCTCCAGAGCACCCAGCCGTGCAGGTGACTCCCTTCACCACCAACCTTTGAATGATGTGAGTGAGTGGCGCGACTGGCACTGAGACGAAGGCTGGAAAACAAGAAGCTCCCCCATTTAGTCCAGGTGTGATCCTGAGTAAGACCACATCTGGACTACTGCATCCAGTTTTGGTCACTATATTATAAAAAAAGATGTTGAGACTCAGGAAAGAATGCAGAGAAGAGCAACAAGGATGATTAGGTGGCTGGAGGCTAAAACGTACGAAGAACAGTTGCAGGAACTGGGTATATCTAGTACAATGAAAAGAAGGACTAAGGGTGACATAATAGCAGTGTTCCAATATTTGAGGGGCTGCTATAAAGAAAACAGGGGATCAGCCTGTTTTCCAAAGCACCAACAGGCAAGACCAAAAAAAATGGATGGAAACTAATCAAGGAGAGAAGCAACCTGGATTAAGGAAATTAATTAATTTCCTAACAGAGCAATCAAACTGTGGAACGGCTTCCCTCCAGAAGTTGTGGGTGCTCCACCACTGGAGGTTTTAAAGAAGAGACTGGACAGCCATTTGTCCGGAATGACACAGGGTCTCCTGCTTGAGCAGGGGGTTGGACTAGAAGACCTCCAAGGTCCCTTCTAACTCTTGTTATACTGTTATTTATTTGCAGCACCCGTCTGACGCTAGCTCTGCGCCTGTTGAACAGCAGCAGGGCAATTCCTGGAATCAAGGCAGGCAAACCAAGAGGCTGGTCAGGAAACATGGGCTCACCCCGCCTCGTCTTTAAACATAAGTTTCAAAGATTGTTATGTTCATATTAATTAGTGGCAAAATCCAGATGAATATAGGTAGATCTCAACTTATGATGGTCGTTTAGTGACAATGCCCCCCCCCCGCAAAAGGATATTTTCTCTACTACTTTGCTTGGATGACTCACTGCCCCACCCCAAGGAACTCAGTCAAAAAGTACCAGAAGATGGCCTCATTGTCTAGCCCCATGTTGACCATCACCTCCAACCCACAGGTCTTGTCTGCTCTTGGTTTGGCTGCTTTTAGTGTAGGCCAGACATGTCAAACTCACGATGTCACGTGACGTTGCGCGACGTATTGGAACTTTTTCCCCATTGCTGGCAATGGAGTGGGTGCGGTTTCCTTATGACGCGTCCGGCCCGCGGGCTGGCAGTTTGACGCCCCTGGTGTAGGCGATCAAACCGGTCAGTCCTAGAGGAGATCAACCCTGACTGCTCTTTAGAAGGCCAGATCCTGAAGTTGAAACTCAAATACTTTGGCCACCTAATGAGAAGGAAGGACTCACTGGAGAAGAGCCTCATGCTGGGAAAGGTTGAGGGCAAGAGAAGAAGGGGACGACAGAGAATGAGGTGGCTGGATGGAGTCACTGAAGCAGTAGGCGTGAGCTTAAATGGACTCCAGAAGATGGCAGAGGACAGGGAGGCCTGGAGGAATGTTGTCCATAGGGTTGCGATGGGTCGGACACGACTTCGCAACTAACAACAAGTGTAGACATCACTAACTTCTCTTGAAGATTTTCTCTGAGCATTCAACCTGATTTTGGCTCTAAAATTAGCTTAGGGTTCATTTGATCACCAACACTGTTTCTCATACCATCACTCAGTGCCTACTGTATTAGTACAATGTAAGTTAACAAAAATCTAAAGTCCTTGGGAATTGGGTGGCATATAAATTTAATATTATGGTTGGTTGCACAGTCAGCCAGATGCTTGGATTGGATTTGCCATTTTTATCTACCTATATAGAATGCTTCCCAAGAACCTGGGATAGGCAAATATGGATGTTTGATGGTACAGGTCCACAATTTACAACCACAGTTGAGCCCAAAATTTACATTGCTAAGTGAGACATTTTGTTAAGTGAGTTCTGCCCTATTTTAACACCTTTCTTGCTACAGTTCTTAAATGAATCATTGCAGTGGTTAAGTTAGTAGTTTTATTTAATTTTATTTTAATTCCATTTATATCCTGCCCTTCTCTGAAGACTCAGGGCGGCTTACAAGCTTAGCAGTAACACGGTTGTTAAGTGAATCTGGCTTCCCCATTGACATTGCTTGTCAGAAGGTCGCACAAGGGGGATCACATGATTCCCCAGGGATGCTGCAACCATCATAAATATGAACCAGTTGCCAAGGGTCTGAATTTTGATCACATGGTCATAACGATGCTGCAAAGGAGTAACTGTGAAAAACAGTCCTAGGTTACTTTTAATGCCTTCGTAAATTCAAGCCGTCACTAAATGAATAGATATAAGGTGCGGACTACCTTTAACTGTAATGGCAAACAAATTTCAAGTGAACTTCAATAATAAATCGATATTTACTTACCTAAACAGAAGGAGTATGTCGGCAAAAAACCAATGGGAGTGGGAACGGCATCCAGCAGGCTTTCCAATTGACCTCGCTTATGGGAAGTTGGCAGGGAGCATAGGAAATCACGATCACGTGACCACAGGGATGCTGCAAAGGCCACAGCTTTGTGAATAAAACTGATATGAACATAATGGAAGTTTCAATTCCACAGGAGTCAGATTTTTTTAATGCCTTCTTTCAACTGCAGATTTTAGGTACCTTGGTTCAAAAATTGTGGCGGTATCATTAGTTGGCTAACTTGAGGGCACAAACAAGAGAAAGACAAAGAGAGTTTTAGTAGTATACACATAATAGGTCTTCTTAGAAGATAAAGACAGGAGTGACTGCAGCCAAGGCTTTCTTGGCACCATGCCTACATCTGCCTAGAAATTAAATCTGGAAAAAAAAAGCAGAATTCAGATGTGGCCACCAGAGACGGCCATGAGGATTGTGTGCCAAGATGGCAGCTGTGGTTTCCTGATTGAAGTTCTGCTTCCTTTTTAGACGCATCACAACACACTTTCCCACCTACACACCTGTAGAGACAGAAAAGGCAGGTGGGCATTTTTTTTTTGGAAGGGGACTTATGGACCCACGACAACCGAGGCTAGCTGAACCAAAGCAAAATCCAGCTTTGCAAGGAATCTTCCCCTCTTTGCGGACATTCCCAGCAAGTGACCTTGTCTACTAATCCTGATGGACAATGAGCTTAATGAAGTCTATGATGAATGGTCAGCCGAATAAAATGCGCTTGGCTCCCCCTAAACAAGCAGGTGCACAGAAATGCAACAGCATGCTACTACCAGGAGCTCAGACAATGACATGCCTAAGACCAGGAAAAGATCAAAGGGCAACTGAGGGATAAAAGAGCCTTGGTGGAGCAGTGAGCTAATGCCTCCTTAAGTAACACCAGCTACCTGCAATTAGTGCAGGTTTGCATCCCACCAGGCTCAAGGTTGACTCAGCCTTCCATCCTTCCGAGGTAGGTAAAATGAGGACCCAGATTGTTGGGGGCAATTAAGCTGACTTT
Source organism: Vipera ursinii (assembly GCF_947247035.1). NCBI lineage: Eukaryota > Metazoa > Chordata > Lepidosauria > Squamata > Viperidae > Vipera > Vipera ursinii. The sequence goes on from NC_139525.1 coordinate 16,518,725, forward strand.
GTAATAATGCCGCTTGGGAGGGTGTGTGAAAGCCCTAATAAGCAGGCATATACATAGAATGAAGGCTACTGCTAAGCTTGTAAGCCGCCCTGAGTCTTCAGAGAAGGGCGGGATATAAATGGAATTTAAAAAAAATGACGACATAAACTTTGGTGATCAAGAACGTCCCAGGAATCCAGTTGGTCAGAAGCCAACCCTTTGAGGGTATAAAGTGGGAAATCTTCTTCATCATCATCATGGTTGGGAGGGACCTTGGAGGTCATCTAGTTCAACTCTCCGCACAAGCAGGAGACCCTATACCATTTCAGACAAGGGGCTGTCCAGTTTCTTCTTGAAAACCTCCAGTGATGGAGCACCTGCAACTTCTGGTGGCAAGCTGTTCCGCTGGTTGATTGTTCTCACTGTCAGGAAGTTTCTCCTTAGTTCTAGGTTGCTTCTCTCCTTGGTTAGTTTCCATCCGTTGCTTCTTGTCCTGCCCTCAGGTGCTTTGGAAAATAAGTTGACCCCCTCTCTTCTTTGTGGCAGCCCCCCCAAATACTGGAACACTGCTATCATGTCACCCCTAGTCCTTCTTTTCACTCGATTAAACTAGACTAAAAGGAGTACTCTGTGTAAACTTTGAAAAGCATGGGAAGGATGCGCGGGGTGTAATGTGTAATAAGAGTTTCTCCACTTTATAGATACCGTAATTATTATTTGATGGGGTTTTTTGCCTTCTCTCACCATCTTTTCCACCCCAAGGAATCCTTCTGGAATTGGGAAGCTACAAAATGTTGGCTAACTATCTCATTGCTCATTTGGAGAACCTCTCTGCTTATGTTAGTTGGGGAAATTGTCTTGAAAAACAATGTGGAGCCTTCATTATTTGGAACTGATAAACGTTTTTAGCAAGTCAATTGTGTTCAAGGCTAGCACTGATGATGTTACCTAGTTGGGCAATGAAAAGTCTGCAGGAAAACAACCAAGTTCAGAATGTCTATGGAGATTCTCAGTCATCCCGGTCCTGGTTGTCCCAAAGATGCTTTTTTTCAAAAGGCAACTGGACTTCCTTTGTTTTTCCTTGAAGAAGTTTCACTTCTCATCCAGGAAGCTTCTTCAGACTTCTGACTTCAAGCTTCTTCATTCAGAACCGAAGAAGCTTCTTCTTGGATGAGAAACGAAATGGCTTCAAGGAAAAGCAAAGAAAGTCCAGTTGACTTTTGAAAAAGCAACTTTGGGACAACCAAGCTCAGAGAGCCCCAAGGATCCCCCAATCAGGTTTTTATCCAATAAACGTATGCCACTGCGACTGTCACAAATCTGAGTCAGCTGCCAAGCGTCGGAATGTAGATCACCTGACCATGGGGGTGCTGCAACAGTCGTGTGAAAAACGGTCATAAGTCACATTTTTCACTTTGAACGGTCAGTAAACAAACTGTTGTTAAGTTGAGGACTACCTGTATTGCGACAGATTAGGAGAGGCGAAATCTGGGAGTGTCAGTTTTGGTGACATATGAGAGATGTCTGCCTTTTTTCTTTTTCAGACTCTGACACCAGAATGCCCAGGTTGTCTGTAATCCCCCAAAGTCTTGCTTGCAGGACTTCCGAACAGGAACACCCACGAAGGGTGGGTGTCAAATAGTCAAGAAGGTGGCTGCCACCCAGCAGCCAAACTCCCCCCCTTTTTTTTCCCCCTTTCCCAGGCAATTGTGGATTCTTCTCTTGAAAAATAACCCAGTTCTGACCAAATGGAAAGCTATTGAATGGAGGACCGGAGAATCAGCCCATTATTCTGTCTATCTCTGGTCTGAATGGCCTGTAAATGCTCTGAAAATAAAGATCATCTTTGTCTTCACAGTATCTGCTACTTTGGGGATGTCACCCTTAACTGAGAAGTCCTAGTAGTGGAACAGTTTGAAACAGGTTATTCCAGCCACTGCCATGGGGGACAGGGATGATGGACATTGTAATGTCTGGAAGACAGTTTGCTGCAGAAGATGGTTTGCTGCAAAAGTGGTTTAACCATGGCTTACTGAATCAGCTGGGTTCTCCATCCATGCTATGTACTAATTACTGGTCACCAGGCTCACCCAGCGTGGAAAGTCAAAGCTAAACCCAGCACTTTATGGCAATGTGTAGCCACAATCAAGTTGCGTTTCGAAATGGCCGCATTCCCTTCCCGACATATCTGGGAGTAATGTCCACTGACCTCAACGGACCTTTGCACATTTGGAGAAGATTCGTGCTGTAAGACAGCCAACTAGTTAGGGATAAAATTAGTTTTTCCTCACAAAAATCATCATCCAGCCATTTAATTGGCTGCTTTGGAAGCTACTTGGAGGAGAAGATCTCCAGATCCGACTGTTTAATACAAAGCAAAAGAGGAAACAAGATGGGGAAATTACTGGAAGAATTGTTGCCAAGAAAAAATAAAAATAAAACACTCTTTCCACTAGGACAGGGCTCTCCAAACGTGGCAACTTGAAGACTTGTGGACTTCAACTCCCAGAATTCCCTGGCAAGCCAATCCTGCTTCTTAAAGTTGCCACGTTTGGAGACCCCTGCACTAGGATATAGCATTAAAGTTATCTGAGGAGAATAAGTACCAAATAAGAGCAGGCTGTTAACAATTTTGTTTCTTCACCCAGCTAAAGCATTTACATTTGTGATTTAGAGCAGTGTTTCTCAACCCTGGCTGTGGAATTCTGGGAGTTGAAGTCCACATATTTTCAAGTAGCCACTGATTTAGAGCGTTTGACACTCAAGTTCAAACAAAAGGGCCTGCAAAGTTTAGAATCTTGTTTTGCCACTAGACTGATACTGTATTCAAAAAAATGGGACCTTAATTTCTTCACTTACATCATCTTAAAACGAGATTTTTTATTTTTATTTATTCCATAAACAATATAACAAAACTCAGCAAGTTAACAATATGACGTTTTCACCGTACAGAGTCAGTCACAAATATTTAAAACCTTTGCAACAAGAACAACAAAACCAAAAATATTACAAGAATAATTTACAGGAGGATCTATAAAACAGCAAAGCGCTCACAAATTTTTTTTCCAGTTTCCTTTACACAATATCACTACACTCTTTCACAACATTTCTTTTTATTACAAAATTCCCAACAAAAGTTTAATTTTTTTTCTTTGTATTTTGGTTTTTAAAACCAGAAACCTTTGAAGTATACATCCTTTTATTAGCACCTTGGAGGAGTGCCAAAAAGGGGAACCGCACACATACAAACACTTCACAGCACTTTCCTAAGAAAAATATACACTTACAAAATATTTTACAAATTGGCACACTTAAAAATATACAAGATTTTGTAGGCGTCTTAGAGTGATCCTTAAGAATTATACTTCAATTGACTCTACAGAATATATATAAAGCTTGTTCTAAAAGAAAAAAGGAAAAATGAAAGGCAAATCATTCACAAATATGTTAAAATTGCAGTGTACACTATTAAACGGAAATTGGTATGTTACATTCATTCCAAGGGCCGAGTAGCATCGCCTCAATGCTTAGGGGTGGTGGTGGTGATCAAAGTTTGCTTTAGCACCGTAAAACAGTGGCAACCGGGGGTGTCCCCAAGGATGAGGCCAAGGAAGTCCAGATGGCGGCTGGGATCAAAGGGACGCACCCCCAATACAGGTGGAGCCCAGATGGCACTGTGGTGCCCGCCATCTTGGCTTTCCTGCCCACATCCCCCAGATCCCGCCTAAATTGCAACTCAGAAGAGAGGTGCCTCCAATTCTAACCCAGTGAAGCGAAGGAGCAGTACATTCAAAGCAATGGGGGCAGCGGTGCCCACCCTGAATTGCAGAAGGGGAGCATAGGGTTTCCCTGCTTCCAAAGGGGAGTCAGAACGAAAAAGCAGCTGAACGGAGGCTTTCTTTGCCTACCTCACAGTTTCAAAATATACCCCATTTTGTGCTTTTGAACCACCCTTTCTCCTTTCTCTACATCAGGGGACTCCAAACTTGGCAACTTTGAGACCTGTATGTATGCCTATCCATAGACTAGGGGAGAGATGATAGCAGCGTTGCAATATTTGAGGGGATCCCACAGAGACGAGGGGATCAACCTATTCTCCAAAGCACCAAAAAAGCAAGACAAGAAATGACAGTTGGAAACTAACCAAGGAGAGAAGCAACCTAGGACTAAGGATACATTTCCTAATGGTAAGATTGCCGTCAGAAGTTGTGGGTGCTCCATCACTGGAGGCTTTTAAGAAGAATCTGGATACTCACTTGTCTGGAATGGTAGAGGATCTCCTGTTTGAGCAGGGGGTTGGACTAGAAGACCTTCAAGGTTCCTTCCAACTCTATTATGCCACTTGGGGACTTCAACTGGCTGACAAATTCTGAGAGTTGAAGTCCCTAAGTCTTAAAGTGGCCAAGTTTGAAGACCCCTGCTCTACATCTCAAAAGGCTCCTCTGTACCCCTCCCCCCATCCCATCCAGTGTTCGAAGGCTCCATTTTTTGTCCATGCCAATCTCTCAAGCATCTTTGCAGCCCAGCCATCACATTTCCCCATTGGCCTCCCCCCTCCCTTTCAATGGCCGAGTCACCAATGTCCGTAGGGTCCTTTGTTTACCTGAGAAACAGAACTTACACAGCCTTACTTCAGCTACAGGTGTCTCTTCCCCCTCCCCACTGTTCACTTTAACCCATCTCCTTTGTGCATTTGTTTTTGAAAAAGGTCGCGTGCCCTGGAACTGGAGAAGCCGTCAGCCTCAGGTGCCAGATGGAGATGCTCCGTGCCCCTTGCTACCTGACGGGACCTTGCAAAAGGCTGGGCTTGGAAAGGATCCCTTCTCCAGCCTGGCATCCTTGAGGGCCACAGGGCTAGGAGTTTCCATAGCCCTTGGCCAATTTGGGAAGCCCATTTCTCTCAATAGGACGCACTCCTTCCACCTGTCCACTAATTTTAAAAGATGCCTTTAGATTTACTGCTGCAACAAGAAGGGTGGGAAATGTACAGTTGGTCCTCAACTTTTACAACTGTTTAACAACAATTCCAAGTTATGACCGCCTCGGAAAAAGTGACTCATGAGCTATGACTGTTGCAGCACCATCACAGATGCACCTTGGATCTTCGCCTCAACCTGAAATATGATATTTGAATATTAAACCCAAGATTGCAAGAAATGATTGTGTGTTCCAGTCCACAGTTTAGAAGACAACCCCTTGTCCTACATAAAAAAAGAGGGCCCTTTGTTCATTTCCTGGGTTGGGTTTTTTTTGGCACAGACAGGTGGGAGAGGAACGCAGGTTCTCATTTCTTGGAAAATCTGCTGGAAAAACCACTGTGACCCAAGTGAACCCCCATCTCCAATACGGCTAAGTCCTCGACTTACAACCACAACTGAGCCCAGAATTTATGTTGCTAAGTGAGAAATTGGTTAAGTGAGCTTTGCCCCATTTTACGACCTTTCTCGCCACAGTTATGAAGTGAATCACTGTAGTAACGAAGATCTCAAAATACCATCACCTGATCCTGGGACACTGTGACTGTCGTAAGTGTGAACTGTCTGCCAAGCATCCGAATGTAAATCGCTTGGCCATGGGGATGTTGCAATGGTCATAAGAGTGAAAAATGGTCGTAAGTCACTGTCAGGTCCCCACATCCTTATTGTCTTCCTTGCATGTGTATTTCTGGTGGTCTTGTTTTGGGGCCTGCCGTTCCACTGGGGGGAAGGGGAATAATTGCTTTCGCTTGGGATAACTTTCTACCTTTCCCTCTCCTGCCTTCATCCTCTTGAGAAAGGAATGTGTCTCCCTTATCAGGGAGAGGAAAGCTGGAGAAGACCTTGAGATGCGTGCCAGCTGTGCCAGTTACCTGCACATCTGACCACCTGTGGATTGGCTGGATTTCAAATAGCCATCTGCTGGGAGGTGGAAGATTGCTGGTTAAACTACGCCGCCGTTTCATTGGGATTTTCCCCAGATCTCGCCTTGACTTCCCTACTGTCGCTGACCCTTAATAAAAGTTTCCTTTTGAGACAATGTCTGTGTCAAGAGTTCTGCTTTCTTGGGTGGTTAGCTGAGGTGGGTCCTTTACAGTCACTTTGTTCAGTGCCGTTGTAAATTTGGTCACTAAATGAAACTGTTGTAAGTCAAGGACTACCTGTAATCCTGAAAGGCTTTTCAAAATGATGCTCTGCCTCGTGATCTTCATGGAAGGAGTGAAATTCACACAATACAGTTGCCGAGCTAGAGGAAGTCTGCTTGAGACCTTGTCAAAAGCGGGGCCTTAACATTCTCGAACCGCCTCCCCAGCCTGGGCTCGGCTGCAGCCCCCTTCAGGATGAGGTCCCTGATTCAGGTCTGCCCTGTGACCCGACCGTGGATGCCCCATCCTTCTCAGAAAGACCGCCAGCTTCACATCTCCTTCCTTTCTGCCTGTCATTGCCAAAGGACCAGAAGTTCAAGAAAAGATGAAAAACAGAGGTTGAGAGCTGGATGCTACTGATGAACAGCTGCAAGCAAAAGGAACGGGTCCGCGGTAACCTGAAGCAAACAGGCAGAGAACAGGGGAAGGCGTTCTAATTCAGGAGGAACCCCAGCTGTGCAGGATGTGGAAATACGTTAGAAAAAGAGGAGAAATGGAGAAAGTCAAAGATTGAGACCCTGGCTACACTGCTCTTAATCAGTTTCTGATAAAAAGACAGACCCAGCCTGGAACTCAGGAGAAATCTCTTGACAGTGAGAACAATTAATCATTGGAACGGCTGGTCTCCGGAAGTTGTGGGTGCTCCATCGGTAGAGATTTTCAAGATGACACTGGACAGCCAGTTGTCTGGAACGGTATAGGGCAGGGGTAGGCAACCTCGGCTCTTTTATGACTCATGGACTTCGACTCCCAGAATTCCTGAGTCAGCTGACTCAGGAATTCTGGGAGTCGAAGTCCATGAGTCATAAAAGAGCCGAGGTTGCCTACCCCTGGTATAGGGGTCTCCTGCTTGAGCAAAGAGTTGGATCACAAGACCTCCAAGGTCCCTTACCACATTGTTACTCTATATTCTAAGCCAAGCCTCCGAAGGTAGCAATGACATTTTTGGCCCAAGCAAAAAGAGAATGGCCTTGTGAGAATGCCAAGGAGCTGAGGTAGCAGAAAGATTCAACCCCAACAGAATAGCTTTGCACAAAACACACTGCCTTCCCTTGGAATTCTGAGCTCTCTCTGTGTGTGAGTGTGGGAATAAGTATCAGAGTGAACAGGAGGGAGGGAGATTAATCAGCGTAATGGATGAATGGAATTTGATAAAGCCCACCAGAAAACACGGCATTTGGGAAACACAGCAGTTAGCGGTGAACTGAAAGAGGGAGCAGGTTGAGACACAAAATTAAGGATGCCTGCAGCCTTGCGGGGGGGGGGGGAAAGGGGGCATTCACTAAAAAAAGAAAAAGGACAGAGAACTAATTGTGGGCCAGCATTGCAAGGAGAAAGGTCTAGATCCGTGTTTTTCAAACATGGCCACTTTAAGCTGTGCGGACTTCAATTCCCAGAATTCCCCAGCCAACTTTTTGAAAAATTTATTCTTTGTTTTTGAAACAATAAAAAAGAAAATAAAAATACAAAGATAAAAATACATATATTATCAAAGACAAAAAAGAATAGGAAGCGCATTTATACAAATAAATTGAAGTAAAATACAACAAAGAGGAAAAAAAAGACTATTAGAATTTTACATATCTTATAAATGGCCAAGTTTGGGGAAAAAAACACAGATTTAGATAGACAGAGAAAGCTGAAGTCAAATTTATTTTATGGATACATTTACCAAATAAATGTATTTAGCTTATCAGCTAGGGATGCAACAGGCACAAGACATTCCAAATTGAAAGTACTACTGAAAAACTGCAGATGCTTTTAGCTGATAATTCGGGATTTGGACCTCATCTTTTTAGAGGATTCTATATGGACCTAAGGTAGTTCCCACTTGGAAATGGGCAGGGCTTCAAGGAAATGGCAGGGGTTGGACTAGAAGACCTCCAAGGTCCCATCCAGCCTTATAATTCTATGCTTCTGCCCCCTGCTTATTTTCTATTTGCATGGAACTTCCACACGGGGGGGGGCAATGGACCACCAACCCACCTATTTTACAATGGTTTGATCTGTGGCAAACGTGGGCCCCCGGGTGTTTTGGTTTGGCCTTCCTTGCACTGACATTCCACTGTGTTTCTTATCAGCAGGACCATGATCATCGAAAACACTTTCTAAAGGACACGTGTAGATGCCAATTGTGCTGTGGACTACAATTGTACGATCTTGACCTCTCCCTGGGCTATTGAATGATTGCCCGTGTTCTCGACGTGGCATATTTTAGCTCAGTTCCATCTTTGCAGGCTACATATTTCGAGCCCTCCTGCCGTAGAGCAGTGTTTTTCAGCATCTGTAAGCTATGCAGACTGCCGGCTGGGGAACTCTGGGAGCTGAAATCCACACAGCTTGAAGGTGATGAAGTTGAGAAACCCTGCCCTGGATGTCCGACAGTTTAGCCCCTGACTCAGTCCAGGACTGGTGAGACTGGTGGGTGTAAGGGGGGGAGGGATGAGCTCTGGCTCTTGACAGGAATTCCCTGCCCGCTTTGATGATACTGAGCGAGTGGCGAGTGGGCCCATGGGTTCAGGATGCTGGTTTAGGTATTTGCAGCAGAGAATGACCTACACCTAGCCAAGGAAGAAAACTCACTGACTGGGGAGGTGTTTGAAAAGTAAAAGAAATCCCACCTTGGCATCCAAAGTAGAACGCTATGGTGTGCCACAAGGCTAGGCAATTACATGCGTGCAGTAGTGTCTGGTGCCTCACCCTTCTTTATTCCCAAAAAATTTCCCGGTCCATTGTTCTACAAGGAGCACAGGTTTCTTTGGTGAAAAAAAGAGGAAGGTCCTATTAACAAGGATGGCGGTCTTCACCAGAAAAAGATGGCTGTCATGGAGTATTGTCTGTATTCCCAGGAGGAAGTCCAGAGGAGCAAGAGACAGTGAAGGGGGTAAATATGTCTCCTCCCTAAGAATTCCCAGAGTGTATGTTTGATGGGGCAAGTGGTCTGCTTTAGTGTGGCAAGATTCTGTCTATAGGTGAGGGACAATTTAAAAAAAAAACCTTCTTAGAAGGATCACAGTGTTGTCTGTGTTGGTTTTTGAAGCTTGACAATGGCCAGGGATCCTGCCTCTAATCCCTGCAGTGGTGAAACATCCTCATTAGGCTGGTGACCCCCAGGCGAGAGTCCTTCCAAAGGCCGGCCCATGTGTGCTGGACTGGCCTTCTCTGTTCATCCTTATGGAATGAGAGCTTTCCTCTTCCAGTTCCCCAGGACAGTGTGGACCGAGACACAGAATCAACAAGTAGAAGCTGAGTCCATCTTATCTCGACAAATCAACCAGCGTGCAACCTAAATGCCTTGGATGTCAACCCACCCTACTCCTGGGCTATGGAGGGTGATGATTTAGGGTTAGGGGAATGGAAGTCTAACCCAATCAGAGGGCAACAGGCATGCATGCAGTATTGTTTCCAGAGATACAGGCATTACAAATACTACTTCTTTTAAGTAAACAAAGAGGGGGACTGGACAAATCTACTGAACCCACCATCTATCAGAGTATTCCTGTAGGCGGTATGGCTTTCTCTTATCTTACATTGTCTAGCATATTTTTAGGCATCTGCTTTCTCTCCTTTTACTGAAATGGGAGGGGGATACAGTCCAACAGCTCAGAACCGAAACCCTTAATCCTGAAAGAAAAGCAAAGTGGACCGGATGTTGCTGCAATCACTCCATCAATTGCTCACCAGTCTTTTTCCTAAGACTGTTTTTCAGTGCATCAATTCACTCCCTTCTGCTCACAAGAAGGGCCCCCCCCATCAAGTTTCACCATAGATCGAGAGCAAAATCACAGGCTCAGGTACGCATAGAAAATAAACATTAAGACATTTTTTTTTCCTTCGAGGGAGATCTGGGGCTGGGAACAAGGGTTCAAAATAAGATCTTTGGGGAATGGTATTTCCTTAAGTAGCCAGCACTTATTCCTCTCAGAGGTGTGTTTGTGTGTAGGGGGAAACACCCCATTTTTAACATTCTGAATCTGGATCCCAACCGGATGCAATCATAAGGTGGTCAGTTTTGTTTGGCGTGTGTAAATCCGCCTCCATAAGGGGGTGGTGGTGACGGTGTTTAAAATGCCAAGATGGCAGCCATGATGGCTGGACTGAAGCCCCCACAGGGTTTGTGGTTGCATATGGTGGCAACTACCATCTTGACTCTTTTGTTGCCCCCTCGGGACCCTCTTCCCTCACCCCATCTGCGCCCCTCTGGATGTGTGGACTACAGCCCCCAGCATTCCCGGACATTCACATTTAGGGATGATGGGAAGCTGATTCCACATATCCTGGAAGGTGAGAGGGCTGACATTACATCTGGAATTGCATTAACAATTACATTTGACTCTTTTTTTTTACAAACCTTCAAATAATATTGTCATTGCAAAGGTTAAAACATTTAGAAAACATCATATTTCTGAGTCAGCAAATTTTTCCTGCGACAAGGAGCATAAAAATGGTTACAAAAAAGCTCAAAATGAAATATCAATATAGTGTCTATGAAATGCATCGCTCTTTTTTTTTCAGACGGCTTTTTTTTCTCGAAAATTCCCAGGTTTGTATTACAAAATATAGAAAACGGATACAAAGTGCCAACCATTCAGCTTTTGAAATTATTTCCCGTCTGGAAGCTTGGCTCGAAACAAAACAGGTGATAGAAAAAACAGCTGCTCTTAAAACCGCCAAATGCAACCACTTGAATTTCCAGTAGCGTTACTTTGAGTTATCAATATTATAATTATTTGTTTTACTACCTTGGTAGGTCTTGGCGTGTAAGATTGAGGGTGTCTTGGCATATATATATATATATATATATATATATATATATATATATGTATGTATGTATATGAGAGGGCCCAGCTATGCCTATTTTTTGTTTTAAAGCCTCCCCCCCTTTCTCCCCACCTCTTTAAAAGTTGCAAGCCCCAGAGAAACATCCATTCAATGAGGTAAGTCAATTTGGCACAAAGAACTCAGGTAGGTCCGTAAAACATTCAGCACCTCGGGAGCAGAGATCCTCACCCTTGCGGTGGCGGTGGCTGTCTAAAGAGAGAGTTGGCCAACTGTGTCATCGGAATGTTCCTCGTCAATCAGAAAAGGGGGAAAGAAAAAAAGAAAGAAAAAGCACCCCCAAACGTTCACAACCCAGAAGAGATGTAAAAATATGTACAGTACAACACTTGGCGTTTGGCACAATTTGCAGGGTTGAGAGTGCAGCAATTATCGTACAAGAAGAAGAGGGCTTTGGGAAAAGAAGGGGGGACGAGATTGGCCCCCAAGACTTCAGACTTTCCATTTCAGCACTTTAGACACTTGGACGTAGGACAAGGCATTGCAATTTTCTCTCTCCTTTTGAGCAAAAGAAAGACGTGGGGTAAACAAAGGGCAATAAAAACGGGGGAGGGGGGAGGGGGGGAGTTGGGGAACAAGGAAACTTCCAACTTCTTCCTAGAAAAAGGCAGCAGCTCTTCTCCAAATACAGGTAAAACCCCAAATGCTGTTTCTGCCTTAAGAAGAATGTAGTCTGTGTCCCTGCAGAAAAACCAGAGATTTGATATGCCATCTTAAGTCGGTGGAATCGTATAATAGCGGGGAGCGTTTGAAAGAAGGAGCTCTTAGGGCATAGGGATAAAGATAGCGACAGGGCTAAAAAAGACATGTAATCATCTCCTGGCACTCAACTAGGGATGAAACTCTGACTTCTGCAAATGTAAAAAGACCCTTTAAAAATCTCAGCTTGGGGAAACACGTCTCTTTTTTTTTTCTCTGTGTTTTTTTTTTTTTTTACAAAAAGTCTCCCTCTCCTCCTTCTTCCCCCGGAAATCTTTCCCCTCCCCTTCCTCTCTTTTCCAAGCCATTAAAAAAAAGAGCAGAGAATTAACCTCTTAAAGAATAAATAAAGGAATTCAAATCAGAAAAAGCCAAACAGCAAGAAAAAATAAAGGAACAGCTTTGTTAGTTGGTTGTTCAAACCCCGACCCCCCCCCCAACCCCCCGCCCCCCCCAGCCAAGCCAGGAAAAAAAGTCATTCTTTTGAAGCAGCTTGCAAGAAATAAGTGTTTTCATGCACGTTGAGAACGAAACCAAGAACGACGACGACAACAGAAAAAAGACCTGTAAAAGGGAAATGTATCTTTCATGCAATTCTGGTTTCCCAAGTAGGAAAAATATGAGCAGGGCTTAGGAGGGAGCAAGGAAGTTAGGGTGCATTCCAGCCAACTCGGTGTGGTATTACCTCAGTTTTTCAAAGGAAACTACTGTGGTTGGGTCTTTGGGGCCCTGTTCTCTCTCTGCCCGCTTGACTTTGCAGTTCTCGTCGCGCAGGGACTTCGACGTGGATTTGTGTCGGTAGAGCTTTTTATGGGTAGGTTCATTTTTGGCTAAAGTGCTCAGGTTACTATAGCTTTTATCAAAAAAAGGGGAATGAATGTCTGTGGCGTAGCCGGTGGATGAGCCGGAGCGTCCCGGGTCGCACGGAGCAGCTCGGCTGCCGGTTTTACTCAAGCCCTTGTTCCCCGATTTGTGATTGCGTCCCGCACCCGAAGAACTGCCGTTGACCTTCTTCTTGGATTCGGGAGATGTGCCAGCCAGGATCTTAAGAGTTTTCAGTTTCAGGCTGTTTGATTCGGGGGATCGGAAGAGATCAGAGACGTCGTTGTGGCCCACAGGCCCCCACAAGGGCTCGATGGAGGCCATCATAAATCTCTGAACATCTGCCATGCCAGATGCAATGTTTGACAAAATGTTGGATGGCTCCTCGAATTCTCTTTGATCATCGTCAAGAAGGCTGTTGGCACTTCCTATGCTGGTTTCGGACCAGCCACCGCTACTGTCCTTCCCCAGCGGCCATTCCCTGGACAGACCGTTGGCCTTCCCTATCCGGAGGGCATTCGGGCTGCCCTGCTGTCTGGAATCGACCAGCATTTTTGCCGAGGAGTTTGAACTGTTCAAGAGACCGGCTACTCTACCGCCCAGGGCAATGGTCTTTTCTCCATTAACCCCTGCTCCGTTTTTCCCTTTCCTTGAAGTTTTGGGAGACTGCCTGGAATTTCTGCTGGGGGCCTTTTCGGAGCCTTTGTTGGCTTTGGGGGATTTTTTCCGAACGTTTTTCTGGGTTGGGTTTTGGTTGGCACCCAAATTTTTAATACATGAACTTCTCCTCTTGCATTTTGTCGCTTTGCTATTGGTGCTAACTTGGGCAGATGGCTCATTAAAAGTTGACAAGGATGGGCTTTTTTCGAGGAGGCTGACAGAATCCTCATCAGTGAACATATGGAACTGAAACTGATGGTTATTTAAAGCGAATCCATTATCCGCCTGGTCTGGAGCCTGCAGGACACCACAGCTCCAGCTGACCTTCTCGGGGTTGCTTAACCCCACTTGGCTGCTCTCCGGGAAACACTTCACATTCCCCAGGGTTTTAGTTTCTGGCCCGGCGATCTGTGGGGAAAGGCTGGGGGTATCTGGAGGAGACATTTCCGAAAGCGAGGACTGGCGGAACTTGTCGGGGGTGAAGTTAGAAATATCTAGAAGATCGGTGGACTCCTTCAAGGGCGTTATTTCATCGATGCTCTGCTGAATCACCAGCTTGGGGCTGCAGTGGGCCAAGAAGTCATCGGCAATTTCGTCATCTCCGTCCTTCTCGCAAGACTTTAAACTCAAGGAGCTGTAATTGCTGGAGGCGCCGGAAAGGGAGCCGACCGAATCGAAGCTCACCAGTCTCCCGTCATCGGTGCTGAGTGTGCCCCGCTGGAAGGGGAAATTCCCCTCTCGGCTGTTGAAGGGACAAGACTGGTAGGAGTCATCCGACTGCAGCTGCTGGCCCTCCAGGAGGAATTTTTTTTGGTATAATACTTTGCTGTTGCTCAGCTGGACCTGGCTGTACCCTGAGGCTGGCAGGTCATCCGAGCCTGCACAGTTACCAAACTCTACAGCTGAAAGCAGGGCGGCGTCCGGCAGCTGCCCAGCAAAGCCCTGACTGCTCGGGCTGCTTGGCTTGCCAGCTGGCCAACCACGTTGGAAGTTGCTGGGCTCAATCTCGAGAGGACTCGGGGACTGCTGTAACTCCGATTCGGATGGTGGGGACAAAATGCAGCTCTGGGCAGGCTGCAGGACACAGAAGGCCTTCTCTGCTTGGACGAGGCTGGGGAGAGTCTCCTGCTGCTGCTGCTGCTGCTGCTCTGAGGGGGCAGGACTGAAGTACGCAATGCTGTTGCTGTGGGCCAAGTCAGAGGCATCCAATAATGTCTGCAGGTACCCGCCAGGGATGAGGGGCACGCTGGCCGCCAGATTAGCAGATGTGGCTGGCTTGTTTGAAGTGCAGGTGGCGGGTAGGAAGGAAAGGGCATTTTTTGCCAGTTTGTCCTCCTGGCTCTCTGAAAGAGGAGTGCCATCTGCAGCACAAGGCGTGCTTTCATCCTTTGACCCCGGGGCGGACTCTGGATTCTCCAAGGCTGCCGAAACCTCAGCCAGACCGGTGGCAGCTTTGAGTCGCTTGCATTTCAACCGAGCCTCGCTTTTGAATTTGATCCTGCGCAAGACTTTTCTCTCGGGCCCTTTGAATTCCCTCTCCCGGGCTTTGCCTGGAGGGAGGGCCAGGCCGGCAATGTCGCTCAGATGGATGCCATTGACGCAGCTGGGGGCTGCGATGGCCATGGCCTGGATTCCCTTTGGGCCTCCTTCCTCGTCTCCGATCCTACAACAGAACTGCTTGGATTCTGACGAGAAAGAGCCGCCCTTCCCCACCGGCTGCTCGATGGCCTTAATCCTTTGGATACGGTGCCGGTGGGCTATCTTGCCCTTGCGCTTGCGTGGATGGGACAGGAAGGCCACCTCGGAGCCGTTGAGATAGAAACTCTGCTTGTGATAGAGGGCAGATTTGAGAAAGTTGAGCCGGATCTGCCACCTCTCCTGCCAAAACGACTTCAGGGGGGCCAACTTGGCATATTTGCTCAACAATTCCTCGCTCAAGGTCACCGTCATCTCACTGGGGTCAACTTTGCCAAGCTTGACCAACATGTGCTTCTCCCCTTTGAACCGGTTGATGATGATATACTTGATGATGACGGGGGGCTCCTTGCGAGAAACTTTCCGCCTCTTCTTCGGACACCAGTCATCGTCATCTTCTTCCTTGGGACCATCTGGGATCCACTCCTTCTTGTCCACAATCTTCTCACTTTCAATGGAATCCACATCGTAAAGGTAGTCTTCGCTATATCGCACTTTCCTTTTTGCTCGCAGGCCGTAATTCTGTTGGATGAAGGAACTGGAGTGGTCCCGGGGAAGGTACTTGTTGCAGTCCTTCAGGTCCTGAAGCACATCGAAAGAGGATTCGGTGCAAGTGCTGTCATCGCTGAACTCCCCCGAGTCCTCCGTGGCGTTCACCAGTTCCAAGAAGTGGTTTCTTTTCGGACTGATGTACTGTACAAGTTCTGTACTGGTGCAAGATTTGTTTAAGGCAACTTTCTCACTTTCACCTCCCTCTTCTTCTTCCTCCTCTTCTTCCTCCTCTTCCTCCTCCTCCTCCTGATGTCCATCCCCCTCCTCTTCCCCCCAGATGATGCTCTCCTCAGATTTGAACTGGGAAGGATCAGTTGCCCCTCGGGGTCCCCTCTTCAAAGCAGTCCTACCATCCCTTTTTGGACACCCACTAAACACACTGGGGAAGAAGTTAAACTGGGTGTCCTCTTGCAGGCCACCCGTTTTCTCCTTCACACTGTCCTGGAAGGATTCGTAACGAATCTTTAAAGAGCAGACGTCGCTTCCCAAGGTCGAATCGTCGTCATCGAACATGTAGTTATCCACATCCTCCTCGGAAAACAGATTTACAGAAAGCTCATTTTTGGAGCAAAGGTCAAGGAGCTCGATTTTGCTTTCACTAATGAAAGATTCAAAATAACCCCATTCCTGGTTGGGATTTGTTAGTAAAGGTTCCTCCACGTTGCACTTGTCCAAAAGTAATCCATCGTAATAATTTTTCTGAGTTGGATCCTCCGAGTCACTGTCGGATTTCTCGGCCTCCCGTTTGTCGGCCGCTCTCGATTTATGCACGGGGAAGCTGAGAAGCTGGTCAGAAAGGAGCTGGTCCCCGTATCGCATGGTCTCTCCCGTACTCATGCAGTGAATCCCAATGTCGGAGACTGAACAGGTGTCGTAATCCCTATTTATGTCGCCCACTTTTAGACTGATCCCGGGTTCTGGATCCAGGCTGTCCTTCGACTCAATAAAGCACCCCAGGCAGGTCCGACTCGGCTGCATCAAACAGTCGCCGGTGAAAGCGGACATGCTTCCGGGCTCCATCATGGTGAAGGGGGCCTTCTCACAGTCTCCCGGCAGGGACCAGGCGCTCATGCCCTTCGTGACACACGAGGTGAGGGAAATGGCATGGACGGAGGAGGAGTCATCGGAAATGTGATCGGGGATATCAGCCAGTCTCAGGGGGGAAGGAGGGCTCAGCCAACAGGTCTTCTTGGAAGTCAGGGGCGGCTGGGATCGGCTCTCTTTTTGAGCTGCCCCTGCAGACGTCACGGCCGGGAAAGGAACCGCAGCATCCGCTGCCGCACGGAGGGGTTTGTCGTCACCATCTAGATTGCTCGATTCTGAAAGAATTGCCAAAAGAGAGAGAGAGGATTAGTAAGAACGCTGTTCTGGACCTTCCCATTTTCGATGGAAGACGAAGCCACAGAGGAAGGCAACAGAATGAATTAATTTGATTGACTTGATGCATTATTAAATCCACACACACTTTTTAAAAAAAATAATCCTCACAAATTCTGAGCCAGCGGTTATAAAAAGTATTACTGCTTCCTGTTTCTTGTTTACCTTTCTGAGATAGTTTGAATTAATATTCTCATGTCAATTTGAGCTCAGATGAGGTCACTATACAGAGAAAATTTTAATAACAACAATTCTATTGCTTTCGAATTTAATTTCCACATACACGAATATTATTATTATTAGCCCCTAATGCATGTTGATCAGGCTCTGCAGAAAAAGTTGAAGAGGCCAAAAAAGTTTACATTTTTTGTAAAAGCTAAGGCACTTCTAATTAATTTTTTTGTTACTCAGTTTACGGTGCTCATTATCAGACTTTGTCAAAACGGCACAGAGAGTTTGATCTGAAAATGTACAATGATATTTGAAGGGTTGTAGATTGGGAAACTCTGTTTTTATATAGATAAATTATATTTTTATAACCATAAATGAAATATAATCCAATGACTAATGGGGTGTGTGTCAAAAAATCAAATGAAATGGTTTGTGAACGGATATAATAAAGCAGGATCCAATTTGGGTCAGTCCCCGGGACCAGAAGTTTAGTCTTCCAAGCTTTCAGACTTCTTCTGGAGCCCATCCTCAGGAAACTTCACTTTACCGCAGGGGTCCCCAACCCCCAGTCCGTGGACAGGTACCAGGCCATGGCATGCCAGCAACCAGTCCACACAAACAAACAAAGCCCCAACCACGAGATGCAGGCAGCACACAAAACCACGCACCCTCCGGTCTGCAGAAAAACCTCTCTCCATGGAACCGGTCCCTGGTGCCCAAAAGGTTGGGGACCTCTGCTCTTCTGGAATGTGTGCTTTGGGCTATTCTATGTAGTATTTATGTGGTGCCTGTTGTGTGTGGGCTTTAAGTTGTTGATTGGAGTGTTGTTAAGCTGGTTATTAAGTTGTTGGCTGCCATGCCCTTACCTCCTAAGTATTTGATAAGCTGGTGATAAATCAGCACTCCCACTGACTGACAAGGGGCCTCTTTCCCAGGCTTCAATCACTCCCCTTTCTGTTTTTGTACCTGCTCGTCCAACAATCTTAGTAGCAGCAAAATTGAATGTATGTCCTTGTTCGTTGCAGTGTGAGGCTACCAGTGAGCTTGGCCCCTCATCAGTCAACAGGAGTGTTGATTTACCACTCTGGTCCCAGTGACGATCCAGATTGGATCCTGCAACATTATCCTCGGACACATATATTCACCTTCATTCGTGATGTACAATGAAGGGGCAGGTTTTGTGCAGTCATGGACAACATCTTGACTATTTTCACTGTCCTTCCCTTGTACCTCCAGCAGCACTCATCACTCCTAAGCTGGCTTGGAGGGGAAGGGTAAAGCTATCCAAAAATAAATATTTTCCTTTTGAAATCAGTGCTGTTTTGGAGGAAATGGAAGATACCAATCAAGCTAGCGAGTGAAGGCACATCAGCAAGAAAAGTGAGGAAAATTCACTACAAGCTCTCTTCCTTGAGCCCAGGTTAATCCCACCAAATTACTGGCCTCAGCTAAAGAACATAAAAGGAAATAAATCTGAGAGGGTGATTAAAGTTTCCTATTATGGTAACAAGGTTGGCCAACCTATCCAGAAAGTACAAATCACATGCTTTTCATAAAGTAGCCAATTAGGAATAGGAATATACGAATAGGAAAATTCTGTATTGGCCAAGTGTGACTGGTGGCACAAGGAATTTGCCTTCAATTGCTTTGCATTTATGTTATTTCCAGTTATGAAAATGTAAATATAAGGGACAATCTTCAAATCTTTATGGAGCCTATTAAGCTGCCATTACTAAGAGGAAGTCTTGAGGAAGGGAAAAGATATCCCTCCATTGTAATATGGGGAAAATAATATTCACCTCCGGGACTACCTTAGTCATCTCCTAACAAGTATCCCTGCTGCAATTTTAGATGATGACTATCATCATTGTCATTTTTTATCTCACAAAATTGTAAAATCTTACATCAGTATTTCTCAACCTTGGTATTATTGAATGTGAGGATTTCAGCTCCCAGAATTCCCCAGCCAGCCTGCTTTAAGACTGGTGGACTTTAACTCATCATGCTGGCTGGGGAATTCTGGGAGTTGAAGTTTATTCATCTTAAAGTCTCCAAGGCTGAGAAACACGGTCTTACATGATTTCAGTTCTGACGTGTGAGTTTGAATTTGTCACTGGAATTGCACAGGATTTGGATAATTTTGCAAGTTTCTGGCTGCTGTAAAAATATATCATTTTTTTTTTTACTAATTTGGGACTTCTGATGAAGTCAGTTAGGATGCTGGTGTTTGCCATTGCCAAATTATGTTGGAAGTGTTGCAGGATGGCAGAAGGCGTGTGAAGAATTTTGGATTCTCAGAAATATTAAATCAATTAAAAAAAGAAACTTCCTAATTGTTATCCCACCCAACAATCTTTGGAAATGGCAGGAAAACCCCATTTAGGGTAGATCTTTGAGCAAAGAACGCAGAGGTGGTAACGGCAGATCCGTTGCTATAATTAGATCCCTTACCATCCTCTTTCACCCCATTAATCAAGATTGTTTCTTGGTCTTCCGAGGCACATTCCTTATCTTGTTGGTTGTCCATCAAGTTCTTCACTCCATGCTCTGCTCAGCTGGACACTCTGCACATTTGTAAAAACATAATTGCAGACATTAGAATCCCTCAAATTAAATGACAGTCCTGTGTGGGAAAGGAAATACACAGTTCAGGCAGAGCAGAGAAACAAAAAAGGACCACAACTGGCCAGTCTTGACATGGACTGGATCTTCTCATCAGGTCAAAAGCAAAGAGCACTTCCACAGTACAAAGAACCTGCACAGACCCTCCTGAAGGAGCACACAGCCGTTGCGCACTTAATTCTGTCTAGTGCGCTAAGGTCTTTTTCAGCAGGAATTTCCAACAACCTACCGTTTCACCAAAACACAGAGATCGGGCTTCTCAGAGGTAATCTTGAAATTGTGAACTACCCTCTTGTTGCCCTGGCTTGACCCATCTCCAAAGCCTTGGAGGGCCACCCCACCCAGATGTTCTACAACCAAATTTGCAATTAGCATTCAGTTTTGACTCAATGTTAAAAATAGTCTCCCTGAATACTAATTTAGTTATCTTGACTTTGAATTATCTCTTCATCTTTGTGGAAGTAAATAATGAAGTCACGGAAATACACATTATTATTTTTTTAAAGTGTTTTCTCGGTACAGTACAGAACATAAATCAGTTGGGTAAGTTTATACAACATTCATAGCCTGCACTGGGTTTGCAGACCATAATGGTCTGAGTGACCTAATTTATAACTGGGGTCCTTCACATTTAGGTGAACCAGGCTACAATATGAATCTATGGTTTAAAAAGCCAAGCTTGCGATAGTGGAGCCCAAAACTAGCTTGCAGGTCATCCCTAAACTCACACATTCCCTCCTCTCTGATCTGCCTTTTTTTCTGTGATACTACATAGAAGCTCACTTCTTGGTATGTGTCACATGCTTTCACTGCATGCTCTCGAATTGGAAGCTGTTGTTTTTAATGCAGGTTTAAAAATGGTCTGATCTGTAGCAACTACATGTGACCAACTGTAGAGGAGTGACGAGAAGTCTAAAAGAAGGAACACAAAAGCCATTCGTTCCAAATGGAGACCCCAAAAGGAGGAATGGATGAGGAAGGAACTCAATAATCTCTTTGGTGAAAGGGTAAAGGAGTCCCCGCAGATTTTACTCTGCTAATTGTCAACTCAAGGGTGTGTGTGTGTGTGCGTGCATGCTATCTCTGTTTCAAGGCCATTGAGCCAGCACTGTCCAAAGTCATTTATGCAGTCATGTGGCCAGCATGACGTCACAGAACACAGTTACCTTCCCACCAAAGTGGTACCTATTTATCTACTCACTTTTGCGTACTTTTGAACTGATAGGTTGGCAGGAGCTGGGCAAGGAACAGGAGCTCACCCCATCCTATGGCACTCAGGTCTCGAACTTGGGCTGTTGGCTTTTCAGCCAACAAACCCAGCATCATAACCACTGAGCCATCGTGCCACCCACCATTCTCTTTGGGATAAAAGAAGAAAGAGAATCTCTGCCAGGCATTCAAGTTTCTGTTATTATACCCTGTAATAGTAGAGTTTTCGTAGCCCTTGTGGAATCTGCTTTCTGGCCTGGCCTACCTCAAAAGATTTGACATGAGTATGTTGAACTTTTTTTGAAGTCCTTCTCACTTCAACGTCCCATCTCTTGTCAGCTCCAAGAAAGGATGACAGGGTGAACGCTAGTCCAAGGAAGTGTCTGCGTATGTGTTTGAGTGTGTCTGTGTTCCCTCTTCCTCTTTGAACATAAGAAGACGCTCCTTTTTCTCCTTACACCCTCCCAATCTTTTCTCTCTGTTGTGAAATAATGACACTGTGACTCTTTCAACAAAATATAGGTGACACCACAAAGTCCCCTTTCCCATCCACGGTCTGCAAGGGGGAACTGCAATCCACAGGACAACGCCCAGCCTCTGAATTGGCTCACGTTGGCCCTCTAAACAAAAATGTCTGAAAGGCAGTGATGGCGGTTGGGTCTTTCAGCACTGACATATGCAGCCAGTCCTCAACGTACGACCACAATTGAGCCCAACATTTCTGTTGCTAAGCGAGACACTGGTTAAGTGAGTTTTGCCTCATTTTATGACCTTTCTTGCCACAGTTGTTCAGGGAATCGCTGCAGCCGATAAGTTAGTAACCCGGTTGTTAAGGGAATCAGGCTTCCCCATTGACTTTGCTCGTCAGAAGGCCGCAAAAGGGGATCACGTGACCCCGGGACACTGCAACGGTCATAAGTATGAACCAGCTTCCAAGCATCTGAATTTTGATCACATGACCGTGGGGGATGCTGCCAAAATTGTAACTGTGATAAATGACCCTAAGTCACATTTTTCACTGCCGTTGTAACTTTGAACGGTCACTAAACAAACTGTTGTAAGTCGAGGACTACCTGTACGTGTTACACAAATATATACAATTTATATACTGCCTTTAGTTCTGATCACTACAATACAAAAATGGTGCTGAGGCCCAAGACAGAATGCAAAATAGGTCAAGATACATGATTACGGGGCTGCAGGCTACATAGTATGAGGAATTCTTAAGGGGAGTAGTTATGTCTAACCTATTGAAGAGAAGGATTAGGGGTCACATGATAGATGTTTTCCGATATTTGAGGGACTTTCACAGAGAAGTGGGGGTCAACCTATTCTCCAAAGCACCTGAGGGCTGGACAAGAAACAACCGATGGAAACTAATCAAAGAGAGAAGTAGCCAGGAATCTTCTGACAGTGAGAACAATTAATCAATGGAAGAGCTTCCCTTCCAGAGTTGCGGATGTTCCAGCACTGGAAGTCTTCAAGAAAAGATTGGATATCCCTTTGTCTGGGATGGAATAAAGACTCCTGCCTTCAGCAGGGGGTTGGGCTAGAACAGGGATAGGCCACCTTGGCTCTTTTATGACTCATGGACTTCAACTCCCAGAATTCCTGAGCCAGCATGGGTCAGCATGGAAACCTCTCTCTTCTCCCTCAGCATGGCTGGCTCAGGAATTCTGGGAGTTGAAGTCCACAGGTCATAAAAGAGCCAAGGTTGTCTACCCCTGGACTAGAAGACCTCCAAGGTACCTTCTAGCCCTATGATTCCAGGAGTCTATGGTCCCTTCTTAGCCCTATGAAGATTCATAGTCTACATCAGAGCTGCAAAGAAGTCGTGTGAACTTACACATACACTGTCTTACTGAATTCCCTAATTAATTTCAATCATTTGCATTCTGTTTTTCCTCATCAATATTAATCCAAGAGAGGTCACAACGAAACCAGATCTGCTTTTTTATTTTTATTTTTTTTAAAAAAGCAATAATGCTAATTAATGTAAAATAAAAAAGAAAAGAAAAGCTAAGCCATGATCACGTAGAACAAAAGAAGCACACACACACACACACACACACACACATAGACACCCAGAGACACCCAGATCCATTCACAATTTCCTTTTCCTTTCTCAGCAGCAGATGAGAACATCCAGCAGAAGGACCACATTTTAATCTGCAAAAGAGAAATCAAAAGCTTGAGGAAAGATAGTGGGAAGGGAAGGGAAGCCAAGATGTGAATTTGCATAATGTCATGATGCCTATAAGGTCATTAACCAATGGATGGAAACTAATTAAGGAGAGAACCAATACAGAACTATGGAGAAAATTCCCGACAAAACAATTTATCCGTGGAACGGCTTGCCTTCAGACGTTGTGGGCACTTCATTACTGGAGGTTTTTAAGAACAGACTGGACAGCCATTTGTCCACAATGGTCTAGGGCAGGGGTCTTCAAACTTGGCAGGGGTCAAGACAGGGGTCTTCAAACCTGTGGACTTCAACTCCCAGAATTCCTCAAGAAAACCTTTGTTATTCTATGTTCATTTGTCCTTGCTCTCCCTATCTCCAGTATCTGATGATGATGATGATGATGATTAAAGTCATCCTGCTTTTCTGCCACTACTTCACTTGTGAAGGGACTTTCTGGCCAACGCCAGAAGAGGTGTGGGTGGCAGAAGCTGTCCCTGAACTGAGAAGACAAGGGAGACTTTGTAGCACCTCTTTGTCCTGATGTCAGCCATCTTAACAGCTGAGTCAGTGATGGGTTCACATGGCAGGGAGCCCCCGGATGTCAGAAAATCCGAGTAGTAAGTCCCATTTGGGGGGGGCTGTTGTAACTCAGAACAGTCCACTAAGACGTGATCAGACAAGTTGGGGACTATCTGCATGTACATGATCCATCCTGAGAAAGTTATTCTGGTGGTCTGCTCATTGCAAGAAAGCGAGAAAGCCCCAATGCAAAAATGTAACCTCATTCAAGGCTGCCTAATGTTCAAAAGGAGAATAAAGTCAGAACAGCAGAGCCTAGAGAGACACAACAGAGACTCCTCTGTAAATAAATCACTTAGGCTCACATGTGTATCTACAGTATATGTTCATTCTGACCTGCACACAAGGACCAGCCAGGTTGTTTGACCCGCAGTTAGAGAATTAGAATAGAATAGAGCTGGAAGGGACCTTGGAGGTCTTCTAGTCTATCCCCCTGCTTAAGCAGGAGAACCTATACCATCTCAGACAAATGGCTGACCAGCCTCTTCTTAAAAATCTCCAGTGATGGAGCGCCCACAATTCCTGCAGTACCATACATATCCTTTGTTAGAGATCATGCAAAGTTTCCTAAGGTCAACCTCACAGCCAAGACAGAGTGCAATAAAACTTTAAATAATCCAAATCTTGTAAGTTTCCTCTTTAGAGGAAGGGGAGGTGCTATTCCCTCTGGGCCCACCCACAGTCAAGCAGATGGAAGTTTGGTTTTGCTTCACATATGCCAATCCCTGCTCATTTTTGCTAGGCACAAGGTGGATGGCATTTTCCTTCATGTGTAACCTGCCTGGCATGTCTGCTAGGAGGACAGATATTCCTTCCTTCCTTCCTTCCTTCCTTCCTTCCTTCCTTCCTTCCTTCCTTCCTTCCTTCCTTCCTTCCTGCCTTCCTTCCTTCCCTTCCTTCCTTCCCCCTTCAATCTCCTTCCTTTCCCCTGTAATCTCTCTCTCTCTCTCTCTCTCTCCTTCCTTCCTTTCTTCCCTCCCTCCCTCCTTCTTTCCTTCCCCCATCCATCTCCTCCTTCCCCCCCTCCCTTTTCTTCAATTCTCCTCCGGCTGGGTGCACAAATGTACACATTAGCAATTTGCCCAATTAGCTGAAGGTGTCATCATTAGATATAAAGACCTATCATTTAATTGCCTCTTTAAAATAAATTGACTTTAGTCTTACTGTGAATTTGGGTGGCAAAGTTTTGTGCCAGGAAGACTTTTAGTTGGTAAGAGGGTAAAAGGTGCCAGAAAATTCCATCCAAAACTACGGGGACTTCTTCTCAGAAGGAATCAGGTTGGTTACCTCTTGAATAATCACCCACCTGTAAGCATTCCTTTTCCCTGAGTAAGAATAAATTTATCCATGAAATTTGGCTGAAAAAGCCAAATCTCCTACAAAAATTGGTGTCTGTCCTCATTTGGCTCCTGGCCCACCTCCAGTCACGGTGAAAGAGAAGCAGGATTAAAACCCCAGTGCCTTCTGAAGCATTTCTCTTCTGAAAAAATCTCAAATACATGCTGCAATTTTTTTCACAGGGAATTGGAGGGGATGATTTTTAAGGCCAGAATTCTGGCACAAGAAAATGGGCAGGAGAGGAAGATGGTCTCTTTGGTCCGCCACGTTCACTATTAACGCATCTGAGGCCGGGACACGCCGTTCTGCCTGAGAGCCACCGCGTGGCCTTGGGAACTGGCTACCACTTGGGAGTGTCTACAGAGATTCTCACTACCACTTGAGACATCCAGAAGAACATTTCAGATGCTGAGATTTTAAGAAAGGTCGTAAAATGGGGCAAAACTCACAACGAAGAGAGAGTCAAGCTATTCTCCAAAGCACCTGAGGGCAGGACAAGAAGCAACGGATGGGAACTGATCAAGGAGAGAAGCAACCTAGAACTAGAGGAGCGGGGCTGGCATTGGCTCCAGTGCAGGGGAGATAATAGATTGATCAACGGGCCACATCTGACATCAGTTAATTCATCACTGTTTTATTCACTTAAGGCAACCGCCGAACCAATCACGGGAAAAATTGAAATCCATCCAGCATCATTTCTGCAATAATAAAATAGTCTTCAACTTTCAACAGTTTAGTGACCGTTCAAAGTTACATCACTGAAAAAAGTGACCTATGACCATTTTTCACACTTACGTTGCAGCATCCCCAGGGTCACGTGATCAACATTCAGACACTTGGCAGCTGACTCAGATTTATGACATATTTACGTCCCGGGGTCACGTGGTCCCCTTTTGCGACCTTCTGACAAGCAAAGTCAAGGGATTCACTTAACAACCGGATTGCTAACATAACAACTGCAGTGATTCACTTAACAACTGTGGCATAATAATAAATAATAAATAAATAAATAATGGTCATAAAATGGGGCAAAACTCACTTAACAAATGTCTCATTTAGCAACATAAACTTTGGACTCCATTGTGGTGGTAAGGTGAGGACTACGTGCAGAAAGGACACTGCCCACGGTTTAGAGTTCCGGATTATATCGGAGCAGCAACCAAAGAGGACATCGAAGCTTCGGAGCTTCTTCCCTGGATGCTTCATCCCACCCCAGATGGGGGACCCCAATTCCTGCCTCCTCCTTCCGCACTGCAACGGAGGCTGGGCTGAGAGAGGGTTGCCCAGACAACAGGTTGAGATGGGCTCTGAATCTGGGTCTCTCTGGCCTAGATACACCTTTCTAACTGTAACCCACCATACAGGGAGTCCTCAGTTTATGGCCAGGATTTGTGCTGCTAAGCAAGGCAGTTATTCAGTGAGTTGCACCCCATTTTATGACCTTTTTCATCACAGTTATTAAGCGAATCCAGCTTCCCCATTGCATTTGTTTGAGAAGCAGGCTGGAAAGGTTGCAAATATGGCGTTCACATGATGCCGGGATGCTGCAACCATTGGAAACACATGCTAGTTGACACGTGCCTGGATTCTGATCATGTGATCCTAGGGATGCTGCAAAGGTTAGGACTGCGTGAGTAGTGAGTACTGAGCACTTTTTCTAGTGCTGTTGCAACTTCAAACGGTTGCTAAATAAATAGTTGTAAGTTGAGGACTGCCTGTACCATGCTGGGTCTGTAAGGAAAATACATACATACATACACACACACACAAACAATTTGTTTGCAATATTTTACCATTTGCAGAACAGCGCCAACCCATTTTGCTCCTGATCCAACAAACTGAAAAGACAAAAGATAAAGGACGAAGTTCTTGGTGCCTCATTCTATTTAAAATCCAAATATTCCAGAGTGTTTCCTTTGCTGATTTACAAAGGCTTCCACTGCCCTACACTCCTGTGCTGTCTGCGCAGGTATTCCCAAAGAGGAAATAGAATTTATTGTTCTAGAAAAATAATAATAATAAACCCTGTTTTTATGTCTGCATACAGCAAATTGTGTTTTTCCGCCAAGATGGTGCCTTTTGGATCTTTTGGACCTCACTCCCCATAATGCCCAGCCAGAACGCCTCAGAGTGGAGCGCTGCAGATGGCAAAAGCCCATTCCATCTGCAGGAGACCAGATTGGGGAAAGATTGGCTGGATAAAGCCTGACTGCGCTCGCGAGAGAAAACCTTCCCCAGCAGCAGAATGTCACGGTTTGAGCGATAAGAAAATTGTCCTTTTTGGGGGGGGGGAAAGGAGAATGACTCGCAGGAAGGCAACCAAGCCACATTTCGTAGCAACAAAATCACTGTCTGGAAAAAGTCTTAATTGTAAATTTGAGATGGTCTGAGGTTACAGGGGAAGTTGGAGATCATACTTCGGCCAAAACTGGTGAGAATTTTGCCAGGAAAATAATCTTGGGGATTAAAACCTGATGGTGTTCCAGGAAGGCAGAAGACATTTGGGGGGGAGGGCACAGACCCCTAGTCAAACCAAGACACAGGTCCAAAAGTCCTCTGCAGACGATGGAGACCACTGGAAAAAGATTACAGGTAGTCCTTAATTTACAACCACAATTGAGCCTAACATTGATGTTGCTAAGTGAGACATTCATTAAGTGAATTTTGCCCCATTTTATGATCTTTCTTGCCGCAGCTGTAAAGTGAATCCTGCAGTTGTTAAGTTAGTAACACGGTTGTTGGCTTTCCCATTGACTTTGCTCATCAGATGGTCGCAAAAGGGCTTCACGTGACCCTGGGATATGGCAACTGTCGTAAATACGAACCAGGTGCTAAGCGTCCGAATTTTGATCACATGCCCACGGGGCTGCTGCAACGGCTGTGACTGTGAAAAACGGTCGTAAGTCCCTTTGGTCAGTGCCGTTGTAACTCTGAATGGTCACTAAGTGAATTGTGGCAAGTGGAGGAGGA
The DNA here is from genome assembly GCF_947247035.1 of Vipera ursinii. Lineage (NCBI taxonomy): Eukaryota > Metazoa > Chordata > Lepidosauria > Squamata > Viperidae > Vipera > Vipera ursinii. Next base: position 16,546,543 of record NC_139525.1, read on the forward strand.
CTACTTGTTCTTGACGTACAACTACCCATTTAGCGACCGTCTGAAGTTACGACGGCACTGAAAAAAGGGACTTGCAGCCAGTCCTCGCACTTATGACCATGGCAGCATCCACACAGTCACCTCCCTGCTCAAGATTCAGGGGTTTGGAAACTGTAGCATCGCAGGGTCCTCTGTGATGGCCATCTGTGACCTTCCAAGTTGGCTTCGGACTAGCAGAGTTAAACGAGAGACCAGATGCTTTGAATGCCCGCACGAGTCAAGTTAACGACTGCTATGGTTCGCTTAGCAACTGGGGCAGAAAAGGTCATCAAGTCGGGCAGGGCTCACTAACCAACTGCCTTGCTGGACGCCGGACTCCAAATCAAAGGATCTCTAGGAGTTGGCTGCTTTTCTGGAGTAAATATGCTCCGTGCACCATCTTTCTTGGAACGGGGAAAGGGATGGCATAGGGGGGGCAGTGCGGGGGGGGGGGGTGGTTCCCTCTCTAGGACAAAGGGAACTTGCAGGACCTCCAGACAAGACAGCAACTATCCCCTCCGGGCTCCAAACACATGCAGTGCTGGCCGGGTCAGGGTTCAGGCTGCGTGACGCCTCCCTGTCCTAGCTCAGGAGAGAGTTTGCACCAAGGTTGTGAAACCCCAGCATCCCTTGTTGACCAGGCAAAATGGGGGTGGGGGGTGGGAGAAGGGCTGGTTGTTTCCCAAAAGATTTTGGTGGGGAAAACAAACAGGGGGGCTATCATGGAGAAAAGGGAGCCGAGCTGTTCTCCAAAGCACCTGAGAAAAAGACAAGAAGCAACGGGTGGAAATTAAAACAAGGAGAGAAGCAACCCAGAACTTGGGAGAAATTTTCTGACAGTGAGAGCAATTAGTTAATTGGTAATTAGAACGGCTTTCCTCCGGAGGTGGTGGGCGGTCCATCACTGGAGGTTTTCCAGAAAAGATTGGACAGCCATTTGTCTGGAATGGTACAGGGCAGAGGTCCCCAACCTATGGGCCATGGCCCACTACCAGGCTGTGGCCTCTTGGCCACCAGGCCATGTGAGTGGCTGGCCAGTGCACACGCACATCTGTGTGTGCTCACACCCCTTGCGCTGGCAATAGTCAAGCCATGAGCTCCTCACCGGCAGTAGCCGAGCCACAAGTTGTGAGCTTCTTGCCGTCGCTAGCCAACCCGTGAGCGGAGTACCAGCACTAGCCCAGCTGTGCACTGCGTGCTGCCGCTATCCAAGCCACGCACCGCGCACCAGTGCTAGCAGCCCCATTTGCAGAGTGTGCATGCTCATGGCCCTGTTTGAAGGCATGTGGACGCAGCCACATTTTTGTTTGTGCCCATAAAGTGCCCACCCCCTTTCCCACCAGGCTGTCAACCCAGAAAGATTGGGGAGCCCTGGTACAGGGTCTCCGATTTGAACGTGGGTTGGACTAGAAGACCTCCAAGGTCCCTTCCAATCCTATGACCATCTACTTTGTGTCTCCATAATGACCTGCCAAGATGTGTTGAACTGCCGAGCACATGCAGAGTAGCATCTCTGGGGACAAAACCTGCTCATGTTTGGATGTGTCACTCTTCTCTGCATGATAGCAGGCACAATCCACACTTTTAAAATTAGGCGTTTTTACTGTATTTTTCCAAGACAAATCAAAACAGCGAAGCAATGCTAAAAGAGCAAAGAGCAAGGAAGGAAACAGGGAAGCAAGGAAGGAAACAGGGGCTGGGTAAGTGTTTTTCAAAACGCTTTCCAGGCTGTCATAAGGACTAGGAACACACACCAGTTTAAAGTAAGGCAAAGCCCAAATCCCTAGCCAATGGGAAGAAGAAGGTTCTAAACATACACCTTAAAGAGATGGCAAACTACTCCAGCAGCCGATTCCTGCAGTAAAGGAGGAATGGTGGAAAATAGAACAGAATATTCTTTATGGGCCACACGAGGCATTTATTTCCGGTGTGTAAGCTCTCAAGTGTACATGCAAGCAACAAAGGTATAAATCATAAATTATCATAAATCAGAAGAGGCAATCATAAATCAGAAGATGCAAGCAACAAAGAGATAAATCATAAGAAACCAATAGGAAAGATGAGAAGGATAATAGCAATACGGCCTGCTAATTGGGTAACAGCCTGAGACATAAGGCTGTACTGTGGGAAGTAAAGGCTGAGCAGAGTGAGGGCATGAGGGAAAAACCTGTCCCTGTGTCTCGTTGTTTTGGCATGCGATGCCCGGTAGTGGCATCCCGAGGGGAGAATTAAACAGCTTATGTCCAGGCTATGATTGCCCCTATAGATATTTTCTCAGCTCCTTGCAGTATACGGGTCCTCAATGGGAGCCAGGCTGGTTGCAATGGTTTTTTTCTGCAGTCCTAACTATCTTTTGAAGTCTGTACCTGTCCTGTTCGGATGCTGTTCCAAACCAGTCAGTTTCTTTAAGAAAAAACTTTTTCCTTCCTTCCTTCCTTCCTTCCTTCCTTCCTTCCTTCCTTCCTTCCTTCCTTCCTTCCTTCCTTCCTTCCTCTCTTTCTTTTTCTTTCTTTCTTTCTTTCTTTCTTTCTTTCTTTCTTTCTTTCTTTCTTTCTTTCTTTCTTTCTTTCTTTCTTTCTTTCTTCTTTCTTTCTTTCTTTCTTTCTTTCTTTCTTTCTTTCTTTCTTTCTTTCTTTCTTTCTTTCTGCCTTCCTTCCTTCCTTTCTTCCTTCGTTCCTTCTCTGGTTTCTCTGTCTTCCTTGCAACTAGGAAGAAATATTCCAGGTTGGGTGAAGACGTAGCTGCTCTTTGGTGAGCATCCAATAACATTTACTTTTTAAATTGAGCTTTCTCACCAGATAAAGTGGCGGGGTCTCTGTGTCTCTCTCTTTCTCTCTGTCTGTGTTCATCCCATTTCTCTGCCACCTCCTCTTGTTCAGAGGCCAACTTCACAGGCTCTCTTATTCTGAATTTAGGAACATCAAGGGATTTAGCAAAAATCCAAGCAGGTCCTTGATCTTCTCAAGTGCTTTTTTTTTTTGAGACTCGCGTTTTTATCCTCCTTTCCTCAATTAAAAGATTCAAGGGCAGAGGCAAAGGCCAAAGAGAAATCCTTTTTGCCCCTTCTAGCTTAATGGTAGAAGGAGAAAGTCTATCTCTCCCACTTTGGCTTGTGAAGAAAAGAAAAAAAGATTCCACCTGTTTTGATTCCTTTGGGTGAAAAGGGAGTGGATTATTTATTTATTTATTTTTATTTATTTATTTATTTATTTTTGGGACTTATATGCCGCCCTATCTCCCAAGGGACTCAGGGCGGCTTACAACAATAAAAACAACAATACAAAAATTAAAAAACGAATTAAATAACAGCCCCAAAATAAATAAACTACAGTTAAAAATTAAAACATATTTAAAAACCCATCATCAATCCAGGTCAGCCTGATGGAAGAGAAATAAAATAGCAACTTTCTATTAAATTCCCTTACTTTTAATTCTTTAAAAAGGAATTAATGTAACTGTGTAAATACCTGAAAGTCTGCTTGCTTTTATCCCAGGTGGGTACCGAGGCAACGTTTTTTACGCAGTTGCACCCGCTTGGGAAAGGTGAAAATGGAAGTTACAGACAGAAGAAAGGATGAGGTTTTTTTCATTAACAGTTTCTGTCTTGCAGGTTTCTGTTTCTGTTTATTTTTCTTCTTTCCGAATGCATTGGGGGAGGGCCCCCTCAAAATTGCTATATTACTTTACCAATGAGCAGTGCTTTTTTTGTAAAAGAAAAAGGTGCCGGAACTCGGTTCTGGGCGTTCGATGAGAAAAAAAAAGCCCTGCCAATGAGTGACTTCATAGATCTCAGTTAATAATAATAATAATAATAATAATAATAATACCGGTAATAATAATACAAAAATTAAAAAGTAATTAAACTACAATGCCCGTAATAAATTAATACATATTAAAAGTTAAAACCGATTATAAAACCCAGTTAACTTGAAGATTGCAGATTCTTCCATCTTTCAGATGGAGAGGAAAAACTGACTTTTTTGTTTGTTTGCTTTTAAAAAAGGGAGTTACAGCAAAAGATTACATTTCAGAAACCTTGGGTGCATTTGCTGACTGGCTGGGGCAGCTCCCTCCTAAAAAAAAAATCCATTGGTCGGTCGTGATGGACTTGTGACCGAGCTAAAAAAAAAAAAAAATGGGGATCAAGTTTTTCTCTTAATTTAGAAAATTCTTAAAATATAAAACTGAAACCAGAAGATTTTCCTTTCGGGTTTGATGGACAAAGAGTTTGAAAGAAAATTCGGAACGTTGTTACCGTACACGTTGACAGCAGCCAGAATTTTATATGCACAAAAATGGAAAGAGACACCAGTTCCAACAAGGGAAGAGTAGATGGTGAAGGCGATGGAGTTCGTGGAGAAACTGTTTAATTAAAGAGCAGAATTTTTCTATTTTTGTTTCTATTTGGAAATTGCTTCTGGACTAAGTATTTCAACTGGGAAAAAAAACCCAAAACTTTAAAACAGGGGTCTTCAAACCTGGCCCTTTTATGACTTGTGGACTTCAACTCCCAGAATTCGTCAGCCAGCAAAGCTGGCTGAGGAATTCTGGGAGTTGAAGTCCACAAGTCATAAAAGGGCCAAGTTTGAAGACCCCTGCTTTAAAACATAGAGTAGCAGAGTTTGAAGGGACCTTGGAAGTCTTCTAATCCATCCCACTGCTTGAGCAGGAGACCCTCTACCATTTCAGACAAGTGAAAGTGTCCAGCCTCTTCTTTAAAACCTCCAGTGATGGAGCAGCCACGACTTCTGGTGGCAAGCTGTTCCACTGGTTGTCCTCACTGTCAGGAAGTGTCTCCTGAATTCCAGGTTGCTTCTCTCCTTGATTAGTTTCCATCCATTGTTTTTTGTCTTGTCTTCTGATGCTTTGGAGAATAGGTTGGCCCCCTCCTCTCTGTGGCAGCCCCTCAAAAATTGGAACGCTGCTGTCACGTCACCCCTGTTCTTTCTTTTCACTAGACTAGCCATACCCAATTCCTGCAACCGTTCTTCTTCTCTCTTATTAGTCTCCTGCCCTTTAATCATCTTTCTTGCTCTTTGCTTCGATTTCTCGAAGACTAGACTGACATTGCTGTTATAAAAATGGCCTGAAACGTTTAGAAGTGTAAGTCAAAAGGTTGAGGTTGTAAGTTTTCTTTGACGTTGTATTGTACTGAAAAAAATGTCAGGTCCTTGCTTTTATTTTTTTAAAAAAACCTCTTCCTACGCTTCTCTTCTTCCTCCTTTAACTTTCTCAACTTTTCTTTCAATTTGTACTTTATCTTATCGTAAACTTTTGTTTTAAACAACTTTATTACATTTTACAAAACACATGTATAAAAAACAAAGTAACAACCAAAAGAAATGATAAAGAGTAAAACGAGAACAGGGAAAGAGAAAAAATATAAAGAAAAAAAAGGAAACACTAATATATACGAAGAATATATTAAAATTGGAACAATACGACATGACAGGTAGTCCCTGACTTACAATCACAACTGAGCTCAAAATTTCAATGAAACATTTGTTAAGTGAATTTTGCCCCACTTTATGACCTTTCTTGCCACAACTGTTAAGCGAACCACTACAGTTATTAAGTTGTTAAGTGAATCTGGTTTCCCCATTGACTTTGCTTGTCAGAAGGTTGCAAAAGGGGATCACGTGACCCTGGAACAACGCAATGGTCATATAGGTTCTCCTGCTTGAGCAGGGGGCTGGACTAGAAGACCTCCAAGGTTCTGTTCTATTTTCTATTCTATTCTATTCTATTATTATTTTATCCCAGGGGTGTCAAACTCAATTTCATTGAGGGCCGCATCAGCTTTGCGGTTGCCCTCAGGGGGCTGGGTGGGTATGGCCTGGGTGGGCGTGGCTAGAGTGCGTATGGCCTACTGGGTGGGCGTGGCTAGAGTGCGTATGGCCTACTGGGTGGGCGTGGCTAGAGTGCGTATGGCCTACTGGGTGGGCGTGGCTAGAGTGCGTATGGCCTACTGGGTGGGCGTGGCCAGCTCTACATTGTTCGCATCAAGGGTGCCTATGGGGGCCTGGGCAGGAGTGGGACAGATCTGAGGGTCTCTGGCAGAAGGAGGGTCTCTGGGCCAGGGCCAAGGCAGTGGGGGCCGTTCCCTCACTGTTTCCAGGATGGCTTCGCGGGCCGCATGAAACCACTTCGTGTGTGATTGGATTAATTTAACACAAGTGAGATTATTAAATCTTGAAGGCCATGATTTGTTATTTGGTTGGCATGCATATTTATTGTATGATAAGAAGGTGGATAATGTGTTCAAGGTACATATTCTAAGACATGCTCTGTTGCGAGTTTGGAAAAAGTATAGACATAAGTTAAATTATAAGGTACCTATATGGGCAATACCGAAACACGCAATAGAAAATATAAGTGTTGGGTTTAAACATGATGTGACTACATATAGGGAAATTTTAAGTTTGGAAAGGAATGTATGGCATTTGAAGCCGTATAATATCTTAAGAGAAGAAAAGATTGTACAAACTTGGTTTCAGTATGGGCAATTACAGGCCAGGTGGAAAGAAGACCAGAAAATTGGTTTTTCAATGACTGATGAAAATCTGGTAAAGCAAATTAGAGATCAAGGTCAAGCACATATTAAAAGGATATATCTTGCATTGATAGAAATTAATTCAGAGACAGAACTTCTTAAAGACTGTATGATAAAGTGGGCTCAGAATTTTCAAGAAGTCATTATAATGGATACTTGGGAAAAGATTTGGGTGAGAAATGTAAAATTTACGCAAGCTTAAAACTTAAGAGAGAACTTTTATAAAATGTTTTATAGGTGGCATTTAGGTCCTAAAAAATTAGCAAGTATGTATCCGAACTGCCAGCCTAAATGTTGGAGGTGTGGTGGTGAAGATGCAACGTATTTTCATATATGGTGGACCTGTAAAAAGGTTAAAGCTTTTTGGATTAAAATCTGGTGGAACATGCAAAAGATATTTAAGAAAAGGATAAAGTTTTGTCCGCAATTGTTTTTACTGGGCATTATTACTGATACTACTGTTGTGGACACTAAGTTGATGTTGAATTTAATTACGGCAGCAAGACTTTTAGTAGGGCAATATTGGAAGAAGGAAGAACTGCCGACTATAGAAGAATGTTCTATCCTGTTCTGTTCTGTTCCGTTCCATTCCTCTCCGTTCTCCAGGCAACTGTTTTCCCCCTCCGTGATTCCATCAGCCAGAAACAGGACCCCAGATTCCTGTTAGATACCACCTTTTTAGCAACAGAATGGAGTCATAAGTCAAGGACTTCCTGTACTAAATCAGAGGCCTCATTTTTGCTTCCTGCATTTTCCCCCAAGTATTTTCTACTGCATTGTTGTTGTTTTTCTCCTCCTCCTCCTCCTCTCCTTCAACCCCCACTCCCTTCTACCACTGATGATGTTACCTAGTAGGGTAATGAAACGTCTGCATGAAAACAGGCAAGTTCAGAGAGCATCAAGGATCCCCACAGACCTCCTCCTCCTTCTCCTACCCCCTCCTCCCCCTCCTCCTCCTCCTTCTCCTCCTCCTACCCCCTCCTCCTCCTCCCCTCCTCCCCCTTCTCTTACCCACTCCTCCTCCTCCTCCTCTGTAAATAGGGAGCTGTTTTTAAAAACTAGAACTGAAGGCAGCAGAATCACAGCAATTCCCAAGGCAGAGCTGGCTTTACAACAGCTCAAGGCAAGGCCACTTGTTACTGAATTATTTTCTTCCGGAAAAGCGTTCAAAGAAATGTTTATCTCGGGAACGAGAGCACTTCTGTTCTTAAGCAGATCTTATGGAAATCCAATCAAATAGCAGTGAGCAAGTTTCTCCTTCGTTCCTTCGAGTCACATGTTAGTGACACTGCAATTGGGGGGGGGAGCATAACCATAGTAACAGGGAAGACCTGAGTATCGCACAATGATGCCCACATTATGTGTGTAGCCTCTAAAAAAAATCAGATGCCGCACATGCCACGTAGGAGGAGAGGCTGTGCCAAAAAGGCTCGTTGTCAGCAATAGGCAACTGGAGGAAAACGCAGGATGATTAAAAACGGGGAAGAGGAGAAATTTAACATATAAACTTAAGGGTTTCAATACAGGCTAGACAAAATAGATGAGTCAAAGCAAATTTTAAATAGGCGAAGGGAATAGGCACGCCAGGAAAAGGACAAAAAAATAATAATCACACAGTGGTGAGCCATCCAAGACGAGTTCCCAAAACACAGAAATCAAGAATCAGAAGATAGACAATTCAGAAAGAATTCGAGATAGAGATTGGATGCGTTTACTTCTGGTTAACTATCCAGAGAGGCATGGTTTCACAAAAGAGGCTAAACCTGCTTATGGAATTATCCCCCTTTCAGGGTTGGCACAGCAAACTGGATTCTAACTATTGCAAGGGCATTGCATTTTGCAGAACCTGCCTCAGAAATAAAAGGAATACAGGTTCACACCAACTGGGGTGTTCTCTAGATTAGTCTTTCTCAATCGAGCAACTTTAAGGCATGTGGACTTCAACTCCCAGAATTCCCCAGCCAGCATAGTAATGGCACAAGCCCTTTGAAGCTGGGGGCGGTCTGCAGAGGGTGTTTTGTTCCTATGTCACGGGTGGGCTTCTATAGGGGAAGAAGTCCGAACAGACCAGGCAACACCTGCAGAAAGTCATCTGCAGATTCTGTAGCTCACCTGGATGAACAGGGGCCCAAACAAAGCTGGAATCTGGAGAGAGAGGAGAAAATATTTTTTTTTCCAACCAAGCAGTGATCACCTGACATGACATAAAAATTCTCCCTTGTGTGGTCAAGAATCAGTGTGTGATGCCCGATCATCATGTGTAGTTCTAGTACAGCTTGACAAAGCCTTAGTCAGGCCACGCTTGGAATACTGCATCCAGTTCTGGTCACCACAATATAAAAAAGATGCTGGGATTCTGGAAAGACTGCAGAGAAGAGCAACAAAAACGATTAGGGGGCTGGAGGCTAAAACGTACAAAGAACGGTTGCAGGAACTGGGTATGTCTAGTCCAGGGGTAGGCAACCTCGGCTCTTTTATGACTTGTGGACTTCAACATCCAGAATACCTGAGTCAGCACAGCTGGTTCGGGAATTCTGGGTAGTGAAATCCACAAGCCATAAAAGAGCTGAGGTTCCCTACCCCTGGTCTAGTCTAATGAAAAGAAGGAGTATGGGAGACATGATAGCAGTCTTCCAATATTTGATGTGATCCTACAAAGATGAAGGGGAACAAACTATTCTCCAAAGCAGCAGAAGGCAAGGCAAGAAACAATGGATGGGAACTAATCAAGGACAGAAGCAACCTGGAACTAAGGAGGAATTTCTTGGCAGTTGAGAATAATCAACCAGCAGAATGGCTTGCTTTCAGAAGTTGTGGGTGCTCCATCACTGGAGGCTTTCAAAAAGAGTCTGGACGCCATTTGTCCGGAATGAAATAGGGCAGGGGTAGGCCACCTCGGCTCTTTTATGACTCATGGACTTCAACTCCCAGAATTCCTGAGCCAGCCATGCTGAGGGGAAAGGGAGAGGTTTCCAAGCTGAGTCTTGCTGGCTCAGGAATTCTGGGAGTTGAAGTCCACGAGTCATAAAAGAGCCACGGTTGCCTACCCCTGAAATAGCGTCTCCAGCTCAAGCAGGGGGATGGACTAGAAGACCTCCAAAGTCCCTTCAAACTCTATAATTCTACGTTCTGTGTTCTATTTACAGGTAGTCCTTGATTTACAACCAGTCATTTAGCAGCTGGTCAAAGTTATGACAGCTGCCCCTCCTTGTAGTCGTGTGATTGCATCGTGGGCCTTTGGCAACCGGTCCACGCTTATGGCAGTTTGCAGAAATGCACAGTCAGGTGATTGTGATTTACGATCTTTGTTTACCAGAAACCAGTGTTTACTTTTCAGCAAAACAATGGATTCACTTAATGACCACCTCATTCACTTAACCACCTGGGTGTTCATTGGACAATCGTGGCATTTGCTGAAGAACTGGCAGAAAAAGTTGTTAAAGTGGGCACAGTTACATGGTAAGTCCCTTTACAACTGGCACAACCTACAAGTGTAACTCCAGGCTCGATTATGGTCGTAAGTTGAGGACTACCTGTGGTAAGTGGAAAAGCGAAGCCCTTGTACTTATTGTGCACCAGAGCCACTATGGGGGATGGTGGCTCTCTGAATTTTAAAAATAAAATATAAGTTGTAAAATATTCTGCACAAGACTAAATACTCCCCCCTCCCACGTCTCTACGGTTAAAGCCAGCCATCACACTTCAAGATGGGCATTGCCAAGCTAGGGAAAAAAATCATTTTATAAATATAATTCAGGGTGAATGGATGGACGGGATAAGTGGATGCAGGAGAGGTTTTCTCCCGCTTTTTCATTGACTCGTGCTTAAAGTGAAGATTTACAGATCAGTGGGAAGACATCACTCAATGAACAACTTATTTATTAAATTTATATGCCTCCCAGCTCACTCTGCAAGGCAACCATTTAAACAATGAATTTTACTGCCATGAGTTGCAGTGACACTTTAAAGTTTAAACGTTTGGCAGCAATCCTCTCAGGACAAGACCCGGGGGATGTTAGGGATGCCCAAAATTTCTGTTGTTAAGTGAGTTTTGCCCCAATTTACGACTTATCTTGCCACAGTTGCTGAGTGAATCACTGCAGTGGTTATGTTAGTAACACCGTTGTTAAGTGAATCTGGCTTCCCCATTGATTTTGCTTGTCAGAAGGTCACAAAAGGGGATTACACGGCCCCAGGACACTACAACCGTCATAAATGTGAGGCAGATGCCAAGCGTCTGAATTTTAATCACATAACTATGGGGTGCTACAACAGTCACAAAGGTGAGAAACGGTCATAAAGTCATTTTTTCCAGTGCTGTTGTGACTTCAAACGGTCACCATATGAACTGTTGTATGTTGAGGACTATATGTACCTCCAGGAACGGGAGAAGTATATCTTACTGTGCCAGTCGCCGATGAGTCTTCTTCCTCCCTTCGATGCTGGCCTCTCCGAAGAGCCCGGCGGCCCTTTGGTTTTATCTAGCAGATTAGGATTAAGATCCGTGCGCTCTTAAGAACCGCGACGGCTACAAGGCGGGTATTTGCCACAGAATCACAACGGACAGTTTGAGCAGAGTGGCAGCCCAATCTCGAGATTAACTGAAGTGTTGCTACTAGTTACTGCAATGTTTTTAATCAAAGAGTATTGTGATTAAAAAAAGGAGGACTCCGATGCAAACGCCACTGGCATCTTCCAGCTATGGCAGTGTCCAGATTTATTCATATTTTTTTTCATTTTATATTTACTGCAATCGATGTGATTGCCCAGAAAAAAACAACCCTCTTTGCTTCTTCCTCTTTTCTAGCACAATGAAACACACACACACACACACACACACACACACCAATTATTCCCGAGCTCTTCCTGTTAGCGAGAGAAAGAGGAGAAGGAATAAAAGAAGGGCAAAAGAGGAATCGCCAATCCACGCTGCATTTCACAGGGACCGTTGCAAGCGACCGGGGTCTTGGGTTTATCATCTGAGCTAGAAATAAACTTCCACGTTATCTTCTTTACACTGGGGAGTCCACAGGGTGGGGGTGGGGGAATGAGAAAAAAGAGACGAAAAAAAAAATTGTGTGTGTTTTACTCTTCTGCTGAAAAGCCGGATCCTGCTTCTGTTCCTGGAAAACATGGTTGGCATTTTTTGCACATTAGAATTACACCCAGGAGGGACTCTGGATTGCAACCTTTGGATAGGCTGAGGAGAAGGAGGAGAGCAGGCCAAGGAAGTTGGCAAAGTTAATAGCTTTCCGTCAGGCCAATCTCTTTTGCACCAAAGCAGCGCTTCCCAATCTCACAGCCTTTAAGACGGGTGGACGTCAACTGCCTGGTAAGTAGATTCCCTTCTGAGTTTCTTGCTCTTCCTGTTATGCATCTATGGCAGGAGTGGGGAACCCCAGTCCTTTTCTGATTTGTGGACTTCAACTCCCAGAATTCCTGAGCCAGCTGGCTGAGGAATTCTGGGAGTTGAAGTCCACAAGTCAGAAAAGGACTGGGGTTCCCCATCCCCGATCTATGGGTACACCTTGGTGGAGCCTTGGTGGAGCAATGGGCTAATGCCTCCTTAAGTAACACCAGCTGCCTGCAATTAGTGCAGGTTCGAGTCCCACCAGGCTCAAGGTTGACTCAGCCTTCCATCCTTCCGAGGTAGGTAAAATGAGGACCCAGATTGTTGGGGGCAATTAAGCTGACTTTGTAATAATGCCGCTCGGGGTGTGTGTGAAAGCCCTAATAAGCAGGCATATACATAGAATGAAGGCTATTGCTAAGCTTGTAAGCCGCCCTGAGTCTTCGGAGAAGGGCGGGATATAAATGGAATAAAAATAAAAATAAAATAAATAAAATAAAATAAAATAAAATAAAATACCTGCTCTTATCAGAGCGACATCTCCCATGCCATTACAATCCCTGGGTGTGACTTGAGGTGAAATATGAATCTTCCCACTATGGTTTGTTCAGCAAAGCAACATTGCATGATGTAAGAACACAGCCACAGAATGCAAACTTTCCCTGGCCTCTGGAAGTGGATCTGAGTCAGAAAAAGTTCCCAGGGAGGGGCAGTCAGGATCGCTTGCCAGCAGTAGAAGCCCACATCTGGCCACCCAAGCAGTGGCCAAAAGGCTACAGGACTAGGATCAGCAGTCTGATATATGTAGAATAGAATAGAGCTGGAAGGGACCTTGGAGGTCTTCTAGTCCAGCCCCCCCGCTCAAGCAGGAGAATCTGCACCATCTCAGACAAGTGACTGTCCAGTCTCTTCTTAAAGACCCCAAGTGATGGAGCACTCACAATTTCTGGAGGCAAGCTGTTCCACTGATTGATTGTCCTCACTGTCAGGAAGTTTCTCCTTAATTCCAGGTTGCTTCTGTCTTTGATCAGTTTCCATCCGTTGCTTCTTGTCCTGCCTTCAGTCACTTTGGAGAATAATGTGACCCCCTCTGCCTTGTGACAGCCCCTCAAATACTGGAACACTGCTATCATGTCTCCCCTATTTCTTCTTTTCTTTAGACTAGCCAAACACACTTTCCTAGGCCATATCTGTGGTGAAAATCCACCACAGATGAAGCACTGAAGTAAATCGTGTGAAGTGCTAGAACCGCTTTATACTGCACGGTTGAGAAACCACACTTGGAATACTGCGTCCAGTTCTGGTCAGCAGGATTCAAAAAAGATATCGAGACTAGAAAGAGTGCAGAGAAGAGCAACAAAGATTATCAGGGGACTGGAGGCTAAAGCATATGAAGAACGGTTGCAGGAGTTGGGTATGTCCAGTTTAATGAAGAGACGGAGTATGGATGATATGATAGCATCTTTCAGTACTTGAGGAGCTATAAGAGAGAAAAAAGTGGGTCAACCTATTGTCCAATGGAAGATCATTAAAGTTATGATCCTTACATCATTAAAGAGAGAGCCAAGCTAGAACTAAGGAGAAATTTCCCGATAGTGAGAACAATTAATCAGTGGAATTGCTTGCTTTCCAGAGTCATGGGTCCTCCGTCAGCGGAAATTTTTAAGAAGAGACTGGACAAGATTTGACCCAGATGGCATCAGGTCTCTTGCCTTAAGTTAGGGGTAGAAGTAGAACATCGCCAAGGTCCCTTTCAACCCTGTTTATTCTCTGTTCTACATAACAAAGCCTAAGACCCAACCATTTTTTGTGCAATTTAATGCCTTTAAACACATTGCTGATAAAATACAGTCAATATTTAATCATGTTCCTAAACCGCCACGACCCTGTAAGAGAGGCAAACAGAGGAGGGCAGGGAGAGACCACTCCCAGCATTTTAGAAACATCCATGTCATTGCGGACTTCTCCTATCAAACCATCTCTGGTCTCTCTTGCACTGTAAGAAAATAGGTCTTGTTTCCACAGCGTCCTGATGTTTTCGATTTTTTTTACCTGCATGAAGACGTTGGGATGCTAATCTCCCCCCCCCCGCCCCCTGGTTGCATAAACAGATTTTGGCTGTGCATAAGTTCTGAGAACAAACGGCAGAATCACGTACGCCAGGTTTTCATATCAGAAAGCACTTGTACAAGCTGAACAGACGCCCACATGCTAACAACACCTGCTTCGGAACGTTCACCAGGAGGTGGATATTTACTAATTGACTGCATCACCTACCACCCTGAAATGTCCACTTGTGTCTAGCACAGTCTTTCTCTACCTTAGCAACTTGAAGAGGGGTGGACTTCAACTCCCAGAATTGTGCTGTGTTGACTGGGGAGTTCTGGGTGATGAGGTCCACCCCTCTTAAAGTTGCTAAGACTGAGAGACACTGGTCTAACAGCTTCAGATCTTCGGAAGCTACCCAGACCTGAAGAGTTTCCAATTCAACCACAATATCATCACAAATAACAGAAGGGGCCCCTTCTTTAGGAAGACCATTTGCCCAAATCGTTATTTACTTGAAAAATATTGACTGGCTTATTCATGCTCTAAACTCAAGTTTTTTTGAACTGTGATTTATTGAGCAGACTGGCTCAACTGGCTGGAGAGGTACGAATTGTGTTTTGCAAGCTATATCTTGGTTTAAGTTTGCTTGAGCAGTGGGGTGGACTAGAAGACCTCCAAGGTACCCTTCCAACACTGTTGTTCTATGTTCTATACTCAATGAGTCTCAAAAAAAGCCCTTCTGCTTAGGGCAGGGGTAGGCAACCTTGGCTCTTTTATGACTCATGGACTTCAACTCCCAGAATTCCTGACTCAAGAATTCTGGGAGTTGAAGTCCATGAGTCATAAAAGAGCCAAGGTTGCCTACTCCTGGCTTAGGGGGACATACGAACCAAGCCTCCTTAGATGGAAAAATTAAAATGATAGATTTATTCAACAAATTACAGTTGAACACACCATACATAATGAGAGTACAAGCCAGGATGTTTTTGGCAGCCCCCAGAATAAAGTTCCATAGTGGGTGGGGCTTAAACTGCCCTATCAGTATTTTCCAGGAATTTGGGATTTCTTCAAAGCCACTCTGTAAAATGTTTGTGATTCTTCCTTACCCAAATGGATTGTCCCCTTTAGGGCAGCAAAACTAGGACAGGCTTAAAAATGGTTGCTAAGCCATCTTGACACCCCTGTCCAATTTTTTCATAAAAGTGAGCCTCACCTCCAGGCACAAGAAAAGTGCACATTTGGCTTGTGTTGATCTCAACTGGTTTTGCCTAAGACACTCAAGGCTGACCCATCTCAAGAGCAGGAAAGCCTAGAAACTAGGAGACTGTGAGTTCTAGTCCCCCCTTTGGCATGACTGGCAGCTGGGTGGCTTTTGGAACAATCACCAGGAGGTGGTGAGTTCTAGTCCTGCTTTAGACATGAAAGTGGCTGGGTGACTTTGGGCCAGTCACTCTCTTTGAGCCCCACCCACATCACAGGATCGTTGTTGTGGGGAAAATATGGGGAGGAAGGAATTTTAGGTCTGCTCATTGCCTTGAATTACTTATAAAGTAACAAAGGTGGGACAAAAAGTACTAATAAAGAAAATAAATAAATAAACCAAACTCCAAGCTGAATTCATTAGATTTCAAAGTGCAAAGCAACAGCACCTGCCCCCACCCCTCCGTCTCAGTTCCATGCAACCCCATCAATCCCCCAATTAATTTTCTGCAGTTTCAAAAGTTCAAATTACATGCGGGTGTAACAAAGTGATACTAGCAGGAATGGACAAGCATCCAAAACCGAAGAAGCGGTGCTATATTCATTTTCCAAAACCAGCAAAGTGGAAAAAGTAATCTATCAGCCTCAGAGGTGAGAAATAAATTAGAGTTTCTGGTTTCTAAAAAAACTTCTCAAGGTACGTAGATTTTTAAATCAGCAGCATTTTTAATTGATTAGGGCACAGCCTCAGAAAAAGATTGTAAGATCTCTTACGCCGCTGGGTGTTGTTGTTTTGCATTCTTCTTCTGAGATCTAATCAAAGAGGTCTACCTGTATCTAAGTTGGATATCTTAACCAATAGAAGAGAATCTTTGTAGCTCAGGGCTGACCTGTTTATCAGCCATCAACAGGCACATAGAGATAAACAACAGCTATCTACCATTCAAAAGAGACAACCCAAAAGCTAAAATGAACACAAAAAGACCAAAATACCTCCTCACCAGCAATCAATACACAGATAAGCAAAGATTAACTCCAAGATTAACAGTAGACCAAAAATCAAGCAGTAAAAGCTACCCCAGTCAAGGAACTGCCAACACAGACAAACAATCAACAGTAAGCAGCCTAATCAAGGAACCACCAAGGACATCCAAACACCAACGCTGACAGGGCAAGCCACTTCTTTTAAGCAAAGAGCAAAGTCGCTCCCTTCTAGCACTGATGTTACCTAGTTGGGTAATTAAACTTCTGCAGAGAAAACCGCCAAGCTCAGAAAGCACCAAGGACCTCACGCTGGGCTTCTTTCTTCTGAATCCAAAGGATGGCCGAATAGAGTAACACAGTTGGAAAGAACCTTGGAGGTCTTCTAGTCCAGCCCCCTGCTCAGGCAGGAAACCCTATACCAGTGATGGTGAACCTTTCAGAGACCGAGTGCCCAAACTGCAACCCAAAACCCACTTATGGGGTGCTGGGTGGGCATGGCTCATTGGCTGGGTGTGGCCAATCAGGTGGGCATGGCCAATCAGGTGGGCGTGGCTGCAGTGGTAACAGCAGACTGGGTGGGACTAAAAAGTTCAATCAATCAATTCTTTGCGAGATCTTTTTTTCCCCCCGCAAGAAGTTGAAATTGATTGATTGATTGAACCTTTTTTTTTTTTTGCACATGGAGGCCTGAAGCGAAAAGGTTTTATAAAACCCAGCTGAAGGCCTAGGACTGGGGCTTGCCACCTGTGGCATGCGTGCCACTGGTTCGCCACCACGGCCCTATACCATTTCATACAAGTGGCTGTCCAGCCTCTTCTAGATAACCTCCAGTGATGGTGCACCCACAACTTCTGGAGGCAGGCTGTTCCACTGATTAATTATCCTCCCTGTTAGGAAGTTTCTCCTTAGTTTTAGGTTGTTTCTCTCCTTGATTAATTTCCATATGTTGCTTCTTGTCCTGCCTTCTGGTGCTTTGGAGAATATGTTGACTGCCCTCTTCTTTGTAGCAGCCCCTCAAATATTGGTGCACTGCTATCATGCCACCCCTAGTCCTTCTTTTCTCTAGACATCTCTAGACAAAAAATGTCCCCCCCGCCCCTTGGGACGCTGCTGCAGGGCACTGCATGCAAAAATAACCAAACACAGTTTCTTCCCTTGTGCTATCACTCTGCTGAATATTTAATTTCCAAAGCACTGCCTTATGTCTAAGGATATTTATCCAAGTAGTAGGGCTGTATTATTATTATCCTTCTCATCTTTTCTATTGCCTTCTCCGATTGGCGTCTTATGATTATTATGATTATTACTTTGTTGTTTTGCATGCACACTGAGTGCTTATGCACTAGAGACAAATTCCTTGTGAGTCCAATCACACTCGGCCAATAAAGAATATTCTAATATTCTTGATTTTAGGAAATGTCTTCTCTCATGTTCTTGAAGTCAGTGTTAAAGTGACCTTCACATGGGCTGGCATTTGGGACAAATATAGGAAAAACAGGGTTTTAAATGTCAACTAGACAACACATGACCTACTGGGTCATCCTTTCAGAGATAATTCCTTACCAGATCTCTCAGTGCGTTTAACAATGACAGAGCTTCTAAGGTCTTCAATGGCAAAATTCTGAGAAATTTAGATAGATACTCAGAGACATGTCCCATGACCCAGGTAGTCCATCACTTAGGACCACAATTGAGCCCCAGATTTCTGTTGCTAAGTGAAATATTTGTTAAGCGAGTTTTACCCCATTTTACGACTTTTCTTGCCACAGTTGTTAAGTGAATCACTGCAGTTGTGATGTTAGTAACACAATTATTAAGTAAATCTGGCTTCCCCCATTGACTTTGCTTGTCAGAAAGTCATAAAAGGCGATCACATGACCCCGGGAAACTGCGACGGTCATAAATATGAATCAGTTGCCAAGTACCTGAATTTTGGTCACGGGACCCTGGGGGATGCTGCAACGTTCATAAGTGTGAAAAATGGTCACAAGTCGCTTTTTTCACTTCTGTTGTAACTTTGAACAGTCACTAAATGAATGGTTGTATGTCGAGGATTGTCTGTACGTAGATTCTCATATGGATTTGAAATAAGTCCATGCAGAATTGGGAGAGAACAAATGTACAAATGGGAACATCCATAGGGAGATCAAAAAGGTATTTATTTTTATTTATTTATTTATTTTAATTCCATTTATATCCCGCCCTTCTCCGAAGACTCAGGGCGGCTTACAAGCTTAGCAGTAGCCTTCATTCTATGTATATGCATGCTTATTAGGGCTTTCGGGGGGCCCCAAGCGGCATTATTACAAAGTCAGCTTATTGCCCCCCAACAATCTGGGTCCTCATTTTACCTACCTCGGAAGGATGGAAGGCTGAGTCAACCTTGAGCCTGGTGGGATGAGAACCTGCACTAATTGCAGGCAGCTGGTGTTACTTAAGGAGGCATTAGCCCACTGCTCCACCAAGGCAGAATTGTGCAAAGTCCTGTCTGTGTGGCACGTAAAAACAGGTGGAGCTTTGATCTACACCACCACAACTTAACTTTTCTAAGCATAGTTTGTGGACACTCCTGTTATTGTTGAAAAATAAATAAAAATAAGTTGAGACAGCAGTTTATTGCAGCTGCCAAAAAAGCCAACACAGTCCAAGGCTTAACAGAGGGATAGAATCAAGATCACGTGAAGTTTTAGCACCACTTTATAAGGCCTGGATAAGACCACGTGTGAAATGCTGCATCCAGTTTTGGTTGCCATGATATGAAAAAGATGTTGAGACTCTGGAAAGAACCCAGAGAAGAGCAACAAAGATGATGAGGGACCCAAAGGCTAAAACATAGGAAGAACGGTTGTGGGACTCGGGTATGCTAGTTTAAGGAAGAGAAGGATGAGGGGGGACATGATGGCAGTGTTCCAATATTTCAGGGGCTGCCAGAAAGAAAGAAAAGGGAGTCAAGCTATTCTAATAAAGCAGCTGAAGGCAGAAAGAGAAGCAAAAGAAGCAAAAGTTGGAAACTATACAAGGGGACAACCAATCTAGAACTAACGAGTAATTTCCTGACAAATAGAACAATTAATAAGTGGGACGACTCGCCTCCAGACGTTGTGGGTGCTACAACACTGCAGGTTTTTTTAGAAGGGATTGGGAATCTATTTGTCTGAAATGATATAGGGTTTCCTGCTTGAACACGAGAGTGGATAGAAGACCGCCAAGGTCCCTCCAACGGTGTTATTATGTTATGCTATTATTCTGATACAGGAAATGGTACTTATAAGAGCCTTGGTGGCGCAGTGGGCTAATGCCTCCTTAAGTAACACCAGCTGCCTGCAATTAGTGCAGGATCGAGTCCCACCAGGCTCAAGGTTGACTCAGCCTTCCATCCTTCCCAGGTAGGTAAAATGAGGACCCAGATTGTTGGGGGCAATAAGCTGACTTTGTAATAATGCTGCTTGGGGGGCGGGCGAAAGCCCTAATAAACAGGCATATACATAGAATGAAGGCTACTGCTAAGCTTGTAAGCCGCCCTGAGTCTTCGGAGAAGGGAGGGATATAAATGGGATTAAAATAAATAAAAAATAAATAAATAATGTTACTTGATAAGGGAGCCATATTGTCCTTGGCCCTTCCAGAAATCTGAGATCGTTACGCTAAACTGAGAGTGGAGATGAAACAGACTTGGGATAAACGAAGATCCCCTGCAAGAATTTCTTATTATCCCACTGATGGCTTACGACTTGGCCCATTCTAATTTAATAAATCCAAAAGATGACTGAAACCATTATAATGATTCCAAGATCACATTTCTAAATGACCGCTGGTCTCTAACAGCCCTCGTAAATCTGCATTTTTATTTCACGCTGACCTTTCAGTTTAGTGTTATGGTGATATTCATTGTGGTACGTGGTGGTGTCTTTATTTATATGGGGAGAAAGAGCTTGGATGGCCGAACTCGGCATAAGATATTTCTTCCTACTAAGCAGAGCTGAATTCACACCCTGGTTTATTTCAAGGAGAAGAAGCAGCAGCAGAGGGCTTTTGCTTTTAACAGCTGCCTGGCTAAAAGGCAATCAAAACATGCCAGCCCCATCTTCACCAAATGCATTTATTGCCATTTGCAGACTGGAGCTTAAAGAGACAGTGAGCCTTTTTAAAGTTCAATACCTTCATGGGAATTGATGGTGGGACAATAGAAGTGGATTCTCTTTCTCACAGCTAATGGACTCGTCTTGCAACACTGGAGAGAGAAATTTATGACCTCAGTTTCTCCACAAAACCTGATGCTACCTGAACAGGCTGCTTATTGTAGTGATTATAATGAAATACAGCCACACTCTACTAAAATTGCTACGTAAATCTTTATATACCTGTAGGAATCCCATAGAAGAGAATATAAGGCACGTAGCAGGCCTCCAAGGTCCCTTCAAGCTCTGATTCTATGTCATCTGGATTAGATTATATCAGGGGTCCCTAAATTATGGTCTGTGGCCCGGTACCGGGTGGTGGCCTATTGGCCACCAGGCCCGGGAATAGCTGGCAAGCCCCACCCCACTCGCGGTAGCACTGCTGCACGGGCACTAGCAGCCCCATTTCCACATGTGCAGGGATGCTACCACCCCCATGTCATGCAGGCGCCAGTGGCCCATTTGCAAATGCGAGAGCCATTTGCGCATGCACACGGGCACCAGCACGCGCTCCACGGGAGCACGTGGCCCACTGCGCATGCGCGTGCCTGCTAGTGCTGTTGTGCACATGCCCATTTGTGCATACGCAAACAGAGCTGTGCATGCACACATTACCCTTCTGCTCCCTTTCTTTCTGAGCCGCCAAGCCGGAAATTATATCATACGATATAATTTAATTATATAATTAGATCATATGAATTATATCATCCGTAAAACCCACTTCCTCTCACATTGATGATGTTATCTAACCTGGTAATGAGAGGTCAAGAGGAAAACAAGCAAACTCTGAGAACACCAAGACCCTAAATGATATAACTTAAATATGAGAGAATTACTTAAGTATGAGCCAATAGTCTGTGGCAGCAGCCAAGAAAGCCAGTGCAATCCTCAGCTGCATTATTTGAGGGGCTCCTACAAAGACGAGTGGGTCAAATTATTTTCCACGGTACCAAAAGGCAGGAGAAGAAACAATGGATGACAACTAACTAATGAGAGAAGCAACCTAGAACTAAGGAGAAATTTCCTATCCATGAGAGCAATCAACCAATGGAATAGCTTGCCTCCAGAAGTTGTGGGTGCTCCATCACTGGAGGTTTTCAAAAAGAGACTGGACAGCGATTTGTCTGAAATGGTATAAGGTCTCCAGCTTTAGCAGGGGGTTGGACTGGAAGACCTCCAAGGTCCCCTCCAACTCTGATATTCTGTGCTCTTGTGCGCGCACCCTCCCCCCCCACACACACAGGTATAAGGAGTCTTTATTAAGGCTTCCAAGCCTGAATTGGTATTCCCCAGCAATTCCCTGTGCCAGCACCAGCTCAAACCCAATGAGTTCCACAGGCTACTTAAATGAAGCCAACACTTGTCCTCAAGGGAAGGCATGCCCAGTCCACTAGGCAAAGGCAAGTTCCTGTTCTGTACCAGCCTGCTACCGGCCCTGCAGAAAAGGCAGGGACAACCCCTTTTACAAGAAGGCAAGAGGCTGGAATTACGCCTGCCAAATTTATTGCTACAAAAACAAATAGAACAAGACACAAACCAAGAAACAGGAGCTTTTCAAGCGGTTGCCTTCAGCAAACCAGCCCTCCCACGCATTCCCCCTTAAATACAGTTCAGGGCGTGGCTTCTCTCTGCCTCCTTCCGAGGAGCCCCATTGCCTTCCTCTGTTTACTCCTGATTGACTGCCTCCTGCGTCGGGCGTCCTTGAACAGGGCCAGCTGTGGGTCATCTTCATCCACGCTGTCAGGCTCACACAGCTGGGTCTCCGTCGTGACCAGATGAGAGGGGCCTGGCTGGGGGCTCTCATCAAGCTCTTCAACACCCCCCTCCTCCTCCTCCTCCTCTGAGTCGTCCGACCCAACTGCCGAACCCACAGGCTGACCCTGAATCACAACAGTTCCAAGACAAGGCAAAGCAAAACAAACAGCTGAGGAGACAAGATCTAAAGTTCAAGAACAAACAACGGTAGGTTGCTTCCAGCATCATATCCATCTCTCTGCTCTGCTGAATAGTCAACTTCTGGTGCAGCCCATCCAGAAGGGTGAGGCTGCCTCCTCACAAGTAATCTGGCTGACCTTCTCTGCTCCTGCCTTTTCTCTGCCCTACGTGTTCGTGGATTAGGTGCAGAAGGCAGTTCCTCTTCCTCATTGCTGACTGCATGCTTTCCCCACGCAAAGCCTCAGGGCTGTCCTGCTGCAGCTCTGCTCCAGCCAAATCACTCTCGGAGGGCTGTTTGGAGCTACCGATATTGACCAATTCTCCTCTTGACATACCCGGAATTGGTTCATCTTCCTCCGAGCTGACATCAGAAGTATCTGAGGAAAAGTCTGGGAGAGTCCTCACAATTCTATATATATATATGTATGAGAAGCCCTCCTACTTTTTTTTACTCCACTTCCTTTTTTATTTTTAAATATCTGCTTTTTGAATTAAATAAAGACACACACCCCCATACTGCAATTTTGAAAAACCTGCTTGTGAATGGAAGTTGGAAGAGGTCACCTACAGCTTTTCAAAAAGTAGCCCAGCTTTGGTTGAGCTAGAGGGAAATCTTGTAGGAGCTTAGTAAAAAGGAAGAGAGTGTCAGCGGGCCTATATTACTGTCGTTCTTCTGCTCCAAGGCAAAACCTTGTCATCCATCCATGCATTTAAGAAAGGCTCTTAGAGCCAAAGGCGTCTTCCTACACTTTTATTTTGAGCCTGGATTTTGACGGCATGTGCTATGGTGCTATTAAGCGTGCCAATTTTATTTTGGTTTATTATGTGTTGTTTTTGTTATTTTCCCCCCAAACCTGTTTCTTTTATAATACTTTACTGGCTTGTTTTTTTAAAAAAATACATCCAGTTTGCAGAGAACAGTGATTATCGGGATCCTGAAAGTGTAACGCATCTATACAATTTGTGTAACTGTTTTAATCAGGATTCAAGAGGCTCCGTCATTACAGCCTTTCAAACGGCCCCTGAAAACATATCTGTTTATAGCTGCCTTTTCATAATTCTAAAGGTTTCTTACATGGGGGCTATTTTATAATTCCTAGATATTAGTCGATGTGCTTTTTTAATATTTTATGCCACTGCTGTTTAATTTACTCTGATTGAACGTTGAGTTTAAAGCATATTTCTGTAATGTTATCAAATGCCTGTTTTTAATTTGATCTAATATTTCGATTACGAACTCACCTGACTTTTCAATGACTGGGCAATAGCTGACAATTGAAAAAGAATTACAAAGGAAAAAAATATCAAAGGAAAGGGAATAATTGGGCTTGAGACCACCTTAACCTCAAAAATTTTATTTATTTATTTACTTACTTACTTACTTACTTACTTACTTTCTATATTGTCCATCACACCTGCATGTTTATGAGTGGTTGTCTGGTCTGCCATCTTCGGCTTGGCACCTTGCTGGCATCCTGCCATCAAAGGCTAGGCAGAAGGGGACATGGGGGGGGGGACAAGGGAAATAAATCTGTATGGGGATGCGATGGGAAACTTACTTCTAGCCTGACTTTGCTGCAGCCAGGAACCTTTAGGAAAAGCACCTGTGACATTAACCAAATGGAGTCCAGGGTCTTTCTTTCCTAAAAGATCTACCTGGGGCGGGACCAATAGTGGGTTACAAATAAAACATTAAAATCATAGAATCATAGGGCTGGAAGGGACTTCAGAGGTCTTCTAGTCCAACCTGCTGCCCAAAGCAGGGGACCTTATACTATGCCAGTTCAGATGCTAGTCCAGTCTATTCTTGAAAACCTCCAGTGATGGAGCACCCTCCATTTCTGGAGTCAAGGCATTCCACTGATTAATTGCTCCCATTGCCAGAAAACTAGGTCGAATCTCTTTGACAAGCTCCCACCCAGCATGGAGACCCTGGAAAGTGTGCAGAGAAGAACAAATAAAATAATAAGGGGTCTGGAGGCTAAATCATATGACAAATGGTTGAGGGAGCTAGCTTTGCCTAGCCCAGGGGTAGGCAACCTCAGCTCTTTTATGACTCATGGACTTCAACTCCCAGAATTCCTGAGTCAGGAATTCTGGGAGTTGAAGTCCATGAGTCATCAAAGAGCCGAGGTTGCCTACCCCTGGCCTAGCCTTTCGAAGTGAAGAAGCTTATCGTGTGGTGACATGATAATTGTTTTCCAGTACTTGGAAGGCTACCACAGGGAAGACGGTGTCTATTCTCCAAAGCACCTGAGGGTAGGACAAGAAGCAACGGGTGGGAGATCATTAAAGAGAGAGATCCCACCCGAACTAAGGAGAAATTTCCTGACAGTGAGAACGAGTAAGCAATGGAACAGCTTGCTTTCCAGAGCGGTGGGTACTCTATAATTGGAGGTTTTCAAAACTAGACTGGACAACCATTTGACTAGGATGGTATAAAGTATCTTACCTTAAGCAGGGGTTTTGGACTAGAAGACCTCGAAATCCTTTCCAGCCCTATTATCCTATGTTCTCTTTTCCTAGCCTCCGATTTCTCAAAAGTGGCTTTAGTCTACCATCTGGCCAATCTAGAGTACAGCAGGGCCTACAAATTCCAGAAGGTTAGTCAGAAGAGGTGAGATCAAACATCCAATAATAAAATAGAATACCAGAGTTGGAAAGGACCTTGTAGGTCATCTAGTCTCCCAAACAGGAGACCTTTCTGACAGATGGCAGTCCAGTCTCTTCTTGAAAGCCTCCAGTGATGAAGCTCCCACAATTTCTGAAGGCAACTTCTGTTCCATTGGTTGATTGTTCTCACGGTCAGAAAATTTCTTCTTATTTCCAGGTTGAATCTCTCCTCGGTCAGTTTCCATCCGTTATTCCTCGTCTGGCCTTCAGGCGCTTTGGAAAATGTTAAAGGGCTGACTTTTTCTAGATCCCTGGAATGTACTACAGACCCAAGGAAGCCGTTTTCTGTGGTTTCAGGAAAATGACGACATGTCCCTTTGATGGGTCAACAATTCCCACCACTCTGCTTATAGAGTTCCGCAACTTTGGAAGAAGCTGATTCACCCATTCATTTATAACCCTGACCGAGTGAGTGGCAAAGCTGTAGGAAGATGATAGAAAAAATGCTCCCTTGTAAATCGGCAAGTCTGTCACAGCCGTAACATGTTAAATGGAGAGAGAGCCTTGTTAAACGTGTGTAGAGTTTGTCTTCCAGAACTCAACAATTCAAACCAACTCGTGGCGAAAAGCAGCTTGTAAAAATCTCATACCCTGTCAGGTCATTAATGGTAAAGGAATAGAGGAGAAGGTAACCTTAAAACGGGAAAACCTTGTTTGGGGTGGTATTATATATTTATTGGGAGGGACGCGGTGGCTCAGTGGGTTAGGACGCTGAGCTTGTCGATCAGAAGGTCGGCAGTTTGGTGGGTCAAATCCCGAGTGCCGCGTAACAGAGTGAGCGCCTGTTACTCGTCCCAGCTTCTGCCAACCTAGCAGTTCGAAAGCACGTAAAAAATGCAAGTAGAAAAATAGGGACCACTACGGTGGGAAGGTAACAGCGTTCCGTGCGCCTTTGGCATCTAGTCATGCCGGCCACATGACCACGGAGACGTCCTCGGACAAACGCTGGCTCTTCGGCTTTGAAACGGAGATGAGCACCGGCCCCTAGAGTCGGAAACGACTAGCATGCATGTGCGGGGGAACTTTTACCTTTACCTTATATATATTTATTATTATTAGCCATCAAGTCATTGTCGACTCTTAATGATGCCATGTAGCTCACTACAAAAATCAGTGGTTGGCAGCAGGCCAAAAAGTAAATCTTACTTCAGTTAGTATCTCTTCATATGAAATATGGCTATTGTATAGATTGCCCAGTTATATCCTGTGAGAGACTGTGGGATGGAGGCTCCATTTGTGCCAGCAGCAGCAACACAACGGAGATGGGGTGTGTGTGGGAAGGATGCATCTCAAAGACACTCAACCTGAAATGAGTCCCTCTACAACTCTTACAATTTTCAAGATGGTTTTACTAGCACTCTGAAATCCATGCAGTTCTCACTTGTTTTGGTTTGGCAAGTCCATCAAGTTTTACCATGTCCTAAATAATCAAAATAACATGTAATAACCACTTTGGTGTTTTTTTTAAAGCAACAGGGACCTCTGCTTGCCTTTATGGCCCCCACAATTACCAAACCCTTGACTTGTTAACTGTGACATCTTCACAGAAACTGTTGGATTGTATGACCTCCAAGGTCCCTTCCAATTCTGTTACACTGTTGCTGTGACTGGTACACTTTTTGGCACAGAATCCAAATCTTATTTATAATTACTGAAAGCATAAGTAATATAAAACTCTGAGATCAACTCCATTAACACCAAGGTTTATATTAAAAATGCATGAGGACGAAGAGTAATTAAACAGCCTCCTCCTCCTCCTCATTCTAGCCATGGTCTATCCACTGTAGGATGAAGGCCTCTTCCGCATGTTTCCAACCAAGATGGCCCTGGGTTTCCTTTTGCCAATTGGGCCCACAATCCTTGCCGATGTCATTGCTCCATCTTGTTTTAGGTCTCTATCGTGGACGCAAGAAGGGATCCCACTTGATAAAAAGCGTCCATGAAACAGCCACATAGGTCTGTTTATCTCCAAACCTTGAGGAACAAATGGAGCCACGACTGGCAGGACCATCTAGAGGTTGCGCCAGGCCAGTGGTGGGATTCAGCCGGTTCGCACCAGTTCGACAGCTCATTTTTTGTTGCCCAGGCCCAGAATGGACTTTCGGAAGTGGCATCCACCCAGAGAACCGGTTGTTCACCTATCTGAATCCCACCACTGCTCCAGGCCCCTTTGTTTTCACCTAGGTCACACTTGCAAAGCACAAAACGAGGGCAGGGACTTTGATGGTGACCACCATTTTTAACTGGCCCCTTCTCCCCATGGAGAGCTCTGATTCTTGGCCTGTTTGTTTTTTTGTCCTTTTGGTCCCCATGGAAAAATGGTCCTGGCCTGATGGGCGAACGAGAGCCAAAGGGGAAACTTGAAAGCCCAGAATTGTTCCTCTTATCTCAGGGGGACGTTTTTAAGCTGAACAGGAAAGAATGCTGCGGTGGAGAGGAGCGGAGCGCAAGGAGAAGAATTAGGTATGCATAACCAGCCAGTTCCCTGGGGTGCATGGATGAGCACGTCTTCGCTCTGGGAAATCAGTTGCCTCCAACACGGCTTGCTCATTGAAGGCTCTCCAGTGAGGGAAGCACGTTTTTAAGCATCCCGGATGGGGGAGAAAGGAGATGCATTGGGGGTGGGTGGTGGGTGGGGGAAGAACAGGGATGAAGAGGGAATGAAAAAAACAGCATTGTCCTCTTCTGACATTCCTTCTTAGTGAAGAAAAGGGAATGCAAAGCAAAAGACCTTTGTAACGTTGTGGTTTGGAAACAGTGGCTGAATTCAGACGCTGAGAGACGCCATGCTTTGTTTTAACAATAGTTTGTGGAATAAGGCCAAAGGGGGCCACAGCATTCAGCTGTAAAACATGGGTGGGCCACATGGGACCTCACCTCCCTTTTCGGCAATCCTAGGCTGCCGCTGTTGAAAACAGAAGTCCAGAAAACACAATTTTAACTAGTGTCGGTTATATCCCAAACTAGATTTAATGTTGTTAAATGAAACAACAGATAAAATGCTTGAAGCCCACCTAAAATACAAGGCAGTTAGAATCCGAGCTTCAACCTCCAGGAGTAAAGGAATTCTACTTAAAGGTACAAAATTCACTTAACAACAGTCTCACTTAGCAACAGACATTTTGGGGTCAATTGTGGTTGTAATCTGAGGACTACCTGTATTTCATTTTCACCTCGTTATTAGCAAATTTCAGTGACATTTGATGTCTTGATTTCAGATGCCAACTAAAACAAATGCAACCATCATTTAAAGCTGGAAAAAAGCCGTGTCCAACAGCACATGGCAACTTCCCAAGGCACTGATACAGTAGTCCTCCACTTACAACAGTTCATTTAGTGACTGTTGAAGGTTACAACAGTACTGAAAAATAGACGTATGACTGTTTTTCACAGTTACGACATTTGCAGCATCCTCCAGGTAAAAGTATCCCACATTTTAAGCCGCTAAATTATTGGGCGGTTGGTGGCTAATGGTTGAATAGTCCTGAAACCTGGAATTAAGGAGAAACTTCCTGACAGTGAGAACAATTAACCAGTGGAACAGCTTGCCTCCAGAAATCGTGGGTGCTCCATCACTGAAGGTTTTTAAGAAGAGACTGGACAGTCACTTGTCTGAGATGGTATGGGTTCTCCTGCTTGATCAGAAGGCTGGACTAGAAGACCTCCAAGGTCCCTATTCTATTCTATTCTATTCTATTCTATTCTATTCTATTCTATTCTATTCTATTCTATTCTATTCTATTCTATTCTATTCTATTCTATTCTATTCTATTCTATTCTATTCTATTCTATTCTATTCCATTCCATTCCATTCCATTCCATTCCATTCCATTCCATTCTATTCTATTCTATTCCTCCAGAAATCGTGGGTGCTCCATCACTGGAGGTTTTTAAGAGGCTGGTACAGGTTCTCCTGCTTGAGCAGGGGCAGTGGCGTAGCGTGGGGGGTGCAAGGGGGGCCGGACGCACCGGGCGCAACATCTGGGGGGGGGCGCGCTCGCACTGAGCTGCTCAGGGAGCCCCAAGGGCTGCACAGAGTTGGCTTGGCTCCGCTCTCGAGCTGCTCTTTCTTGCAAAGCGAAATGAGTCCGGCAGGTGAGATGGGCGGCCACATAAACTGAATAAAATAAATAGAAGTGGCCAACTCTCCGCCCAGGCTCAGGCCAACCGCAAGCGCCCCGCAGGCGCCCTGGCAGGTTTGGCCGAGTGAAGATGGACCCGCTGGCCGGCCGGCCGGCCTAGCTTCGTGCGCATGCGTGGCTTTATTTAGTGGGGCTCACGTGCGAGCTTGAATGCAGCGGCTCTTGCAGGTCGGAGCCCCGCCCAGCCGCCCTCGAGAGGGACCCGGAAGCATCCCGCATGCGCGTGACTCTTCTTGGAAAGTCTACGCCGCTGCGGGGCGCGTCTTTTCAGCAGTGCCGTGACGTCACCGCCCGCCCGCCCCTCTATTTCCGCTTCCGGTTGCTTTGCCCCGCCCCGGGTGCTGACAACCCACGCTACGCCACTGAGCAGGGGGCTGGACTAGAAGACCTCCAAGGTCCCTTCCAGTTTCTGTTCTATTCTATTCCTGCATTTGAAAAAGACCAAAAAACCCTGGTCATTTAAAAAGAAGAGCAGAGAGACTTTGCTGTAAAATGCTGCTATCTCTTGTCACAAGAGTTTTTTTGCACAATTGGGAAAGATCAGAAATAACATTCACGCTGGATGGCCCCGGCACCATCGCAGATCTGCAGACATATGTTATTTATGGAGTAAATCCGATTGATTTCCATTTGATGTGATGCCATTTTGAATGGCATTTGCTCATTATAAGTAGCATGCATGGATTATACCCTTAATTGCACAGATGCCATTAGACAATTGATTTCAGCGTTTTCCCTTCAATGCAGTTTGCTTCTTGCTCATAAACACCCTAACAATTCAGAGCAGAAATAAACTTTTATATTCAGGTAGTCCTCAACTTACAACCACAATGGAGCGCCAAAATTCCGTTGTTAAGTGAGACAATTGTTAAGTGTGTTTTGCCCCATTTTACAACCTTTCTTAGCACAGTTGTTAAGTGGATCACTGTAGTTGTTTAGCTAGTACCCTGGTTGTTAAGTGAATCTGGCTTCCCCATTGACTTTGCTCTTCAAAAGGTTGCAAAAGGGGATCACGTGACCCCCCAGGATGCTGCGACCGTCATAAATATGAGTTGGTTGCCAAGTGTCTGACTTTTGATCACGTGACCCTGGGGATGCCGCACCAGTCACGTGAAAAACGCTCATAAGTCACTTTTCTCAGTACTGTTGTAACTTCAAACTGTCACTAAACAGGCTGTTGTAAGCCGAGGACAACCTGCATATCTATTTTTCATATTTCTAGTCCTAGTTTATATTTATAAAAAGAAAAATCCAAGAAAGATTGTCAAGTCTGCTCTATCCTTGCCTGGCAGCCACATTAGCTTTGCACTTCTTATCTTTTCCCTCAATTTTAAAACAAGTCTGCATTTTGGCACCTTAAGAAACACGGGAGATTTTCCTCATACCAAATTACGGGGAAATTCCTGCTGATCTGAAGACCTTCCTCTTTGCATAATTTTTAGTAGAAAGCAGATAGAAGGGAATATTTGTAGCTCAGGGTTGAACTTTGGGGTCCTTGGTGCTCTCAGAGCTTGGTGGTTTTCTGAAGGCTACGTGTTGCTAGTACGCTAGCCCTGATGATGCTACCTAGTTTGGCAATGAAACATCTGCAAGAAAACCACCAAGCTCAGAGAGCACCAAGGACCCCACAGTCCTCCTCCTCCTCCTCCTCTCCACAAAGTCCTCCCCCTTCTAGCACTGATGACGTTACCTAGTTGGGTCATGAAACGTCTGCAAGAAAACCACCCAGCTCAGAGAGCACCAAGGATCCCACAATCTTTTCTTTCTTTCTTTCTTTCTTTCTTTCTTTCTTTCTTTCTTTCTTTCTTTCTTTCTTTCTTTCTTTCTTTCTTTCTTTCTTTCTTTTTCTTCTCCTGCTCCTCTCCGCAAGCCCCCCTCCCTTCGAGCACTGATGATGTTACCTGGTTTGGTAATGAAACATCTGCAAGAAAACCACCAAGCTCAGAGACCACCAAGGACCCCAGTTTCAATAGACAGCCCAGCGGACCATACTGACATTATACAAACAAGGAATTGCAAGGTAGTCCTTGACTTACAACAGTTTGTTTAGTGACGGTTCAAAGTTACAACAGCACTGAGAAAAGTGACTTATGACCGCCTTTCACACGAGCATTGCAGCATCCCCAGGGTCACGTGATCAAAATTTGGACACTTGGCAACTGATTCATACTTATGACAGTTGCAGCGTCCCGGGGGAATCGTGTGATCCCCTTTTGTGACCTTCTGACAAGCAAAGTCAGTGGGGATTCAGCTGTGTAACTAACTTAAGAACTGCAATGATTCACTTAACAACTGTGGCAAGAAAGGCTGCAAAATGAGGCAAAACTCACTTAACAACTGCCTCACTTAGCGATGGAAATTTTGGGCTCCATTCTGATCATAAATCGAGGACTACCTGTATTTTGGCTAAGAAGTTTGAATATGAATTTTGGAGTGTTTCTTGGTAAGTTTTAACAATACAATATTAAGGTTTTTCTATCTTCAAAGTGTATATGAACCCCACCAATATGGCTCATAAAACATTAAGCATATTGTGTAAAGCTGATCAAGAGTGGTTTTGTTCAATGAACTAGGGTTAAGCTAATCATGGCTTGGTGTTACTTGGACCCAGCCCTACATGAATCTCTTCATGATCTGCTGTAGAATCTCTGTAAGAATCATCTGGAAATACCTTGAAAGCAACCTGATTGGTTCCAGAAACATTGTCAGTATTAAGGACAGACAAATCCGAAGTTTTCTAGATCTTCTTTTCCTCCTTTGTGAATGAAAGGGACATTCATCACTTCATCCACTCCCTGGGATTTTGCAAAGATAATACAAAGGCTTTCTGACCGACCCTTAGCTGGTGCCTCTAGGCTGCAGTTCACCTAGATAGTCCTCAACTTATGACCACATTTATGACCTATAAAGCCCTAAATGGTTTGGGTCCGGGATATTTGAGGGAACACCTGCTGCCGGCATCAAGTTCCCTTCGTCCTGTGCGCTCCCACAGGGAGGGCCTTCTCAGGGTGCCGCCGGTAAAAGAATGCCGGCGGATAATACCCAGGGGGAGGGCCTTCTCAGTGGGTGCACCTGCCCTCTGGAACCAGCTGCCCGTGGAGCTTAGGACTGCCCCCCCGACCTTCGGTCATTCCGCCGGGACCTGAAGACCTGGCTCTTTGAGCTTTCCGGCCCAGGCTGAGAGTTTTTAAATGGGGTTTTATATTTGTTCAGGGATTAAATTTAATTATTTTAACTGTCTTTAACTTTTGTATTGTATTGACGTTTTTAAATACTTTGTAAACCGCCCTGAGTCCTACGGGAAAAGTGCGGTATATAAATTCAATAAACTAAACTAAACTAAACATTTGGAACCAGAATTTCCATTGCTAAGTGAATCATGCCCAGTTTTACAACCTTTTTTTAAACCATGGTTGTTAAGTGAATCATTGCAGCTGTTAGGTGAGTCACATGTGATAGGATTAAGTGAATGGTCTTCAAAATTTAATATTGAAAGATTTTTTTTTTAAATTGAATCTGCTGTGTAGTGGAAACTTACTGAATAGACAAACAAGCCTCTCATAGTAACTACATTGGGGAACCAGGAAAGGGTAATGTAAAGGGAGAAATGAGATAAACCCTTAGGCAAAAATTATCTGGGTCTTCAGAGTGGGAAAAGGAAGAACACAAGCTGTAAAAGCAGTTGAAAGAGGAAATGGCTAGCCAGGGAAAATTAATTGAAATGAAAAACAGGAAAGAACCTATTGTTCTAAGAAGCCACAAAATATCCCCAGAACTCAAAATAAACAATTGAATATGTCTAATATCTTATATTATTAATGTACATGGAAATATGATTTAGTATGTTTAAGGAAGCTAGCAGGAAATAGAAAGAAGGTGATCAGGAAGAGTGCAACCTCATAGTACCTCAGCCAATGGGGAACGAGAAGGGATGTGGCGGCCTGGACAGGGTTGTATAAGGAAAGGAATATTTTGGGTTGGAACTTTGGAGAGAACCAAGCTTTGATAGCTTCTCTCCCCACTTATTGCAATAAACAAAACAAAAGGCCTTCACTGTGTCTTGGCTGGTTATTGGTCAGGCGAGCTTGCCTCTGGTCACGAAGGAAAGTAGCCAGGAGCACATAACACATGTGAAGAGAATCTGGCTTCTCTCATTGACTTTACTTGTTATAAGCCAGCTGTGAAGGTCACAAATGGTGATCACCCCAGGAGACTAGTTGCCAAGTGCAAAATTGGGTCTGGTCCTGTGATGACCCAATTTACAACTGCAATGACTTACAGTGGAAAATTTGATTCCAATTGTGGTCATAACTCAAGGACTACTTGTTTTGGATACTTGTTTTGGGAACTCAGGTTTCTTTTAGCAGAAGGAGAAATCACTCTCACAACTTTGTGAGAAGGGAGGGACAGATGACGCTTAACCGAAATCTAAAGTGATCACATGCTAAGAGATTTGAAAATTGGTCTTTGGGCCCCCAAGAATGACTTGAACCAGAGAATCTGAAGATCTTCTCTGCCGGTGATCTCAAGGCACCTTCTTCCTACATGACTAAGTCAAGCTGAATCCCTTAAGATGATCAAAGCAAACAGCTGTAGAGCGGAGCAGGGGCAGATAATATCATAGCAAATTAACTCAATTACAATTGTTTTAATATTGCATGTCGCTAATAGTCTCCTTCTCGCATAAGTGTATTGAATTGGATGTGCTTCAAAGCATGAAGTGGCTGGCACAGGGCCAATCAAACCCTGCATTTGTGTTTCTGCCTTATTTGATGCCCTCCTTGTGTCTCTGTGGATGCCAATTGTTAACCATTTTGAAAACATGCCAATTTATTTACTGACTGAAATAAAAACAGTTAATCAGCCTTCCCTGCTTCCCTCCCTCACGCTGGCCTGATGTCTTTAGAGATGCTGGATTTCGGCCCCCGTCATTTCCAGAAAGGGCTGCAGTCTTCTTCCCCCAACTTTTTTTGATATCCGGTCAGTTTGTGCCCCTGGGCCAGGCCCACATAAACACACTTCCTAAAATGTGGACAATTAGCCAGTGGAACGGCTTGCCTCCGGAAGTTGTGGGTGCTCCACCACTGGAGGCTTTAAGAAGAGACTGGACAGCCGTTTGTGTGGAATGGAATAGGGTCTCCTGCTTGTGCACAGAGTTGGACTAGAAGACCTCCAAGGTCCCTTCCAAATCTGTTATTCCGTTAAATGCCCATGTTCGTCAGTCTTCTGTTCTCTTAAATGCTCTGTATTGTGTAGTGGGTTCTGGGCAGCAGGAAAGACGCCGAGACGATGAGTACAGCATGGCAGATCTTTATTCGGTGGTAGTGACTGTACTGGGGAATAGGGGTTACCTGCCCTCCTTTTATACCTGGCCAGGAGAGCAGCCAGCCAATCGGTTTGAACCTCTGTTTCCCGCCGAAACTGGGTTCCCGCCAAAAGTCCAACGCCCCCTGGTGGTGACTGCTATGAACGTGTGTCTGTGTTCCCTTCACCTGGATAACACTCTGACTACCAGGATCCTGAGAGGTCCACACATCTGGAAAATGGGGTTTGGTTTTCCAGAAGGATCATTGATTTTTGAGACACCCCCCCCAACAAAGAATATGAGAGATTCCAGCTGGGCCCCAATCACATTTCATGGCCCCCCAGGCCAGGTCCAGCCCTTTGGCTGTCCCTGTCCTGTCCATGTGAGGTCAATTAGAAACCAAATGTAATGCATGCCACTGTTTTAGTGAACATGTTACGCCCAGGTACTTTTTTGCTCCAAAAATATCCTCAAGGGCACTCTAAGGGGGTATCCGTCATCATTATGCCACATTTACCCTAAAGAAAGAAGGCAGGGCATTCACCTCATCTGCCTTCATACTGAATTAAAGGTAGTCCCCAACATTTGTTAGGGACCTTTCGAAATTATAACAGCACTGGGGGGAAAAAACAACTTACAAATGGTCCTCACACTTACAACCGTCACAGCAACTCCACGGTCACGTGATCAAAATTTGGGTACTTAGCAGCCAGCACGTATTTATGATGGCTGCAGTACCCAGGATCATGTAATCACCATTCGTGGCTTTCCCAGCCAGCTTCTGACAAGCAAAGCCAATGGGGGAAGCCAGGTTTGCTTAACGATGACAGGATTCACTTAACTGAGTGTTTCACTTCACAACCACGGCAAAATAGGGGACGACTCACAACAACCTTTTTGCTTGACAACAGAAATTCTGCTGCCAAATATTTTGGACGGACAACATTTTCCAAGCTGAGTGCCACATCTAACCAGACAGCTGTTGCAGGAGACCTTCAAGTGACAAGATAATCTATTTTAATTGTTATTAACTTTTTGTATTGTAATGTTGTTTTAATTGCCTTGTGAACTGCCCTGGGTCCTACAGGAGAAGGGCGGTATATAAGTTCAATAAATAATAATAAATAATAATAATAATCAGTCAGGCCTCTTTGTGTAAGGAATTTTAGAGCAGTATGGAGGTCCTGGGGGGGGGAGCGCGGTGGCTCAGCGGTTAAGAGGTTGGACTTGTCAGCTGGAAACCAGCAGCCCAGATTTGAGGCCTGAGCACCATGCAATGGGGTGAGCTCCGGCTACTTGTCTCAGCTCCTGCCCACCTAGCAGTTGGAAAGCATGCAATTGCGAGTAGATAAACAGGTACCACTTCAGTGGGAAGATAACAGCATTCGTGTCATCATGCTGGCTCAGGAATTCTGGGAGTTGAAGTCCATGCATCATAAAAGAGCCGAGGTTGCCGACCCCTGGTCTAGGGTCTCCTGCTTGAAAAACAAGTTGAACTACAAGACCTCCAAGGTTCGTTTCAGCTCTATTCTGATTGATTGTTAAAAAACAGGGTCTGTTTTTAACAGTACTATCTGTACACTTTTTTTAAAAAAAATGTTTTGATCCTATATAGCAGTATTTCTCAACGTGGGTACTTGGAAGATGTGTGGACTCCAATTCCCAGAATTCTGGAAAATAAAGTCCACATATCATCAAGTGCCCAAGATTATGATACACTGCAATATACATTATAATTTTCTATGAAGATGACATTTTAAAATTAATTAGGATGCGTCTTCTGAGTTTTCTCTCATTCTCCTCCTGGTTATCGTGAATTTGAATTCAATTAATGCGGAATTGCAATTAAAACCCCTTTTGCAATCCTAGATGGGCAGTCTGAAATAGACCCCTTTGCTCTCCCATTAAAACTCCTTTTAATAACCCGGAATGAGCTTTCTCACCCCAAATAACCAGGTGTCATACACGTTACCCAGTCAGTGGCCCTTGCACTCTCCGACACACAGTTTTGTACAAGGAAAACCACATTTATTTTCCACTGATAGCTTTTCCCAGACCCCTTTGTTTCCAAAATAAGTGGAACCGTCCACTATTTCAACTCTCATCCCCCAGAGGATTCTACAGTAGAGAAAACTGCATCTGATTAAGTCTTTGGACGCCTTCCAAAATTTTCAGCTTTTCCATCTGTAGAAGACACTCTGCTGGCTCCTGGCACAGGGGTAGCATTCGCTGCTTTTAAAAATCAGCGGCGGCTCTGCCTCGTAATTTGGCATTTGCATGCTGCCTTGTAAATTAACAAACCCTTGCATCTCGCAGGCTGAAGAGCTTTTCAGTCATCACCAAAAATAAGACGCATGATCTCTGGACATTTTGGAGAGAGAGAAAGCTATTTCTGTAAGCCTGCACCTTGTCGGAAGGAATGTGTGTGTGTGTGTGTGTGTGTTGGCACAGGAGAGAAACCAAGAATAATCAAAAGAGACAAGGCAATAAAATTAATTCTTCATCTCACGCAGGGAAGGAGTGTAGAGCAGGGTGGAACCTGCTGGCTGGCAACAGGGCATCATCGCATGACCAGATGTCAACATCTGGTGTTGGAAGAGGCAGAGCACAGCACATAATCCAGCCACCCAGACATCCCCGCACTGGTGTTCTCTCAATGTGTTAATTACAACTTCCACCATCCACAATGTGCACAAGGTATGAAAACGACGACAAATGGCAGTCCAATGTCTCTGGAAGGCTGGAGACACTCAGCACTGAATCAAGGGCACCAGATCTACAAGGACAAGGCCGCCTTACCCGTGCATTCCCATGGCCTGGGACAAAACAAACCCAGGTCGCCCTCGCCTGATGACCACATGTGAGCCCAAAATTTCTGTGGCCAAGCGAGACATTGGTTAAGTGAGTTTTGCCCTATTTTACCACTCTTCTTGCCAAAGTTGTTGTGGATCACTACAGCTGTTAAGTTAGTAACACAGTTGTTAAGTAAGTTGAGGACTACCTGTGCATTTATGACTCTGACACTGAACCCTGTCATCAAGAGATGGAGACGGAAGGAAGGAAGAGAAAGGAAGGAAGGAAGGAAGGAAGGGGAAGGAAGGAAGGAAGGAAGGGGAAGGAAGGAAGGAAGGAAGGAAGGAAGGAAGGAAGGAAGGAAGGAAGGAAGGAAGGGGAAGGAAGGGGAAGGAAGGAAGGAAGGAAGGGGAAGGAAGGAAAGAAGGAAGAAGGAAGGGGAAGGAAGGAAAGAAGGAAGAGGAAGGAAGGAAGGGGAAGGAAGAGGAAGGAAGAAGAAGGAAGGAAAGAAGGAAGAAGGAAGGAAGGAAGGGGAAGGAAGAGGAAGGAAGGAAGGAAGAGGAAGGAAGGAAGAAGAAGGAAGGAAGGGGAAGGAAGGCAGGCTGTAGGTTGAGTTCAGGACTCCATGGGGATCCTGCACCCATTCAGAATGTGCTTGGCTTCATCATGAATAAAGAAAGCCAAGCTGGAGGTGAAATTAATTAAGCAGCACAGAGATTTTTGCCTCTCCTGCAGAATCTGCTCGGCCCTCTGATCCTCCTGTGCTCCTGGAAGGGTCAGCCCAGCTGTTCTAACATCTGGCTGCTGCAGCTGTGATCCCATCGGTCTCTTCACAGATGCTTTGAAAGAGAGCATCTTTCTTCTGGGCTGGGCCTTCCTGTTAGGCAGGGCAGCCTTTGTGGCTTCCAGCCCACAGCAAAGACAGGATCCTAAAAGTCCTTGACTTACGTCCGTAACTGAGCCTGGAATTACGTGGTAAGTCATTATGGTTGTAAGTCGTAAGCATCCATATGACCGGAAGTGATTTTTGGCTTCTTTTGGGGGTAGTGATTG
The DNA here is from genome assembly GCF_947247035.1 of Vipera ursinii. Classification (NCBI taxonomy): domain Eukaryota; kingdom Metazoa; phylum Chordata; class Lepidosauria; order Squamata; family Viperidae; genus Vipera; species Vipera ursinii. The sequence continues at coordinate 16,584,776 of NC_139525.1, forward strand.
TTAAGCAAACCAGCAGTTAAGCAAATATGGCTTTTGTTAAGCAAACCCCCCACAAACATTACGAATTGCAATCACGTGATCACAGAATGCCACAACCAATCACGAAGCTGAACCACCCAACATGCAGTCATGTGACCCCATGAGTGGCATGACCATTTATAGTGGCCGGAGGGGCTTAATAGATGGCAAAGCACCTGTTCTGTGGCTCTCTTAACTAAATGGTTGTAAAACCAGCACTTTTTGAGCAAAACTACCTGTACACACATGTATGCAATGCAAACACATCTGAATGACTCCCCTATGTAGACACTGTCTACATAGAACACCTGTTGGAGGTTTTAAAAAAAGTCTTCTTTTGATTATGTTGGCTGTGGAATTCTGGGAGTTGAAGTCCCAGACATCTTAAAGCTGCCAAGGTTGAGAAAGCCTGGCTTTGTGGACTGGCGGTGTGTGTGTGTGTGGGGGGGAATGGTCCCATGTGAGTGGAAGAGCCCGCCGCTTGCACAAATGGAGCTGCACACACACACACACACACACACACACACACACACACACAAATGGAGCTTCACATACACGCACAAATGCCTGCCTCTTGTGTGGCCCGGTTCCAAATGGGCCATGGCCCAGCCCAGGGGTTGGGGACCCCTGGCATAGGTCATTCTTGTATTAAAGGATAATTATGTAAGTGATGTTGTTATTCATCTTTTTCCAGGGTCTGGTAAGTGACATCCTCAAGGGCTAAATTTAGTCCAAGTAAAAGCACTATTAAAAGAGGCTTCGGCATGCTGTCATGGTGAGAACTGATATATCAGGAAGGTATAAAACCTTACTAATAATATCTAAGGCAATTTTCAGAGCTGTGAAGCTGCGGCGTAGCACGTCTGGGGCATTATCTGCAAAAGATCATATGCAGCTTTCGCCAGTGCAGCGTCTCCAAATTGCTCTTGCATTTATGGTGGCAAACATCTTTCTTCAAAGGCAGCTGCTCCCTGGAGAGCAAATATTGGCAAACACCCGGCAGAATCTGCTGCGTTTACAATGCAATCCAATGCCACAATTGTTGTAGCTTCAGCAACAGTAGGAAGTGTTCGGAGTGCCAATGCGTAGAAAAAGCCGCAATGTAGCAAACAATTGTATGAGAACTACAAGGTCGTGTTGCCACTTCAGATTAAAATAAAAACATTAAAAAAAAAACCTTTCTGGCTATGTATGGATTTCTGGGGGAAATGTAAGTTGAAAAGATTATTCGCAGTTCTACAGGAAGACGGTTAAAAACAGCTTCCAAGGATTTGCCTGTCATCTCTTCCTGCCAGAAGTTAAAGGAGTGCATAGAAATATTTAGAAATTCAGCACAGGCCAACTGGAAAATTCATAGAAGGCCACAGTAACCACAATCATAGAATTAAAAAAAGGATCAATACTAAACGAATGAAGGCAAATATATGTGTCCCAGGATAATGTTGCAGGATCTAATCTGAGTCGCCCCCCCCCCACCCCCAGACCATCCTTGGGGAACTTCTCTCTCACCAGTATGACTGCTTTGGGCTGTTCTATGTTTCGTGTTTATGTGGTGCCTTCTTATTGGTTGATTTGTGTGATAATGGCCAGTGATTGGCTGTTGTTTCCTTGTGCTGCCAAGTCCTCGGCTCCTAAGTACCTGATAAGCTGGTGTTACCCCCCGTTGATAGGGCTCGCAACCTGGGCGTCCTCCTGGATTCACGGCTCAATTTTGAAGACCATATAGGAGCCGTGACCAGGGGGGCTTTTGCCCAGGTTCGCCCCTTTCTGCCAGTTGCGACCCTACCTGGACCGAGATGCCCTACGCACAGTCACTCATGCGCTCGTGACCTCCCATTTAGACTACTGCATGGGGCTGCCCTTGAGGACCACTCGGAAGCTTCAGCTGGTGCAGAATGCGGCCGCGCGAGTTGTGATGGGGGTTTCCCGATACTCCCATGTAACACCTCTACTCCGCAAGCTGCATTGGCTTCCGGTTGCCCTCCAGGTGAGATTCAAAGTGCTGGTGATGACCTATAAAGCCCTTAATGGCTTGGGTCTGGGATATTTGAGGGAACACTTGCTGCCAGCATCAAGTTCCCTTCGTCCAGTGCGCTCACACAAGGAGGGTCTTCTCAGGGTGCCACCGGTAAGATTGCCGGCGGATAACACCCAGGGATAGGGCCTTCTCAGTGGGTGCGCCTGCCCTCTGGAACCAGCTGCCTGTGGAGCTCAGGACTGCCCCTGACCTCCGTTCATTCTGCTGGGACCTGAAGACCTGGCTCTTCGAGCTCTCCGGCCCAGGCTGAGAATTTTTAACTGGGGTTTTTATTTTCAGGGATAATTTAATCTTTTTAAATTGTTTTTTAACTTCTGTATTTTGTATTGGTTTGGTTTTTAAATACCCTGTAAACCGCCCTGAGTCCTTCGGGAAAGGGCGGTATATAAATTTAATAAAATAAAATAAAATAAAAAATATTAAAAAAACCCCACTGAAGATTAGATCAAAGACTCAGCCTTATTACATCTAAGTAGTCCTCAAATTACGACCAGCCATTTAACAGCCGTTCAAAGTTATGATGGGCTTCAAAAAAAGCTAACTACCAAGATCCTTGAAGTTGCAACACTGTCTTCCCTGATCGTGCGATCACATTCCAGGTGTTTGGCAGTTGGATTCCAGTTAGAACTGGTGCCAATGTTCCATGGTCACGTGACCACGGTTTGTGACGTGGTTTTTTTTTTTAACCAGTTTGCCATTTGGAGGTTTTCTGTGTCCTCAGGGTCACCTGAGCAGTGCAAATGTGTGTGGAGACTTCTTCCTTGCAGGATGTTTTCTGCCCTGTTCCTGTAGTCTGCAATGCTTTCTGGAGCCCGGATGACTGAGAATCTCCACAGACATTTAGCCAGGCACTTTGACACCCTTCAAATGGTACGGGAGTATGAGCCGATTTCCAGAAAACATTGCAGACTATAGGAACAGGGCAGCCAAGAAGGCTCCCCACACCCATTTGCACCACTCAGGTGACCCTGAGGACACAGGTAAACCTCCAAAGGGCCTGAACGACCCTCTAAAAGAACGCAAACGACCAGCTGTCTGCAAGGAACACAAATCCTTCCATTCCCCACCATCCTATCAGAGCTGAAGAAGCTTCTTGGAGGAGAAGTGAAACGCCTTCAAAGAGAAAAAAAAAAGAGAAGAAAATCCAGTTGCCTCTTGAAAAAACACCTTTGGGACAACCGTGACCTGGATGACTGGCAATCTCCAAAGACATATCAGCCCCTGAGGAGCTCCTTCTCTATGCCCAAGGCCACAGGGTTGCACGGCCATGAGGCTGAGCAGAGCCGGGGGGAAAAGAAACATCTTTTTCCTTCTCGGAAAGCAAAAAGTGAGGTGAGCATGACGCCACCTTCCATCCGCAGCTTTTGCTCAGCAATGCATGCCAGGCTGGCTGCTTTCTCCACACAGGAGCCAAGGGGCAAATGCACCGCATGGCACTGCAGGCACACAGGCTGGGCTTTTGTGCATTTTCCGACTGATGTTTGCATTTTTGACAAGGAGGCTGACTCTTTGTTCTAGCTGCCAAAATATGGATGCGCTCACGTGGCTGTTGAAAAAGGAGAATGACAGCCTGGCTCTGGGTGTAGTGCAGAAGGTGGTTAACACCTGGAGGGTCTTAGGAAGGGTGATGCGATTGTTGATTGCTCCTGAAATCTGTGGATCTGTGGTTTCATTATGTATTTTAATGCTCTGACTGCATTGCTGGAATTCAAGGCACCCAGATGAGTTGGGCTGGAGCAGCATGCAAGCTTTAGTAAACAAAGCAAGCAATCAATCAATCACATTGCTCTTAGTTCCAATCTCCTGCTGAAGGAGATGCCTGGCACAGGGGCCAGATGCAAATCCTCCCTACAATTCCACATACAGGTAGTCCTCAACTTACAACAGTTTGCTTAGTGACTGTTTGAAGTTACAGCAGCACTGAAAGAGGGACTTATGACTGTTTTTCACACTTACGACAGTCGCACCATCCTTATGACCACGTGATACTACTTCTAACTTAAACAACCACCTTGCTCAGCAAGAGAACTGTTGGTACATGTTGTGGTCATTAACTCAAGATTTAATATGGCTTTTAAATGCTAACTTCTTTATTGTCTTTATGGACAGAGTTTGGCATGGTATCCATGAACTTTGGCAGGCCCAGTTACCATCATAGGTAAATGTCCATCTATGGACATTTCAAATCCAAGAATACACTAAGGTAGAAGCTTGTCCACCCCAAGGATAAAACACCCAGACACAAACTGAGCAACATGGTATATGCAGTATAATGCAGTGAGCCATGTGCAGGTCTGTACATTGGTGAAACAAAACAACCACTTCACAAATGCCTGGCACAACGTAGCGGAACAAACCCATCAGGACAAGATTCAGCTGTCCATCTGCATTTAAAAGAGAAAGGCCACTCTTTTGAAGACAGCAAAGTCCACACTTTGGACAGAGAGGACGGGTGGTTTGAAAGAGGGGCCCAAGAGGCCGTCTAGGTCAAAACTGAACCGCCCTCTCTCAACAGAGGGGGGAGGGATACGACATCGTTTATCCCCAGTCTACAACACCGTCCTATCAGCAGTTCCAAGGAGGCTCCCCACCCATTTGCACCACTCAGGTGACCCTGAGGACACAGATAGACCTCCAGCAGGCTTCAACCACTCTCTAAAAGAATGCAGGTGACCAGCTGTCTGCAAGGAGTATAAATCCTGCCGTTCCCCACCATCCAGTCAGAGCTGAAGAAGCTTCTTGAATGAGAAGCGAAACGTCTTCAAAGAAAAACAAGGAAGTCCAGTTGCATCGTGGGGAAAAAAGCACCTTTGGGATATCATAGGTAAACCTTGTTTGTCCTACTGACCTTATTAGCCAGCGCCACATGGTCAGGTTTGCTTTCGCTGCTTTCTGAAGTTCTTCCATGTAGCTTAATAGAGTCCCACAACCCCTAATTCCTCTCTACATGGCAAGAAACATCCTTTTCTACCATATATGTCATTAAAATCATATGGAATACAATGGGCTGCAACAGCAATTACACAATGTGTCCTGTTTGGAAAGCTTCCTAATAAGCTGGACCAATTGGAAATAAGCCAGAGTTAGGAAACAGAGACGTATTCAGCACCAAAAGTCAATATGATTTTTATTGGTTCCTTTCCCTCATGGCAGCTTGTTATATAAAAAAAAATTCCTCCAGAAAATGATTTTTCATACCTTCACAATCTCACTTTTCCAGATGAACTTGTGTTCCCCATAATCCATTTCTTATTTGCATTCAAGGCAATCTCTTTTAATCTGCATTTAGGCAGCAGCCGCCACTGATAGGGATTCCATGGGGGTAGCCAGCTTGGCTCTTTTATGACTCATGGACTTCAACTCCCAGAATTCCTGAGCCAGCCATGCTGAGGGAAAAGGGAGAGGTTTCCAAGCTAAGCCATGCTGGCTCAGGAATTCTGGGAGTTGAAGTCCACGAGCCATAAAAGAGCCAAGGTTGCCTACCCCTGGCCTAGGCCTAGGCTGCTTTATGACTCGTGGACTTCAACTCATAATAGAGCCAAGGTTGCCTAGCCCTGGCTTAGGCCCAACAGCTTTTCCATGTACAGGTAGTCCTTGACTTACAACAGTTCATTTGTGAACCTGGAAAAAGTGACTTATGGCCATTTTCCACACTTATGACTGTTGCAGCCTCCCCATGGTCATGTGATTTACACACAAATGCTTGACTACTGGTTCATACTTATGACGGATGCAGTGTTCCGGGCTCAACTTTTGCGACCTTCTGACAACCAAAGTCCTTGGGGAAGCCGGATTCACTTAACAACCGTGTTACTAGCTTAACAGCTGCAGGAATTCACTTAACAACCGTGGCAAGAAAGGTCA